>NC_057810.1:521358348-521666760 GCF_018294505.1 Triticum aestivum | reverse complement strand
CGCCCCTCGGTTTCTCCACCGCCGGAGCGTCTCGTCCGCCACCGCTTTCGTTTGGCGCCGCCGTGCGCCCGCGCCGCCCTGTCTCCTCGTCGGCGCCTCGCCCTCCCCTCACCGGAGGCCGCCGACCTCGCCGGAGTTCGGATCCATCCCGTGTGGACTAGATCCACCGGGAGACGATCCAAACACCGCCCCGTCCCGGATCTGGTCATCCCCGAACCGTCCCGTCCAGCTTTCCATGAGAGTATATTTTTGGCTAAGTCCCGAAATATTTTGCATTATCATGCCATGTTGATCACATCATAACTTGCTGCATACTGCTCCGTTTCGTGCATGTAATATGTAAAATTGTTCGCCTCGACGAATACTTCATTTCATTCCATTGCATCATGTTCATTTGAGTCAATCTTGATGCTTGAATCATCGTTTCAAGAGTGCATGTTGCTGTTAATCTGCTGAAACTATTATAACATGCTCTTTTGTCATTTTTTCCATGATTGATGTGTGCATCTTATGAACTTGAGCCCTACATATGTTTTGAACTATGCCATGCCATCTTTACAGGGGTGTATGTCATGTATTTTTGTGATCAATGTGGTCACTAGCACAAGCATGTAAACTAGGCCTCGTGATGTTGTTGATTTCAGTCCCTGTTCTGCTGTTATTTTTATGCCATGTAAACTTGATGCTACAGAAAGATCCATGCTTATTTTGAGATACTTCAGTAAGGATGTTTTGTACATATTGTTATGCGCTATCCATCCATGCCCCTGGTTGCATTTATAGCTTGCTGTAGATTGTTCATATCTTGCTCCAAAGTTGCTAAATGATGTTGCTGTCAGCCTGTTAACATGAAGTTCAATGTTGCCATGATTGTTGTTAGTGATCCATGCACCCTATGAACTTTCTCTTGCCATGCTTAGCTTCATAAACATGTCTTCTTACTGCTGGTTGCCTTGTCATGCCATCTAATGCTCTGTGGTGAGTGGTACAAGCTCATCAACACGCCTACTTATTGTTGTTCCTGCCATGTATGAATCTGTCATATAACTTGCTATGTTTACATGGGTGCCATCATATCTTCTGATCCTTTTTGGCTCTTGGTCAGTAAGGGACTTTTGTTCTATGCAATTATTAGATTAATGACCGTGCCTTTTGTTTTCATGTTAGGGTGCTGTAGCATGTTGTTTTGGTGCTTGCAATATGCCTAGTTGCTGTTTTGGACAGATTGTTATTATAACTTGTTTCGTGTGTGTGTGTTGAACCGTTGCTCCATTTTGAGTGTGCTCTATATGAAACTTGCTTGATTTTGCATGTAGTTTCATATTATCATGTTGCAACCTTGTTTTGGTGTGTTTGCTTGATGTTTGTCTGCATTTTGCATCAATGCCATGCTTAACTTGTTTTGCTCATATCTTCTAGACCGTAGCTCCGAATTAAATGAACTTCATATGTAACTTGACTAGAATCTCGTGTAGATCATCTTGGTGCATCTTAACTTTCTGTTTAACAACTTGAACATAAGATTTATTCAGATCTGGACAAACTTCGAAATTTACATATGAGGACTTACCGGAATTGTTATATGTTGTTCCCGGCCTCATTTAAACTTGTCTTGATGTGTTTCTCTTGTTTGCATCATCTCTTGCCATGAGTAGCTTCATGTAGCCTTGTCATGCATCATGCTTGTTGTGCATCATGCCTTGTTCATGTGTGGTATGTTTACTATGTTGTGTGCTTCTTCTCGATAGTTCCCGTTTCGTTGCGATCGTGAGGATTCGTTCATCTACGCTTGGCTCATCTTCGTGGCTTCATCCGTTCGTCTTCTTCATGGACTCGTTCTTATTCCTTGCGGGATTTCAGGCAAGATGACCGCTACCCTGGATCTCAATACTATCATTGCTATGCTAGTTGCTTCGTTCTATCGCTAAGCTGCGTTACCTATCATTTGCTCTTCGAGCCTCCCAAATTGCCATGAACCTCTAACCTTTGACACCCTTCCTAGCAAACCGTTGATTGGCTATGTTACCGCTTTGCTCAGCCCCTCTTATAGCGCTGTTAGTTGCAGGTGAAGTTGAAGATTTCTCCATGGTGGACAGGATTATGTTGGGATATCACAATATCTCTTATTTAATTAATGCGTCTATATACTTGGTAAAGGGTGGAAGACTCGGCCTTATGCCTGGTGTTTTGTTCCACTCTTGCCACCCTAGTTTCCGTCATACCGGTGTTATGTTCCCGGATTTTGCGTTCCTTACGCGGTTGGGTGATTTATGCGACCCCCTTGACAGTTCGCTTTGAATAAAACTCCTCCAGCAAGGCCCAACCTTGGTTTTACCATTTGCCTCACCTAGCCCTTTTTCCCTTGAGTTTCCGGAGCCCGAGGGTCATCTTTATTTTAGCCCCCCCGGGCCAATGCTTGTCTAAGTGTTGGTCCGGACCGAGCCTGCGGGGCCCCCTCGGGGAAACTCGAGGTCTGGTTTTACTCGTAGCTTGACTTATCCGGTGTTTCCCTGAGAACGAGATATGTGCAGCTCCTATCGGGATTGTCGGCGCATCGGGCGGCTTTGCTGGTCTTGTTTTACCATTGTCGAAATGCCTTGTAAACCGGGATTCTGAGTCTGATCGGGTCTTCCTGGGAGAAGGAATATTCTTCGTTGATCGCGAGAGCTTATCATGGGCTAAGTTGGGACACCCCTGCAGGGTATTATCTTTCGAAAGGCGTGCCCGCGGTTATGGGCAGATGGGAATTTGTTAATGTTCGGTTGTAGATAACTTGACACCAGATCTGAATTAAAACGCATCAACCGCGTGGGTAGCCGTGATGGTCTCTTCTCGGCGGAGTTCGGGAAGTGAACATGGTTTTTGGGTTATGTTTGACGTAAGTAGGAGTTCAGGATCACCTCTTGATCATTGCTAGCTTCACGACCGTTCCGCTTGCTCTCTTCTCGCTCTTATTTGCGTATGTTAGCCACCATATATGCTTAGTCACTGTGCAACCTCACCACTTTACCCCTTCCTTTTCCCATTTAGCTTTGCTAGTCTTGATACCCATGGTAATGGGATTGCTGAGTCCTCGTGGCTCATAGATTACTACAACAACTGTTGCAGGTACAGGTTATGCGATGATCATGACGCGAGAGCGATGCTTGCTTGCGTTGAGTTCTTCTTCTGCTTCTTCTTCGATCAGGGGATAGGTTCCAGGTCGGCAGCCTGGGCTAGCAGGGTGGATGTTGTTTGAGTTTCTGTTTGTGTTTCATCCGTAGTCGGATGGTGCTCTTATGTAAGATGATGTTGTATTCGTGTGGCATTGTATGCCTCTTGTATGTATCCCCATCTATTATGTAATGTTGATGTAATGATATCCACCTTGCAAAAGCGTTTCAATATGCGGGTCTATCCTTGGTGGGACCTTCGAGTTCCTTTTGGATAGGGTCACATATTGGGCGTGACAGTATCATTGCCGCCACATCCACCCTAGGACACTTGAGGTAGGTGACCTCGTGCTCAGGCGGGTGCTCTCCAGAGAAGGGCTGCACAAGCTCTCGCCCATGTGGGAGGGCCCGCTCAAGGTTGTTCATGTTTCCAGACCTGGCGCCGCGCTCCTGGAGACCCAGGAAGGGGTGCCCATTCCAAATGCTTGGAACACTCAGCACCTCCGGAGGTTCTACCCTTGAAGTAAGGCCCAGTGCCTATAAAGAAGGACCGGTGCCTGTGAAGTAGGGCCCAGTGCTTGTGAAGAAGGCCTAGTGCGTGTGAAGAAAGGCCAGTGCCTATAAAGAAGGCCCGGTGCCTATGAAGTAGGGCCCAGTGCCTGTGAAGAAGGCCCGGTGCCTGTGAAGAAAGGTCCAGTGCCTGTAAAGAAGGCTTGGTGCCTGTGAAGTAGGCCCGGTGCTGGTGAAGAAAGGCCCAGTGCCTATAAAGAAGGCCCGGCACTTGTGAAGCTCACCGCCCCAAGAAAGGCCCGGTGCTTGTGAAGAAGGCCCAGTGCCTGTGAAGCTCACCGCCCGTGACACTCTCACGTAATAATGAGTTGGGGTTGTACATGCCCCGGAGTCTTCAGAGTGCTGCCCTTGGGCCTCGGGGGATCCCGCCCACGCCCAGTGGCAGCACTTAGCTCCACGCTGGTGAGAAGTCGTCGAAGACTAGACTAGGTGTCGGACGCGGCTTTTCATTTGCTTTCCGCAGTTGCTTGTTCTCCCTTGTTTGAACCTTTATTGGAGTTGCTTCTAGTGTTGTTTCCCATCCCCCACACCTGTTCTCTGTCTTTGCTTTTTGCCCGGCTCATTCTCTCTCTCGCAAGCCTCGCGAGGGGGGTGCGCGGGCGCCCTCGCGATTCTTTTTCCGCCTGGTTTCACAAGGCTCCCACACTCAAGTCCACAGTGGGAGCACCCCTCCCGGTCCATGCCCCACGGGCATCACGACACGAAGCGCCGGACCTAAGCTGGTCACCCTCATGACAAAGGTTCGAAAACTATTCTCCCGACTGATCTTTGCAGACCTTAAGACGCCCGACGAGGCCTCAAGCAGGCACCTCGCGAGGCGAAAACTGCGGCGAACATCCCGAGCTAAGTTGTTCCTACGCGCAAGCACATAGCCGCAACACCATAGCACAACACGGGAACGATAAAAATAGCATGATAATTAGGGATGATAGTCTTGCACGCCCCCCACGAGGCTCCATACTTCTCTCTCTCAATGCAAGAAAAGGAGAAAAACAAAATAAAAATGGTGCGCCCCCCGCGATGTCTCGCGAGGAGGGATGCACACCGTTCTCCCGATCTCAATCAGACTCCGCCTCGCGCTTCACCGGGGTGCGGCGATGGGACGACCCGCCATCGCCCTCGAAGCGGGCGCGGCAACGTGGAGGATGATCGCGGCCACCTTTGGAGGAGCTGTCATCGGAGGAGGAGACGCTGAAGCTCGGCGAGCTGTGGACGCCGCCAGGAGCGGGTTCGCCTTCGCCCTCATCGCGGCCATCACCAAGACCAAGCACCTCGCCGCCGTCATCGTCTTCAGGGAAGCATCCTACACGGTGGCCATCTTCTCCGAACACCCTCATGTAGAGGGTCGCGTCACCGTCGAACTTGAAGTAGAGGGTGCACCGCCAGCCTAGGCCACGTGGCGGGCAAACCTCTGCCAGCCGCGAGCCAGGACCATGTTCCTGGCGACGGAGATCTCCACCGCTACCCAGGAAGCCCTGCTACAGCAACCGTCCGCCTGCAGCCAGAGCCCGCCAGGGCCATCGGTCGGCAGTTCACCGGCAAAGAAGCACGGGAGCTCGAGCCAGTTGCCGGCCAGATCTACCGACCACACGACAAACTCCGGTAGCACTTCTGCCGAGTGAAAGCGTGGCCGGGAGGCCGCGTAGCCACGGCATGTCTTCCTCCGCCGACCGGGCGGCCATCACTGCATGAAGGACCACCACCATGACCACGAGGGGCTGTTGCGGGAGTCGTGAGCTGCTTGCGGGGACAACGACGGCCGCGCTTGGGCGGGGGAGCCAAGCCCTTCCTGGCGAGCCTTCCCCTTTTCTGCGGACGAGAACCTCTTCACGGGTGCCATGGGACACGGCAAGCAACTGGAGCAAGGAGGAAGAAGAAGCGAGCGGGGCAAGAAGAGATGGGCAACGGGGGCTCGCGCCTCTCCGTACTTATAGTCCAGAGGAAGCCAACCGTCGGCCTCCACGATCACAGGTAATCATGACTCTTTTTTACATGCAGCAGGGACTCGTCAAATCGAACAGTTGCCGAGGTCACGAGGGGAAGCAGAGACGCCCACGTCCAATCAACCGCCACGCGGTGACCAAGGCCGCAGGCTGTTGGGGCCCGCGGCGCTTCACACTTGCCCTTTGGCTTCACTGCTAAGCCAAGTCCGAGCGCGCCTTGGGCCCGAGGGCTACTGTCAGCGTTCTGAGAATGGGGGTCCCGAGACTTGCCTGCCGGCGGCATGCGGCGTGGCTCAAGAAGTGTCCCAGTACGGCCCGTCTTCACCAACCCCAGTTCAAGACCCTCGCGAGGGGCCAAGCCTCGCAGGGCGGACGACGCACGGCTTCCTCAGGGGCGGCCTCACCAGGCAGGCTCGCGAGGAGGCAGAGAGATCAAGGCAAGGAGTACCTCGCGAGGTGCTCATGATGCAAGCCATGACGATCGAGACCAGGCGGGCACCAGCCAGCGCAGTGTCCTCATTTCCTCTTTGGTGCAAAGGAGGCAAGCGCAGGTGCGGAGTACCGAGGCATCAAGCAAAGGTTTCCCTATCGGTGCAACAAGACAAAGACCAGCAAGACTGCAGGATGGAGATCACCGTGGAGCCCAAGACGGCGTCATCACCAGTGCCTTTGGCAGTTGAAAACCAACTTTAGTCAGGATAGCTTGTACTAGCTGTCCCCCTTCAAAATGGTCGTTGTTGGCTCCCTTCCCGCTCAATATTTGGGAAGAGGACTAGGGCCCCTATAAATAGAGATAGCCATCACAGTAGAAAGGGATCGAATCGTTCCCTAACAGAACACCGCACCAGCTCAAGAACACCCCTCGCGAGGCTGTTCTTCCTCTGTACTGTTCATCATCAGCCCCAGAGGCAATCCACCACACCACACACTGGATTAGGGTATTACACCACAACGGTGGCCCGAACCAATATAAACCTTGTGTCCCTTGTGTTGTTCATCGTGTAGCTTAGATTTGCGGCGAGGTTTTGGAGCGTGGATCGGTAGGGAGAAGATCTTCGTACGCACCCCAGAGTTTTAACCTTAAGGGTTTTGCCGGAACCCGATATCCGACAAGATCCTCGTGGAAGACGCCATCAGAGAATGCTGAGATGATGGCCTCCTCAGTCACCTTGGGAATCTTGAGGCGAGTGTTGTTAAAGCGCTGGATGTACTTCTGCAGGGTCTCTCCAGGCTGCTACTTGATGCGGCGCAGGTCACCCATGACCGGAGGACGGTCGCGAGTGCCCTGGAAGTTGGCGATGAAACAGCTGCGCATCTCGTCCCAAGAGGAGATTGAGCCGGGAGATAGGTTCAGGAGCCAAGTGCGGGCACCATCCTTGAGCGCCATGGGAAACCTTTTTGTCTCCATTGGCCGCCTTGATGCCCAGCTCGTAGAGTGATACGTCTCCAACGTATCTATAATTTTTGATTGCTCCATGCTACTTTTATCTACTGTTTTAGGCAATATTGGGCTTTATTATCCACTTTTATATTATTTTTGGGACTAACCTATTAACCGGAGGCCCAGCCCAGATTTGCTGTTTATCAGTGTTTCGAGGAAAAGGAATATCAGACGGAGTCAAAACGGAACGAAATCAACTGGAGAAGTTAATTTTGGAAGGAAACCAACCTGATGGGCTTGGAGTGCACGCCAGGGGAGTCCAAGGCTGCCCACGAGGGTGGAGGCCCCCCCCCCGGGCGTGCCCCCCAACCTCGTGAGCCACCCGGAGGTCCACCGACGTACCCCCTGCACCCATATATACCTACGTACCCTAAAACTTCCAGAACAGAAGATAGATTGGGAGTTCCGCCGCCGCAAGCCTCTGTAGCCACCAAAAACCAATCGGGACCCTGTTCCGGCACCCTGCCTGAGGGGGATCCCATTACCGGAGGCCATCTTCATCATCCCGGTGCTATCCATGACGAGGAGGGAGTAGTTCACCCTTGGGGCTGAGGGTATGTACCAGTAGCTATGTGTTTGATCTCTCTCTCGCATGTTCTCTCTCGTGTTCCTCTATGGCACGATCTTGATGTATCCCGAGCTTTCCTATTGTAGTTGGATCTTATGATGTTTCTCCCCCTCTACTCTCTTGTGATGAATTGAGTTTCCCCTTTTGAAGTTATCTTATCGGATTGAGTCTTTTATGAACATTTGATGTATGTCTTGCGTGGGATACCCGTGGTGACAATGGGTTATTCTATTGATCCACTTGATGTATGTTTTGATGATCAACTTGCGGGTTTCGTGACACTTGGGAACCTATGCATAGGGGTTGGCACACGTTCTTGACTCTCCGGTAGTAGCTTTGGGGCACTCTTTGAAGTACTTTTATGTTGTTTGGATGAATATGAGATTGTGTGATGCATATCGTATAATCATGCCCACGGATACTTGAGGTGACAATGGAGTATCTAGGTGACATTAGGGTGTGATTTGTATCTTAAGGTGTTATTCTAGTACGAACTCTTTTATAGATCGATCCGAAAGAATAGCTTTGTGGTGGTTTCGTACCCGACCATAATCTCTATGTTTGTTCTCCGCTATTAGTGTCTTTGGAGTGACTCTTTGTTGCATGTTGAGGGCTTGTCATATGTTCTATCTATGTTATTATTGTTGACACTAGTGAAAGTATGAACCCTAGGCCTTGTTTCTTACCATTGCAATACCGTTTACGCTAACTTTTATCGCTTGTTACCTTGCTGTTTTTATTATTTCAGATTACAAAAACCTATATCTACCATCTATTTTGCACTTGTATCTTCATCTCTTCGCCGAACTAGTGCACCTATAAAATTTACCATTGTATTGGGTGTGTTGGGGACACAAGAGACTTTTTGTTATTTGGTTGCAGGGTTGCTTGAGAGAGACCATCTTCATCCTACGCCTCCTACGGATTGATAAACCTTAGGTCATCCACTTGAGGGAAATTTGCTACTATCCTACAAACCTGTGCACTTGCAGGCCCAACAACGTCTACAAGAAGAAGGTTGTGTAGTAGACATCAAGCTCTTTTCTGGCGCCATTGCCGAGGAGGCTAGGTAAGTGAAGGTATATATTTAGATCTTGCAATCGAATCTTTTTGTTTCTTGTTTTAGCACTAGTCTAGTTTATGAAAGAAAACTACAAAAAAATGGAGTTGAGTTTGTCTCACACGCTTCACCTTTTTAATATCTTTCGTGAGTATGATGGAAAGGATAATTGTGCTCAAGTGCTAGAAGAAGAAATCTTTAAAATGTTTGGCACTAAATCTTTGAATGATGAGCATGATTGCAATGTTGTTAGTATGAATTCCTTGAATATCCATGATGCTAATGATATGCAAAGCCACAAGCTTGGGGAAGCTATGTTTGATGGAGATGATATTTTTTGTCCCCCAAGCTTTGATGAGCAAATTTACTATGATGGAAGCATGCCTCCTATTTATGATGATTATTGTGATGATACGTATGCTATAAAGAAGAAGTTTGCTTATGTGGAGAGTAGAAAATTTTCTATGCTTGTAGATCATGAAAATAATACTTTAGGTGTTGGTTATATTGTTGAATTCATTCATGATGCTACTGAAAATTATTATGAGAGAGGAACATATGCTTGTAGGAATTGCAATTGTCAAGTTTCCTCTCTATGTGCTTAAATTCTTGAAGCTATGCTTGTTTTGCCATCCTATGCTAGTTCATTATTGTTCCCATAAGCTGTTTGCTCACAAAATCCCTATGCATAGGAATTGGGTTAGACTTAAATGTGCTAGTCATATTCTTCATGATGCTCCCGTTATGTTTCAATTCTTATGTTTTATGTGAGCATCATTGTCATCATCATGCCTAGCTAGAAAGGCATTAAAGAAAAGCGCTTGTTGGGAGACAACCCAATATTTATCCTTACTGTTTTTGTGTGTTCACATGATTATTCTACTGTAGTAATCATGTTTTATAGCTTTTGTTTCAATAAAGTGCCAAGTAGAACCTTTGGGAAGACTTGGGTGAAGTTTATGTGATCTTGCTGTGAAAAACAGAAACTTTAGCGCTCACGAGATTAGCTGCCATTTTTTACTGGAGAGTGATTTTAGGTTGATTCATTTTGCAGATTATTAATAGACAAATTTCTCAGGTCCATCAATTTATTTCATAATTTTTGGGGTTCCATAAGTATACGTTTGATACAGATTACTACAGACTGTTCTGTTTTTGACAGATTCTGTTTTCTATGTGTTGTTTGCTTATTTTGATGAATCTATGGCTAGTAAATTAGTTTATAAACCATAGAGAAGTTGGAATACAGTAGGTTTAACACCAATATGAATTTAGAATGAGTTCATTACAGTAACTAAGTGGTGGTTTTATTTTCTTATACTAACGGAGCTTACGAGTTTTGTGTTAAAAGTTTTGTGTGGTTGAAGTTTTCAAGTTTTGGGTAAGGATTCGATGGACTATGGAATAAGGAGTAGCAAGAGCCTAAGATTGGGGATTCCCAAGGCACCCCAAGGTAATATTCAAGGACAACCAAGCAACTAAGCTTGGGGATGCCCCGGAAGGCATCCCCTGTTTCGTCTTCGTTCATCGGTAACTTTACTTGGAGCTATATTTTTATTCACCACATGATATGTGTTTTGCTTGGAGTGTCATTTTCTTTTGTTAGTTTTTCCTTGCTGTTAGTAAAAATAGTGTTTTGGCTTTTTAGTTTCAATAAAAAAGTCAAGGATAGCCTTTGCCAAGCTTATTTTGCTTGTATACATGTTGCTGTTTGAAAACAGAAAGTTTACCGCTGTTGCAAAAATTCCCTAGAAAAGTCAGAGAATGGTCTAACGTTGAATCTTTTTGCACATTGAGCTCTGATAAATTTATTACAGTGGGAATTTTAGTTTAATATTTTTGGGGTCAGGGAAGTATTGATACTCTTGCATTCTTTACAGACTGTACTGTTTTGGCAGATTGCTGTTATGGTTGCATTGTTTGTATATGTTTGCTTGTTTAATGATTCTATTTGAGGATATTATTATTAAATATACAGAGGCATTTAGTATTAAATGTGGAATAATAATTTAAGTGATTTGTTACAGTAGAAAATGATAAGGTTTTGCATTGGTTTATACTAACCTATCTCACAAGTTCTTGTTGAGTTTGTTGCGAATGAAGCTTCTGATAAAAAGAAGAGAAACCATGATATGAGAGGAATTAAGGAGACACAAAAGTTCAAGCTTGGGGATGCCCAAGGCACCCCAAGATAATATTTCAAGAAGTCTCAAGCATCTAAGCTTGGGGATGCCCGGTAGGCATCCCACCTTTCTTCTTCAACAACTATCGGTTAGTATCGGTTGAGCCTAAGTTTTTGCTTCTTCACATGAGTTGTGCTATCCTTGCATTGTAGTTTTGTTTAGCTTTGCTTTCTGTTTGAATAAGTATCAAGATCTGAAATCCTTTAATGAGAGAGAGCCATACATGAATTGTAATTTGCTAGAATACTCTATATGCTTCACTTATATCTTTTGAGCTTGATAGTTTTGCTCGTAGTGCTTCACTTATATCTTTTGAGCATGATAATTTTTGCTCTAGTGCTTCACTTAGATCTTTTAGAGCATGGTGGTAATTTTATTTTGAAGAAATAGATGAACTCTCATGCTTCACTTAGATTATTTTGAGAGTCGTTAATAGCATGGTAATTTGCTTAATGTTAATATACTTGGTGTTCAATATATGTGAAACTTTCTTTTGAGTGCGTTGAATACTAAGATAAGTTTGATGCTTGATAATTGTTTTGAGATATGGAGGTGATAATATCAAAGTCGTGCTAGTTGGGTGATTATGAATTTGAGAAATACTTGTGTTGAAGTTTGCAAGTCCCGTAGCATGCACGTATGGTTAAAGTTGTGTAACAAATTTGAAACATGAAGTGTACCTGGCTTGTGCATCCTTATGAGTGGCGGTCGAGGACGAGCGATGGTCTTTTCCTACCAATCTATCCCCCTAGGAGCATGCGCGTAGTACTTGAATTTTTGATGACTTCTAAATTTTTGCAATAAGTACATGAGTTCTTTTGATTAATGTTGAGTCCATGGATTATACACACTCTCACCTTTCCGCCATTGCTAGCCTCTTCGGTACCGTGCATTGCCCTTTCTCACCTTGAGAGTTGGTGCAAACTTCGCCGGTGCATCCAAACCCCGTGATATGATACGCTCTATCAACATAAACCTCCTTATATCTTCCTCAAAACAGCCACCATACCTACCTATTATGGCATTTCTATAGCCATTCCGAGATATATTGCCATGCAACTTCCACCATCATCATCATGACATACATTACTTTTGTCATATTGCCATTACATGATCATGTAGTTGACATCGCATTTGTGGCAAAGCCACCATGCACTATTTTTCATACATGTCACTCTTGATTCATTGCACCATCCCGGTACACCGCCGGAGGCATTCATATAGAGTCATATCTTGTTCTAAGTTTTGAGTTGTAATCCTTATGTTGTAATCAATAGAAGTGTGATGATCATCATTATTAGAACATCGCCCAATCAAAAAAAAGAGAAAGACCAAAATATAAAAAAAGAAAGGCCCAAAAAAAGGGCAATGCTACTATCTCTTTTTCCACACTTGTGCTTCAAAGTAGCACCTTGTTCTTCATGTAGTCTCATATATTGTGCTTCAAAGTAGCACCTTTTTCCTCATGTAATGAGTCTCATAAGTTGTCTTTTTTATACTAGTGGGAATTTTTCATTATAGAACTTGGCTTGTATATTCCTACGATGGGCTTCCTCAAATGCCCTAGGTCTTTGTGAGCAAGCGAGTTGGATGCACACCCACTAGTTTTCTTTTGTTGAGCATTCATAGATCTAGTGCATCCGTTGCATGGCAATCCCTACTCCTCATGTTGACATCAATTGATGGGCATCTCCATAGCCCGTCGATTAGCCTCGTCAGTGTGAGACTTTCTCCTTTTTTGTCTTCTCCACACAATCCCCATCATCATATTCTATTCCATCCATAGTGCTATATCCATGGCTCACGCTCATGTATTGCGTGAAGGTTGAAACAGTTTGAGATTATTTAAGTATGAAACAATTGCTTGGCTTGTCATCGGGGGTATAGAAGATGGGAACATCTTTGTGTGACGAAAATGAAGCATAGCCTAACTATATGATTTTGTAGGGATGAACTTTCTTTTGCCATGTTATTTTGAGAAGACATGATTGCTTTGATTAGTATGTTTGAAGTATTATTATTTTTGTGTCAATATGAACTTTTGTCTTGAATCTTTGGATCTGAATATTCATATCACAATTAAGAAGATTTACATTGAAATTATGCCAAAGTATCACTCCGCATCAAAAATTCTTTTTTATCATTTACCTACTCGAGGACGAGCAGGAATTAAGCTTGGGGATGCTTGATACGTCTCCAATGTATCTATAATTTTTGATTGCTCCATGCTACTTTTATCTACTGTTTTAGGCAATATTGGGCTTTATTATCCACTTTTATATTATTTTTGGGACTAACCTATTAACCGGAGGCCCAGCCCAGATTTGCTGTTTTTCAGTGTTTCGAGGAAAAGGAATATCAGACGGAGTCAAAACGGAATGAAATCAACTGGAGAAGTTAATTTTGGAAGGAAACCAACCTGATGGGCTTGGAGTGCACGCCAGGGGAGTCCAGGGCTGCCCACGAGGGTGGAGGGCGCGCCCCCCTACCTCGTGAGCCACCCGGAGGTCCACCAACGTACCCCCTGCACCCATATATACCTACGTACCCTAAAACTTCCAGAACAGAAGATAGATCAGGAGTTCCACCGCCGCAAGCCTCTGTAGCCACCAAAAACCAATCGGGACCCTGTTCCGGCACCCTGCCAGAGGGGGATCCCATCACCGGAGGCCATCTTCATCATCCCGGTGCTATCCATGACGAGGAGGGAGTAGTTCACCCTCGGGGCTGAGGGTATGTACTAGTAGCTATGTGTTTGATCTCTCTCTCGCATGTTCTCTCTCGTGTTCCTCTATGGCACGATCTTGATGTATCCCGAGCTTTGCTATTGTAGTTGGATCTTATAATGTTTCTCCCTCTCTACTCTGTTGTGATGAATTGAGTTTCCCCTTTTGAAGTTATCTTATCGGATTGAGTCTTTTATGAACACTTGATGTATGTCTTGCGTGGGATAACCGTGGTGATAATGGGTTATTCTATTGATCCACTTGATGTATGTTTTGGTGATCAACTTGCGGGTTTCGTGACACTTGGGAACCTATGCATAGGGGTTGGTACACGTTCTTGACTCTCCGGTAGTAGCTTTGGGGCACTCTTTGAAGTACTTTTATGTTGTTTGGATGAATCTGAGATTGTGTGATGCATATCATATAATCATGCCCACGGATACTTGAGGTGACAATGGAGTATCTAGGTGACATTAGGGTTTTGGTTGATTTGTATCTTAATGTGTTATTCTAGTACGAACTCTTTTATAGATCGATCTGAAAGAATAGCTTTGTGGTGGTTTCGTACCCGGCCATAATCTCTACGTTTGTTCTCCGCTATTAGTGTCTTTGGAGTGACTCTTTGTTGCATGTTGAGGTCTTGTCATATGTTCTATCTATGTTATTATTGTTGAGAGAACTTGCACTAGTGAAAGTATGAACCCTAGGCCTTGTTTCTTACCATTGCAATACCGTTTACGCTAACTTTTATCGCTTGTTACCTTGCTGTTTTTATTATTTCAGATTACAAAAACCTATATCTACCATCTATTTTGCACTTGTATCTTCATCTCTTCGCCAAACTAGTGCACCTATACAATTTACCATTGTATTAGGTGTCTTGGGGACACAAGAGACTTTTTGTTATTTGGTTGCAGGGTTGCTTGAGAGAGACCATCTTCATCCTACGCCTCCTACGGATTGATAAACCTTAGGTCATCCACTTGAGGGAAATTTGCTACTGTCCTACAAACCTGTGCACTTGGAGGCCCAACAACGTCTACAAGAAGAAGGTTGTGTAGTAGACATCATAGAGCTGCAGGAACTCCGCGGGGTCGGCAGTGCCATCGTAGCGAGGAGGCAGATCTAGCTTGAACTTGCCTGGCTAGGAAACGCTGCTGCTACTTCTTGGAGTAGGGTCCAAGTCTCCTGGATCACGTTCGGTGAGAAAATCACGTTCCCGAAGGTTTCATTCCATTTGGACTCCGTTTGATATTTCGTTTCTTTGAAACACTGAATAGGCAAAAAACAGCAATTCTGGGCTGGGCCTCCGGTTAATAGGTTAGTCCCAAAAATAATATAAAAGTGAAAAATAAAGCCCAATATAGTCCAAAACAGTAGATAGAGTAGCATGGAGCAATCAAAAATTATAGATACGTTGGAGACGTATCAGGCATCCCCAAGCTTAATTCCTGCTCGTCCTCGAGTAGGTAAATGATAAAAAAGAATTTTTGATGCGGAGTGATACTTTGGCATAATTTCAATATAAATCTTCTTAATTGTGGCATGAATATTCAGATCCGAAAGATTCAAGACAAAAGTTCATATTGATATAAAAATAATAATACCTCAAGCATACTAATCAAAGCAATCATGTCTTCTCAAAATAGCATGGCAAAAGAAAGTTCATCCCTACAAAATCATATAGTTAGGCTATGCTTCATTTTCGTCACACAAAGATGTTCCCAACTTCTATACCCCCGATGACAAGCCAAGCAATTGTTTCATACTTAAATAATCTCAAACTTTTTCAACCTTCACGCAATACATGAGCGTGAGCCATTGATATAGCACTATGGGTGGAATAGAATATGATGATGGGGATTGTGTGGAGAAGACAAAAAAGGAGAAAGTCTCACATTGACGAGGATAATCAACGGGCTATGGACATGCCCATTAATTGATGTCAACATGAGGAGTAGGGATTGCCATGCAACGGATGCACTAGAGCTATGAATGCTCAACAAAAGAAAACTAGTGGGTGTGTATCCAACTTGCTTGCTCATGAAGACCTAGGGCATTTGAGGAAGCCCATCGTAGAAATATACAAGCCAAGTTCTATAATGAAAAATTCCCACTAGTATAAAAAGACAACTTACAAGACTCACTACATGAAGAACAAGGTGCTACTTTGAAGCACAACATATGAGACTCACTACATGAAGAACAAGGTGCTACTTTGAAGCATAAGCGTGGAAAAAGAGATAGTAGCATTGCCCTTTTTATTTATTTTCTTTTTTTTGGCCTTCTTTTTTTTGGCCTTTCTCTTCTTCTTTTTTGTTTGGGCAATGCTCTAATAATGATGATCATCACACTTCTATTGATTACAACATAAAGATTACAACTCGAAACTTAGAACAAGATATGACTCTATATGAATGCCTCCGGTGGGTTACCGGGATGGTGCAATGAATCAAGAGTGACATGTATGAAAAATAATGCATGGTGGCTTTGCCACAAATACGATGTCAACTACATGATCATGCAATGGCAATATGAAAAAAGTAATGTATGTCATGAATATGATGATGGAAGTTGCATGGCAATATATCTCGGAATGGCTATGGAAATGCCATGATAGGTAGGTATGGTGGCTGTTTTGAGGAAGATATAAGGAGGTTTATGTGTGAAAGAGCGTATCGTATCACGGGGTTTGGATGCACCAGCGAAGTTTGCACCAACTCTCAAGGTGAGAAAGGGCAATGCACGGTACCAAAGAGGCTAGCAAAGGCGGAAAGGTGAGAGTGCGTATAATCCATGGACTCAACATTAGTCAAAAGAACTCATATACTTATTTCAAAAATTTATAAGTCATCAAAAATCAAGTACTACGCGCATGCTCCTAGGGGGATAGATTGGTAGGAAAAGACCATCGCTCGTCCCCGACCGCCACTCATAAGGATGCACAAGCCAGGTACACTTCATATTTCAAATTTGTTACACAACTTTAACCATACGTGCATGCTACGGGACTTGCAAACTTCAACACAAGCATTTCTCAAATTCACAATTACTCAACTAGCACGACTTTGATATTATCACCTCCATATCTCAAAACAATTATCAAGCATCAAACTTATTTTAGTATTCAACGCACTCAAAAGAAAGTTTCACATATCTAATACCAAGTATATTATCATTAAGCAAATTACCATGCTATTAACGACTCTCAAAATAATCTAAGTGAAGCATGAGAGATCAATAGTTTCTTTAAAAAAATCCACCACCGTGCTCTAAAAGATCTAAGTGAAGCACTAGAGCAAAAATTATCACGCTCAAAAGATATAAGTGAAGAACTAAGAGTATTCTAGCAAATTCCAATTCATGTATGGCTCTCTCAAAAGGTGTGTACAGCAAGGATGATTGTCGTAAACTAACAAACAAAGACGCAAATGATACAAGACGCTCCAAACAAAACACATATCATGTGGTGAATAAAAATATAGCTCCAAGTAAATTACTGATGGAAGTAGAAGAAAGAGGGGATGCCTTCCGGGGCATCCCCAAGCTTTGACTTTTTGGTGTCCTTGGATTATCTTTGGGGTGCCATGGGTATCCCCAAGCTTAGGCTCTTGCCACTCCTTGTTCCATAGTCCATCAAAAGAATTCACCCAAAACTTGAAAACTTCACAACACAAAACTCAATAGAAATCTCGTGAGCTCCTTTAGAGAAAGAAAACAAAAGACTACTTTAAGGTACTGTAATCAACTCATTCTTTATATTGGTGTTAAACCTACTGTATTCCAACTGCTCTATGGGTTATAAACTATTTTACTAGCCATAGATTCATCAAAATAAGCAAACAACACACGCAAAACAGAATCTGACAAAAACAGAACAGTCTGTAGTAATCTGTAACTAACGCAAACTTATGGAACTATAAAAATCCTACCAAAATAGTAAGTCCTGTACAATGTATTTATTGAACAACATAAAAAAGAATCAACGCAAAAGCACATTTCTATGATTTAACAAAATTATATTCGTGCGTGCAAAGTTTCTGTTTTTCAGCAGAATCAAATCAACTATCATCGTAGGTTATCCTATAGGTTCTACTTGGCACAAACATTAATTAAAACATAAAACCACATCCAAACAGAGGCTAGATGGATTATTTATTCCTAAACATAAGCAAAAACAAAAAACAAAAAATAAAATTGGGTTGCCTACCAACAAGCGCTATCGTTTAACACCCCTAGCTAGGCATTGATTATCACAAGAAAGACAAGAATTGAAGTACAAAGAGAGCATCAAAAAACACGTGATAAACACATCTAAGTATAACATACTTCCTATGCATAGGAATCTTATAGGCAAACAAATTATCAAGGCAAGCAAAAACTAGCATATGCAAGGAGGCGGAAAGAAACAATAGCAATCTCAACATAACGAGAGGTAATTTATTATCATGAAAATTTCTACGACCATATTTTCCTCTCTCATAATAATTACATGTGGGATCATAAGCAAATTAAACAAAATAGCTATCACATAATATATTTTCAACATGATCCACATGCATGCAAAGTTGACACTCTTCCGAAATAGTGGGATTAACATTAACTAAAGTCATGACCTCTCCAAACCCACTTTTATCAAAAATTTCATAAGATTGAATATTCTCCAAATATGTGGGATCTAGAGTTGACACTCTTCCAAACCCACTTTCAATATTATTGCAAACTATATTATCAATCTCATATTCATCATGGAGATGAAATAAATTTTCAAGATCATAAGAAGAATCACCCCAATCATGATCATTGCAACAAGTAGTAGACATAGCAAAACTAGCATCCCGAAGCTTAGGGTTTTGCATATTATTAGCACAATTTACATCAAGAGAATTTATAGTAAAATCATTTAAATCATTCTTTTCGTTCAGGAAGCTATCAAGCATGGGTGCAATAGCAACGATCTCATTTTTAACATAAGGAACTATAGCAAATTCGTCTTCATAAATATTGGCTTCATGGACACAAGAATAGCAAGCATCATGTTCATTAAGGGATATTTCAATCAAATCATCGGAATCATCATTATCTATAGATTCATGCATATCATTATTTTCTTCCAAAGCAACGATCATTCTTTCAATAAATTCTTGGACATAGACATTATGAGCATGGTTTTCATTGCAATATTTAAGTATGACAGAATTTTCAGATTTGTTGAGAGTAAAATCATACTTTTCAATCAAAGAAGCAACTTAATGAGCACCCTTAAAAATGACAAATTCTTCAATTTGTTCGATATCATAGTAACTATAAACACCCTTTGCATAAGAAGATAAGATTTCATTATCATTGAACTCACATAGGTAGGGAAGGTGTTTTTTAGGGTTCTTAGAGCAACAAGTAAAATCACACATTTCACAAAGATTCCAAGCATAGCATAGCAAACTATTTATATGATACCATAAGAGTCTCCCTTTTTCAGATAAACAATGACGCACAAAATGAGCATGCTCATCTAAAGATTTCCCATCAACTAGGCTAGTTGGGGTTTCAGCACGAGCGCATAAGGATCGAAGATGATCCAAGTAGAACACTTTAAGTGGATCCATATCAATAGATTTTTAGCAAGAAAAGATGCAAGCATATAGAAGGCACAAGGAAACACAAACAAAGATACATACGGGAAGAAGGCGAACGAAAAAGAGAGGGCGAATAAAACGTCAAGGGTGAAGTGGGGGAGAGGAAAACGAGAGGCAAATGGCAAATAATGTAATGCAAGAGATAGGGATTGTGATGGGTACTTGGTATGGTTGACTTGCTTGCGTGAGCCTCCCCGGCAACAGCGCCAGAAATTCTTCTTGCTACCTCTTGAGCACTGTGTTGGATTTCCCCGAAGAGGAGAGCATGATGCAGCAAAGTAGCGCAAGTATTTCCCTCAGTTTTTGAGAACCAAGGTATCAATCCAGTAGGAGACCACGCACAATTCCCTCGTACCTACACAAAACGACAGCTACTCGCAACCAATGCGATTAGGGGTTGTCAATCCCTTCACGATCACTTACGAGGGTGAGATCTGATAGAGATGATAAATAATATTTTTGGTATTTTTGGTATAGAGATGCAAAGTGAAAAGTAAAAGGCAAAGTAAAAACAAAGCAAGTAATAAAGTAATGGAGATTGATATGATGAGAATAGACCCGGGGGCCATAGGTTTCACTAGTGGCTTCTCTCAAGAGCATAGATATTCTACGGTGGGTGAACAAATTACTGTTGAGCAATTGACAAAATTGAGCATAGTTATGAGTATATCTAGGTATGATCATGTATATAGGCATCATGTCCAAGACAAGTAGATCGAAATTATTCTGCATCTACTACTATTACTCCACTCATCGACCGCTATCCAGCATGCATCTAGAGTATTAAGTTAAAAACAGAGTAATGCCTTAAGCAAGATGACATGATGTAGAGGGATAAATTCATGCAATATGATAAAAACCCCATCTTGTTATCCTCGATGGCAACAATACAATATGTGCCTTGTTGCCCCTTCTGTCACTGGGAAAGGACACCGCAAGATTGAACCCAAAGCTAAACACTTCTCCCATTGGAAGAACTACCAATCTAGTTGGCCAAACCAAACGGATAATTCGAAGAGACTTGCAAAGATAACTCAATCATACATAAAAGAATTCAGAGAAGATTCAAATATTATTCATAGATAAGCTTGATCATAAACCCACAATTCATCAGTCTCAACAAACACACCGCAAAAAGAAGATTACATCGAATAGATCTCCACAAGAGAGGGGGAGAAAATTGTATTGAGATCCAAAAAGAGAGAAGAAGCCATCTAGCTACTAGCTATGGACCCGAAGGTCTGAAGTAAACTACTCGCACTTCATCGGAGGGGCTATGGTGTTGATGTAGAAGCCCTCCGTGGTGGATGCCCCCTCATGCGGAGCTCCAGAATAGGCCCCAAGATGGGATCTCATGGATACAGAAAGTTGCGGTGGTGGAATTAGGTTTTTGGCTCCGTATTTGATCTGCCGGGGGTACGTAGGTATATATAGGAGGAAGGAGTATGTCGGTGGAGCAACAGGGGCCCACGAGGTAGGGGGTGTGCCCTAGGGAGGGGGCGCGCCCCCCACCCTCGTGACCGCCTCTGTTACTTCTTGGAGTAGGGTCCAAGTCTCCTGGATCACGTTCGGTGAGAAAATCATGTTCCCGAAGGTTTCATTCTGTTTGGACTCCGTTTGATATTCGGTTTCTTCGAAACACTGAAATAGGAAAAAAAACAGCAATTCTGGGCTAGGCCTCCGGTTAATAGGTTAGTCCCAAAAATAATATAAAAGTGGAAAATAAAGCCCAATATAGTCTAAAACAGTAGATAAAGTAGCATGGAGCAATCAAAAATTATAGATACGTTGGAGACGTATCAATCAACCTTGGCTTTGTACACCTCAATGCCTCTTTCAGAAATTTTATGGCCCAAAGCAATACCTTCATTAACCATAAAGTGTCACTTCTCCCAATTCAAGATGAGATTTGTTTGTTCACATCTCTGCAAAACTCAATCAAGATTGCTCAAACAATCATCAAAAGTCTCATAAACAGAAAAGTCATCCATGAAAACCTCAACAATCTTTTCACAAAAATCAGAGAATATAGCAGTCATACATCTTTGAAAGGTAGCAGGTGCATTGCAGAGACCAAAAGGCATACGTCCATAAGCATAAGTTCCAAAAGGAAAAGTAAAAGTGGTCTTTTCTTGATCAGGTTGCGAAATAGGTATTTGTGAAAAACCATAATATCCGTCAAGGAAGCAAAAATGTGTGTGCTTAGATAATGTTTCTAGCATTTGATCAATAAAAGGCAAAGGGTAATGATCTTTTCTAGTTGCTTTGTTTAGTTTTCTGAAATCAATTACCATTCTATGGCCTGTGACAATTCCTTGTGGAATGAGTTCATTCTTATCATTAGGAACAACACTTATACCTCCCTTCTTAGGGACACAATGAACAGGACTTACCCATCTACTATCAGCTATATGATAGATTATACCTGCTTCCAGAAGTTTCAATATTTCCGTTCTTACCACCTCTTTCATTTTCAGATTTAAGCGACATTGGTGATCAACAACGGGTTTAGCATCAGGTTCCATATTAATCTTGTGCTGACATAGAGTGGGACTAATGCCCTTAAGATGATCAAGAGTATATCCAATAGCAGCTCGGTGCTTCCTTAGAACTTTCGATAATCTTTCTTCTTCATGTTCTGAAAGGTTAGCACTAATAATAACAGGATATATCTTTTTCTCATCAAGATAAGCATATTTCAAAGTGTTTGGCAATTGTTTTAATTCATACACAGGATCACCTTTAGGTGGAGGAGGGCCTCCTAGAGTTTCAATAGGCAGATTGTGTTTAAGTAGAGGTTGTTGTTTGAACAAGATTCTATCAATTTCATTTCTTTCACGCATATGCAAATCATTTTCATGGTCTAGCAAATATTGTTCTAAAGGATCAGTAGGAGGTACAACAACAGAATCAAGACCAATAATTTCATCCTTCCTAGGCAACCCTTTCTTATGAGGTTTTCTACTAAACTTGGAAAAATTAAATTCATGAGATTCATCACCAAAGCTAATGCCGACAGTTTGTTTCTTACAGTCTATTCTAGCATTAACGGTGTTCAAGAAAGGTCTACCAAAGATAATGGGACAAACTTCATCTTGTGGGGAACCAAGAACAAGAAAATCAGTAGAGTACTTTATTTTCCCACACAAGACTTCAACATCTCTAACAATCCCAACTGGTGATATAGTATCTCTATTGGCAAGTTTAATAGTAACATATATGTCTTCTATTTCAGCGGGTGCTATTTCATTCTTAATTTCTTCATACAAGGAAAAAGGAATAGCACTCACGCTAGCACCTATATCACATAAACCATGATAACAGTGATCTCCTATCTTAACTGAGACAATAGGCATGCCAACAACTGGTCTATGTTTATCTTTTTCATCGGGTTTGGCAATTCTAGCAGCTTCAGCACAGAAGTAAATAACATGCCCATCAATATTATGGACCAAGAGATCTTTAACCATAGCAACACTAGGTTCAACTTTGATTTGTTCAGCTGGTTTAGGTGTTCTAATATAACTTCTGTGACCATAGTTGAAACTTTAGCATGTTCCTTCATCCTAACTAGTAAAGGTGGTTTTTCAATATAAGCAGTGGGAACAACTGGATCAACATTGTAAATAATAGCTTCTTATTTAGATTTTACCGGTTCTTTAATTTCTTCTTTAATAGGTGGGTGATATTTGAACCACTTCTCCTTAGGGAGGTCAACATGCATAGCAAAAGATTCACAAATGGAAGCTACTATCTCAGAGTCAAGGCCATATTTAGTGCTAAACTTTTGAAAAGCATCGGTATTCATAAAAAAATTAACACAATCAAAGTTAGGTTCAATACCTGACCCTTTACCTTCGTTAAGTTCCCAATCTTCAGAGTTGCGTTTAATTCTTTCTAAAATATCCCACCGAAATTCAATATTCCTCTTCATAAAAGAACCAGTACAAGAAGTATCGAGCATGGATTCATCATTACGAGAAAGCCGAGCATAAAAATTCTGAATAATAATTTCTCTTGAGAGCTCATGATTGGGGCATGAATACAACATTGACTTAAGCCCCCCCCCCCAAGCTAGAGCGATACTTTGTCCTTCACGAGGCCAAAAATTATATATATAATTCCGATCACGATGAACTAGATGCATAGGATAATTTTTTTGATGGAATTCCAATTTCAACTGATTCCAGTTCCAAGATCCAATATCATCGCATAGCCTATACCATGTCAATGCTTTTCCCTTCAAAGATAAAGGGAAAACCTTCTTCTTAGCTTCATCTCTGGGTAAACCTGCAAGCTTAAACAATCCACAAATTTCATCCACATATATCAAGTGCATATCAGGATGGTCAGTTCCATCTCCGGCAAAAGGATTAGCTAGCAGTTGGTCTACCATACCCGAAGGAATTTCATATTCAATATTTTCAGTAGGTGCAGTAGGTTGAGGGGCAACTAATTGTGGTTCCGGTCGAGGTGAAGATACCCCGAACAAACCCCTCAAAGGATTGTTTTCCATGGTAAACAAGTGACAATAAATTTCAGCATGTAGTAATAATGTTTCCTTACAAGTTTCCACTTACCAAAAGCGCTTCACTCCCCGGCGACGGCGCCAGAAAATATCCTTGATGACCCACAAGTATATGGAGTCAATTGTAGCCATTTTGATAAGTAAGAGTGTCGAACCCAACGAGGAGGAGAAGGAAATGACAAGTGGTTTTCAGCAATATAATGTATGCAAGTGCTGATAATGTAAGTAACATAGTAGTTTGATAGCAAGATAATTTGTAACGGGCAAGTAATGGTAATAGTAGAAAAAGTGTAGCAAGGTAGCCCAATCCTTTTGAGGCAAAGGACAGGCCAAAACGGTCTCTTATGATATGCAAAGTGTTCTTGAGGGTACACGGCAATTTCATCTAGTCACTTTCATCATGTTGGCTCAATTCGTGTTCGCTACTTTGATAATTTGGCATGTGGGTGGACTGGTGCTTAGGTGCTATTTCTTACTTGAACAAACCTCCTACTTATGATTAACCTCCTCGCAAGCATCCGCAACTATGAGAAAAGTTTTAAGAATAAATTCTAACCATAGCATTAAACTTTTGGATCCAATCGGTCCCTTACGGAATAGCGCATAAACTAGGGTTTAAGCTTATGTCACTCTCGCAACCCATCATATAATAACTACTCCAAAATGCATTCCCTTAGGCCCAAATATGGTGAAGTGTCATGTAGTCAACGTTCACATGACACCACTAAGGGAATAACAACATACATATCATTAAAATATCGAACACATGTCAAGTTCACATGGTTACTTTCAACATGATTTCTCCCGTGACCTCCAGAACAAAAGTAACTACTCACAAATGATAATCATTCTCAAGATCAGAGGTGTATTAAAGAGCATAATGGATCTGAACATATAGTCTTCAACCAAATAAACCATATAGTAATCAACTACAAGATGTAATCAACACTACTAGTCACCCACAAGCACCAATCTATAGTTCCGGTACAAAGATTGAACACAAGAGATGAACTAGGGTTTGAGAGGAGTTGGTGTTGTTGAAGATGTTGATGAAGATAGCCCTCCCCAAGATGGGAGAGTTGTTGGTGATGATGACGACGATGATTTCACCCTCCGGGAGGGAAGTTCCCCCGGCAGAATCGCTCCGCCGGAGGGCAAAAGTGCTCTTGCCCAGGTTTCGCCTCGAGATGGCGGTGCTTCGTCCCGAAAGTCCTCTCCTTATTTTTTCTAGGTCAAAATGACTTATGTACCAGAAGAGGGGCACCGGAGGTGGGCCTGGATGAGCACAACCCACTAGGGTGCGCCTGGAGGCCCAGGTGCGTGATACGTCTCCAACATATCTACTTTTCCTAATGCTTTTCCTCTTGTTTTGGACTCTAATTTGTATGATTTGAATGAAACTAACCCAGACTGACGCTGTTTTCAGCAGAACTACCATGGTGTTGTTTTTGTGCAAAAATAAAAGTTCTCGGAATGGAACGAAACTTTGCGAGGATTTTTTATATCAATGAAGAGAATTTCTGGAACCAAGAGCCACCTGAGCGGGGCACCTGGGTGGGCACAACCCACTAGGGTGTGCCTGTCCCCCCCCCCCTCCCCATGCATGCCTTGGTGGGTGCTGCCCACCTGGTGGTCCCGCTGACCCTGAAACCGATGCTATAAAATCACATTGTTCAAAAAAATTAGGGAGAAAGAATTATCGCGTTTCATGAGACGGAGCAGCCGCAGTCTCATGTTCTTCATCTGGAGGCCAGATCTGGAGTCCATTTGGGCCTCTAGAGAGGGGGATCTTCGATCTTCGTCATCACCAACACATCTCCATCACCAATTCCATGATGCTCCCCACCGGGAGTGAGTAATTCCTTCGTAGGCTTGCTGGTCGGTGAGGAGTTGTATGAGATTCATCATGTAATCGAGTTAGTTTTGTTAGGGCCTGATCCCTAGTATCCACTATGTTCTGAGATTAATGTTGCTATGACTTTGCCATGCTTAATGCTTGTCACTTTGGGCCCGGGTGCCATGATTTCAGATCTGAACCGTTTATGTTATCACCGTTATATCCATGTTCTAGATCCGATCTTGCAAGTTATAGTCACCTACTATGTGTATGATCTGGCAACCCCAGAGTGACAATAGTCGGGACCACTCCCGGACAACAGTCAGGACCACTCCCGGTGATGACCGTTGAGGGAGTTCCGGACTAGGGGGTGTCCGGATAGCCGCACTATCATCATCGGCCGGACTCCAAGATTATGAAGACACAAGATTGAAGACTTCGTCCCGTGTCCGGATGGGACTTTCCTTGGCGTGGAAGGCAAGCTTGGAGATACGGATATGTAGATCTCCTACCTTTGTAACCGACTCTGTGTAACCCTAGCCCTCTCCGGTGTCTATATAAACCGGATGGCTGTAGTCCATAGGACGAACCATAGGCTAGCTTCTAGGGTTTAGCCTCCTTGATCTTGTGGTAGATCCACTCTTGTAACACACATCATCAATATTAATCAAGCAGGACGTAGGGTTTTACCTCCATCAAGAGGGCCCCAACCTGGGTAAAACATCATGTCCCTCGTCTCCTGTTACCATCCGCCTAGACGCACAGTTCGGGACCCCCTACCCGAGATCCGCCAGTTTTGACACCGACATTGGTGCTTTCATTGAGAGTTCCTCTGTGTCGTCACCGATAGGCTCGATGGATTCTTCGATCATCATCAACGATGCAGTCCAGGGGGAGACCTTCCTCCCCGGACAGATCTTCATATTCGGTGGCTTTGCACTGCGGGCCAATTCGCTTGGCCAACTGGAGCAGATCGAAAGCTACGCCCCTGGCCGTCAGGTCAGATTTGGAAGTTTGAACTTCACGGCTGACATCCGCGGGGACTTGATCTTCGACGGATTCGAGCCACAGCCGAGCGTGCCGCACTGTCGCGTCGGGCATGATTTAGCTCTGGCGCCGGACAGTACCCTGGAGGCCGCACTCGAGCCCGCTCCGATCCTCAATTCGGAGCCGGCCGCGCAGATCGAGGATGGATGCCTAGCACCACCTCGGGGGCTGCAACCTCTACGGTGATAGAGCCAAACACTGACTTTGTCCCTCATAAAGCTCGTGACTCCAAGGTGCCTGACTCCTCGCCGGACTCCGAACCTCCCGCGCCCGCCCTGATCGAATCCATTGGGCGCCGATCATGGATTTCACCGCAGCGGACGTCTTTCAACACTCACCTTTTGGCGACATCTTGAGTTCGCTAAAATATCTCTCGTTATCAGGAGAGCCCTGGCTGGACTACGGTCAGGACGGTTGGGACGCGGACGATGAAGAAATTCAAAGCCCACCCACCACCCACTTGGTAGCCACTGTCGATGATTTAACCGACATGCTAGACTACGACTCCGAGGACATCGACGGTATGGACGACGATGCCGGAGACGACCAAGAACCAGCACCCACTGGGCACTGGACAGCCACCTCATCGTATGACATATACATGGTGGATATCCCAAAAGATGGGAATGGCGAAGGAACAGAGGAAGATGACCCCTCCAAAAAGCAGCCCAAGCACCGGCGTCAGCGGCGCCGCTCTAAATCCCGCCACAGCAAGAATGAAGACACCGGCACCGGAGACAATAATACACCGGACAGTGCCGAAGACAACCCGCTCCAGCAAGATACAGCGCAGGAGGACGGAGACGCCAGCCCTTATGAAGGAGCGGCAGGAGAAGAGGCAGAGGATTATACGCCTCCCTCCGGAGATGAAGCAAGCCTCGACAATGACGAATTCGTCGTGCCTGAGGATCCCGTTGAACAAGAGCGTTTTAAACGCGGGCTTATGGCCACGGCGAATAGCCTCAAGAAAAAGCAGCAACAGCTTAGAGCTGATCAGGACCTGCTAGCCGACAGATGGATTGAAGTCCTCGCGGCCGAAGAGCATGAGCTCCAACGCCCCTCCAGAAGCTACCCTCAACGCAAGCTGCTCCCCCGATTAGAGGAGGAAGCTTACGAACCCGCATCTCCAGGAGACAATACGGCTGACCGACCACCCCGTGGTCGCGATAGAGTGGCCTCTAGACCCTTCACCAGACCCGTACCCCGGCATCGGTCGAAAAGCACACGGCCACAGGGGAACACTCCGGACTTGCGAGATATATTGGAGGATAAGGCAAGACAATCAAGATTGATCTACAGATCGCGTGGGCGTCCCACAATACGTGACGACAATCGCCGCGCCGGACACAGTAAGTCCGGCCGGGCCGAACAAAGTAGACCAAGCTCCCTTGAGCTCCGTCATGATATCGCCCAGTACAGAGGCGCCGCACACCCACTATGCTTCACAGATGAAGTAATGGATCATCAAATCCCCGAAGGGTTTAAACCCGTCAATATTGAATCCTACGATGGCACAACAGACCCTGCGGTTTGGATTGAAGACTATCTCCTTCACAACCACATGGCCCGCGGTGACGATGTTCACGCCATCAAATACCTCCCCCTCAAGCTTAAAGGACCAGCCCGGCATTGGCTCAACAGCTTGCCAGCAGAGTCAATTGGGAGTTGGGAGGACCTGGAAGCCGCATTCCTCGATAACTTCCAGGGCACTTATGTGCGACCACCAGACGCTGATGACCTAAGCCACATAATTTAGCAGCCAGACGAATCGGCCAGGCAATTCTGGACACGGTTCTTAACCAAGAAAAACCAAATCGTTGACTGTCCGGATGCGGAGGCCCTCGCGGCCTTCAAGCATAACATCCGCGACGAGTGGCTTGCCCGGCACATGGGACAGGAAAAGCTGAAATCCATGGCAGCCCTCACATCACTCATGACCCGCTTCTGCGCGGTGAGGACAGATAGCTAGCACGCAGCAACAACCTCAGCAAAAATTCTGGCAGTCCGGACTTCAAGGACTGAAATGGCAGGCTGCGTCGCAACAAAAATAAACGCCGCATTAACGGCGATCATATTGAGGATACGGCAGTCAATGCCGGATTCAGAGGCTCTAAACCCGGTCAGCGGAAAAAGCCATTCAAAAGAACTACTCCGGGCCCGTCCAATTTGGACCGAATACTCGACCGCTTGTGCCAGATACACGGCACCCCCGAAAAGCCAGCTAACCACACCAACAGGGACTGTTGGGTATTCAAGCGGGCAGGCAAGTTAATTGCCGAAAACAATGACAAGGGGCTACATAGCGATGACGAGGACGAGACCCAACCGCCGAACAATAGAGGACAGAAGGGTTTCCCCCTACAGGTGCGGACGGTGAACATGATATACGCAACGCACATACCCAAAAGGGAGCGGAAACGTGCACTTAGGGATGTCTACGCGATGGAGCCAGTTGCCCCGAAGTTCAACCCATGGTCCTCCTGCTCGATCACTTTTGACCGAAGGGACCACCCCACCAGCATCCGCCACGGCGGATTCGCCGCACTGGTCTTAGACCCAATCGTCAATGGATTTCACCTAACCAGAGTCCTGATGGACGGCGGCAGCAGCCTGAACCTGCTTTACCAGGATACAGTGTGCAAAATGGGCATAGACCCCTCAAGGATTAAACCTACCAAAACGACCTTTAAAGGCGTCATACCAGGTGTAGAAGCCAATTGTACAGGCTCAATTACACTGGAAGTGGTCTTCGGATCCCCGGATAACTTCCGAAGCGGGGAGTTAATCTTCAAGATAGTCCCGTTCCGCAGCGGCTATCATGCCTTGCTCGAACGTACTGCATTTGCAAAGTTCAACGCGGTGCCGCACTACGCATACCTCAAGCTCAATATGCCAGGCCCTCGAGGAGTCATCACGGTCAACGGAAACACTGAACGTTCTCTCCGCACGGAGGAACATACAGCGGCTCTCGCGGCAGAAGTGCAATGCAGCCTCTTAAGGCAATTCTCGAGTCCGGCCTTTAAGCGGCCGGACACAGCTAAGCGCGCCCGGAGTAACTTACAACAAGACCACCTGGCACATTCCGAGCACGCGTAGCAGTGCGGCCCCAACCCTAGCTCCTGCGAAACGTTAAAGCAGATCCTTCACGTACACCATTACGCTCTGAAGATACCATGGGCATGGGGAGAGGGGCACGACCACGATAAACCCAGACTGCGGCTCAACCGCACCAGGGGCTCTCAAGTGTGTCCTTCTTTTTTCTTTTCTTTTTACCTTTTCTTTTTTACCCACAGGACTCCATTTGTCAGAGGCCCTGTCCGGCAGCAGATCTGCCGAACTCACGATGCAACAGCTAGGAAAGGATAAAGGCTACAACGAATATACAGGTGGTCTCCATTACGAGCATTTTTATACACCAATCTGCAGCCTACCCCTGGAGGGGGACATGTTTAACAGTCCCATACCTTGCTTATCGCACTATTTGTATCGTTCTGCATTCGTAGCAGCACTTATTGAATAAAACACGTGCAACAATGTTCATCCACGGCATATTGCATCCGTACACTTTGGTACGGCTAATACACACCAGGGGCTTATGTTCCCTGCATTATGGTGTGATGAGTCCGAACACTTTCACAAGTGCGGCACCCCGAACTTATAGCACTATATGCATCGGCTCCGAATCATGTCTTGGGTCAATAGTTGGGTTTGCCCGGCTCCCATGTTTTGGTACCTTACATTCCGTTATATCGGCTAAGGTAGCACTGGGAGAACCACTGCAATTGCGCCCCAGTTGAGCTGGGTTAACGCCTCAGTGGAGAAAGCTAAAACTGACTGTCATGATGAGGCGAGAGCCGGTCGCTGTTCGAGAGGTTTTTTGCGAGTCCTTAAAGACTTATGCCGCTTAGAGCGAGGAGCCGGATACTATCCGGCCAAGGCGTGGATAGCGCCCCAAATTCGGCCTTCCGAAGACTAGGGGCTTCGCCGAAATTTAAAATTATAGAATTCTATGGCTAAGTGAGAGTGTTCAAGCATTATAAGTCCGGTTGCCTTGTTCGCTGTGTCGAGCGCCTCCCTAGCTGGACCCAAAAATGGGAACAAGAGCGCTCGAGTTTATCCCGAACACCCCAGCACTCGTGGCATGGGGGCTGAAGCCGACGACTTTCCATCTCTCAGATTTGATAAACAGCCGCACAGAAGGTAATATTTTAAATTAACAAGCGTTGCTTAGCGCATATGAACCAAGTTTTTAGCGCACAGGATAACAAAATGCGAGTCTACTCAAATATTACATCTTTGGAGCACTCACCCGCAATAGTGCGGGCGCCCTTCAGCACACTCTTATAATACATCTCGGGCGTGCGATGCTCCTTGCCCTCTGGTGGGGGGTCTGTCATAAGCTTCTGGGCATCCATCTTGCCCCAGTGCACCTTTGCACGGGCAAGGGCCCGACGGGCACCCTCAATATAGGCGGAGTGCTTGATAACTTCAACCCACGGGCACGCATCCACCAGCCGCCGCACCAGGCCGAAGTAGCTCCCAGGCATAGCCTCCTTAGGCCACAGCCGAACTATGAGGCCCTTCATGGCCTATTCGGCCGCCTTGTGGAGCTCGACCAGCTGCTTCAGCTGGTCGCTAAGGGGCACCGGATGTCCGGCCTCAGCATAATGAGACCAGAAGACCTTCTCCATCGAGCTCCCCTCCTCGGCCCGGTAGAATGCGGCAGCATCGGACACGCTGCAAGGAAGATCTGCGAACGCTCCTGGAGAGCTCCGAATTCGGGTAAGCGACAGGTAATTAACACTCACATGCTTACTTTGCATGAAAAATGCCTTGCCCACTGCTATTTTCTTTACCGCCTCGATCTCCTGGAGGGCCTTGTAGGCTTCAGCCTTAGCAGCTTTGGCACTCTCAAGAGCCGTTGCAAGCTCAGACTCTCGAGTCTTTGAGTCACGCTCCAGGCTCTCATGTTTCTTCACGAGATCCTGGAGCTCTTGTTGTACCTCCGCCACCCGCGCCTCCTGTTTCTCTCGCTCGGTGCGCTCCGCAGCCGCATTGCGTTCGGCCGCGGCCACCGCCTCTTTCAAGGTCGCCACCTCATTAGTGGCCCCTGCAATACCCAAGTTATCCTTGTCATTTTTCTTGCAACCAAATCCTTTTCTATAAGGTACATTTTTCATAAGGTATTACTCACCTTCTTTTTCCCCGAGCTGCTTCTTGGCACGGCCGAGCTTGTTCTCGGACCGCTCGAGGTTTTCCTTCAAAGTATTGACCTCCGCAGTCAGTGCGGCGGAGGTCAGCAGCACAGTCTGCAATCCCATATTGACATATTTTCATGACTCCTGCGTTTATCTTTCTAAAGATCCTCAGTCCGGCTTTTCTTTCCGAACACCGAACCGAGCATCAGGGGCTACTGTCTATGTGGTACCATTTTACATATATTGAAATTCTTACCTCAAAGCCTGTTAGAAGGCTGCTGCAGGCTTCGGTCAGCCCACTCTTGGCGCGCTGAACCTTCTGAATCACCGCACTCATAACAGTGCGGTGTTCCTCTTCGATGGAGGCGCCGTTGAGCGCCTCTAGCAAATTATCCGGCACCTCTGGTTGGACGGAGGCAGCCGGCGTCGCGGTCTTGCCCTTCTTACGAAGGGGTCGCCCGCCGGACTCCGGAGCCACTGTGGGTTCCGGGGCTGAGTCCGGTGCAAAGTCCGGGAGGTTGTCCTGCGACACCTCCGGGGCCCTCTCCTCCTGGTGGGTCCCTTCCTGGGATCCCACCTCGGCATCGTCCGCATCACGGGGGGTGGAGGCAGTCGGAAGAGAATCCATATCCGACGCCCCTAAGGACCCGCTCGACGAAGTGGGGAGATCATCCTTAGGCGGACTGCATGGTTGTATGCGGCATTAGAAAGACATAATGTGGCGGAAAATGAAAACCTTGAAGTTATTCGGGAGTCCGGATACTTACGATCTCGCCAGAGGCTTGGACCTTGGAGGCCAGTCCTCCTCGTCGTCACTGGCGTTGGCGAAACAGTCCGGGGGAAGAGTTTTTCCCTTCTTGGACCCTTCGGCCTCCCTTGTTGGGGAGGCCTTCCTTTTCTTCCCTCCCCCCGCTGGGGGAGAGGCTTTCTTCTTCTCCTCCTCGCCCTGGTGGGAGGAGTCGGCCTCGGATCCATCATCCGATAGCACCTGAAAACGGGAACTCTTCCGAGTCCCCGTGGCCTTCTTCTTGGCCTTCTTCTCCAGCACCACGTGGGGTGCCGGAGCCAGCAGCCCCGTCAAACGGGCTTCCGCTGGGTCCTCTGGCAATGGGGCCGGACAGATAGCCTGTGCGGCCTTCTTCAGCCAGTCCTGTCAAAGGAAAGGGAGTTTAGATCCCGCATAGAGTCAAACTATGGAAAACAAGCGTCCCTTAAAGGACAGAATAACTTACTTCATCAGCTGGACGCTCCAAGCTGAATCCGCGATCTTCGGTAGCGGATGCGGGAGCCTCGGCACCCTTGAACAGCACCTTCCAGACCTCCCACATATTGAAGCCCCGTCGTTGGCATGGGAGAATCTGGCGGATGAGCATGACCTGGACTACGTTGACAAGCTTGAGCTTCTTGTCCACCATCTTTTGGACGCAGGCTTGGAGTCCGGTCAGCTCCTCCGAATCGCCCCAAATCCGGCCGCTCTCTTTCCAGGAGGTGAGCCGTGTGGGGATGCTGGATCTGAATTCGGGGGCCGCTGCCCATTCGGGGTCACGTGGCTCGGTGATGTAGAACCACCCCGATTGCCACCCCTTGATGGTTTCCACAAAAGTGCCCTCCAGCCACGTAACGTGGGACATCCTGCCCACCATGGCGCCTCCGCACTCCGCTTGGCTGCCCTTCACAACCTTCGGCTTGACACTGAAGGTCTTGAGCCACAAGCTGAAGTGGGGCTGGATGCAGAGGAAGGCCTCACACACGACGATAAACACCGAGATGTTGAGGATGAAATTCGGGGCCAGATCATGGAAATCCAGGCCGTAGTAGAACATGAGCCCCCGGACAAAGGGATGGAGCGGGAAGCCCAGTCCACGGAGGAAATGGGGAAGGAATACTACCCTCTCATGGGGCTTGGGGGTGGGGATGAGCTCTCCCTCGATGGGGAGCCAGTGCGCGATGTCGCTGGACAAGTATCCGGTGTTGCGCAGCTTCTGGATCTGCCCCTCCGTGACGGAGGAGGCCATCCACTTGCCTCCTACTCCGGACATAGTTGGAGAAGGTTGAGGTGAGATGGGCGGGCTTGGGCGCTGGAGCTCGGGTTCGCAGAGATAGATAAGCCAAGGAGGAAGAAGGCGCAGGTAAAAGGGTTGGATCTTTATCCCCTTATATGGGCAGACACAAACACGCCTCCCCACCGGCCTGGTAAAACTCGCTTATCTCCCAAGCGTCACAATCAATGGCGCGGTTGGGTTACCCACGTCCGTATTGATGGGAATCCCGGAATAAGGGGAGCACGATCTCTGCTTCGACAAGACGTGCCAAGGAAACCGCCTCGCTAAACGCGCTGAGGTGGAACAATAAAAACAATTCGAGTAAAGGCTTGGAAGTGGTGTGACGTCACGCCACAGAATACGTCAGCAGATTGATCTTGTGTAATATTATTCTCTCTATGGTGGTATGTGGAATTTATTTTTGCAGAGCCGGACACTATCCTGGTGTTCACAATCTTCTACAAATTATTCGGAGGAGGAACCCGCCTTGCAATGCCGAAGACAATATGCGCGCCGGACTCGTCATCATTGAAGCCTGGTTCAGGGGCTACTGAGGGAGTTCCGGACTAGGGGGTGTCCGGATAGCTGCACTATCATCATCGGCCGGACTCCAAGACTATGAAGATACAAGATTGAAGACTTTGTCCCGTGTCCGGATGGGACTTTCCTTGGCGTGGAAGACAAGCTTGGCAATACGGATATGTAGATCTCCTACCTTTGTAACCGACTCTGTGTAACCCTAGCCCTCTCCGGTGTCTATATAAACTGGATGGCTATAGTCCATAGGACGAACAACAATCATACCATAGGCTAGCTTCTAGGGTTTAGCCTCCTTGATCTCGTGGTAGATCCACTCTTGTAACACACATCATCAATATTAATCAAGAAGGACGTAGGGTTTTACCTCCATCAACAGGGCCCGAACCTGGGTAAAACATTGTGTCCCTCATCTCCTGTTACCATCCGCCTAGACGCACAGTTCGAGACCCCCTACCCGAGATCCGCCGGTTTTGACACCGACAACCATAGTTTGAGGATTTCATGTATTCACCATGTGCTAATGCTTTGTTCTGGTTCTCTATTAAAAGGAGGCCTTAATATCCCTTAGTTTCCGATAGGACCCCGCTGCCACGGGAGGGTAGGACAAAAGATGCCATGCAAGTTCTTTCCATAAGCACGTATGACTATTTACGGAATACATGCCTACATTATATTTATGAACTGGAGCTAGTGTCGTATTACCCTAGGTTATGACTGTCTCATGATGAATATCATCCAACGAGTCACCGATCTAATGCCTAGGAATTTATCTTATATTGTTCTTGCTAAGTTACTACTGTTGCTACTATTGCTATCATCAAAACTATCATATTATTGTGCTACTAATCACCTTGCTACAGATAATTAATCTCCAGGTGTGGTTGAATTGACAATCAGCTGCTAATACCTTCAAATATTCTTTGGCTCCCCTTGTGTCGAATCTATAAATTTGGTTTGAATACTCTACCCTCGAAAGCTGTTGCGATCCCCTATACTTGTGGGTTATCAAGACCTTTTTCTGGCGCCATTGCCGGGGAGCATAGCTATATTTGTTGAGTCACTTGGGATTATTATCATATTATCAGTATGAAGAATCTGAAGGATGCTAAGACTAAGATTTTTCCCTCAAAGACGATGGGAGGTAAGGAACTGCCATCCAGCTCCGCTTTAGATTCACCTTCCGTTATAAGTAAACTTGCAACACCACAACATGCTATTAATTCTGATATGTCGCAAGTTATTGATGATGCTACTTATGCTATGAATGCTACTCTTGATGATGCTAGTACCTTGCTTGATGATGATGTGCCACTAGGTGAATTTCTTGATGAACAAACTGCTAGAGTAAGACATCATGATATTGTTGAATCTGATGATGAACTTGAAATTTAAAATCTTGAAACACCTACTAGAACTAGCCCTCCTAGGTATGAATTGCCAAAGGTACCGGAAGGTTATACTATGAGTGAGGAGGCAACTAGAGATATTCTTGCTTGTAAGGATAGAGATGATCTAGAAAAATTATTATGCAAATATAAAGAAAGATCTCTGAATGCTAAAATGAAATGTGATGCTGAGTTTTCTACTTCACCTATTTTTATTGATGATAAGGATTATGAATTCTCTGTCGACTCAGAGTTAATCACTTTGGTTGAATCTGATCCTTTCCATGGTTATGAAACTGAAGCTGTTGTGGCACATCTTACTAAGTTGAATGATATAGCTACCCTTTTTGCTCATGTTGAGAAGATTCGCTACTATTATATTCTCAAGTTATTTCCAGTCTCATTAAAGGGTGATGCTAAAGTTTGGTACAATATTGTTGCTCCTTGTTCTGTGCATAGTCCCTAGGATATGATTTATTACTTCTCTGAAAAATATTTCCCTGCTCATAAGAAACAAGCCGCCTTGCAAGAAATATTTAACTTTGTGCGAATTGAAGAAGAGAGTCTCCCACAAGCTTGGAGGATGATACGTCTCCGTCGTATCTACTTTTCCAAACACTTTTGGCCTTGCTTTGGACTCTAACTTGCATGATTTGAATGGAACTAACCCAGACTGACGTTGTTTTCAGCAGAACTGCCATGGCATTATTTTTGTGCAGAAATAAAAATTCTCGGAATGACCTGAAATCCACGGAGCAACTTTTTGGAATTAATAAAAAATATTGGCGAAAGAATCAACGTCAGGGGGCCCACACCCTGTCCACGAGGGTGGGAGGCGCCCCCTAGGGCGCGCCCCCTGCCTCGTGGGTCCCATGGACCTCCACCGACCTCAACTCCAACTCCATATATTCACGTTCGCGGAGAAAAAAATCAGAGAGAAAAATCCATCGCGTTTTACGATACGGAGCCGCCGCCAAGCCCTAAACTCTCTCGGGAGGGCTGATCTGGAGTACGTTTGGGGCTCCGGAGAGGGGGATTCGTCATCGTCATCATCATCAAACATCCTCCATCACCAATTTCATGATTCTTACCGCCGTGCGTGAGTAATTCCATCGTAGGCTTGCTGGACGGTAATGGGTTGGATGAGATTTACCATGTAATCAAGTTAGTTTTGTTAGGGTTTGATCCCTAGTATCCACTATGTTCTGAGATTGATGATGATATGACTTTGTTATGCTTAATGCTTGTCACTAGGGCCCGAGTGCCATGAATTTAGATCTGAACCTATTATGTTTTCATGAATATATGTGAGTTCTTGATCCTATCTTGCAAGTCTATAGTCACCTATTATGTGTTATGATCCGTTAACCCCGAAGTGACAATAATCGGGATACTTACCGATGATGACCGTAGTTTGAGGAGTTCATGTATTCACTAAGTGTTAATGCTTTGGTCCGGTACTCTATTAAAAGGAGGCCTTAATACCCCTTAGTTTCCAATAGGACCCCGCTGCCATGGGAGGTTAGGACAAAAGATGTCATGCAAGTTCTTTTCCATAAGCATGTATGACTATATTCGGAATACATGCCTACATTACATTGATGAACTGGAGCTACTTCTGTGTCACCCTAAGTTATAACTATTACATGAGGAATCGCATCGGACATAATTATCCATCACTGATCCAATGCCTACGAGCTTTTCACATATTGCTCTTTGCGTAGTTACTTTACCGTTGCCATTGTTACAATTACTACAAAACTGCTACTGTTACTTTTGCCGCTATTACCATTACTTCCATACTACTTTGCTACTAAATACTTTGCTGCAGATACTAAGTTATCCAGGTGTGGTTGAATTGACAACTCAACTGCTAATACTTGAGAATATTCATTGGCTCCCCTTGTGTCGAATCAATAAATTTGGGTTGAATACTCTACCCTCGAAAACTGTTGTGATCCCCTATACTTGTGGGTTATCAAGACTATTTTCTAGCATCGTTGCCGGGGAGCATAGCTCTATTCTTTGAGTCACTTGGGATTTATATCTGCTAGTCACTATGAGGAATTTGAAAGACGAAAGAACTAAGATTTATCCCTCAACTACGAGGGGAGGTAAGGAACTGCCATCTAGTTCTGCACTTGATTCTCCTTCTGTTATGAGTAAGCTTGCGACACCTAAACCTGCTTCTGCTTTGAATTCTAATATGTCGCATGTTATTGATGATGCCACTTCTACTATGCATGATACTTATGATGAAACTACTTCTACGCTTGATACTATTGTGCCATTAGGTGAATTTCTTGATGAACAACTTGCTAGGGCTAGAGAGAATGAAATTCTTGAAACTGATATATTATTGATGATAGTGATGATGAAGGTTCTCCCCCTAAATATGAATTGCCTGTTGTTCCTGAGGGTTATGTTATGGATGAAGAAACTGCTAGAGATTTTCTTGCTTATAATGACAGATCTGATCTTAAGAAGTTATTAGCTAAGCTGAAAAGGAAATCGCTGAATGCTAGAATGAAATATGACCCTGCTTTTGCTACTTCACCTATCTTTGTTACTGATAAGGATTATGATTTCTCTATCGATCCTGAGATAATTACTTTGGTTGAATCTGATCCTTTTTATGGCTATGAATCTGAAACTGTTGTGGCACATCTTACCAAGTTAAATGATATAGCCACCCTGTTCACTAATGATGAGAAATCTCGCTACTACTATATCCTTAAGATATTTCCATTCTCATTAAAGGGTGATGCTAAAAAATGGTTTAATTCTCTTGATCCTGGTTGTGTACATAGTCCCCAGGATATGATTTATTACTTCTCTACTAAATATTTCCCCGCTCATAAGAAACAAGCTGCTTTAAGGGAAATATATAATTTTGTGCAAATTGAAGAAGAGAGTCTCCCACAAGCTTGGGGGGGCTTCTCTGATTACTTAATGCTTTGCCTGATCATCCTATTAAGAAAAATGAAATACTTGATATCTTTTATAATGGACTAATAGATGCTTCCAAGGGCCACCTGGATAGTTGTGTTGGTTGTGTTTTCAGGGAAAGAACTGTCAATCAAGCTGAGTTACTATTGAATAATATGTTGACTAATGAAAACAATTGGACACTTCCTGAGCCAACTCCTAAACCAACTCCGAAGAAAAGAGGTGTTCTATTTCTCAGTCCTGAAGATATGCAAGAGGCAAAGAAATCTATGAAAGAGAAAGGTATTAAAGCTGAAGATGTTAAGAATTTACCTCCTGTTGAAGAAATACATGGCCTTAATGTACCACCCATCGAAGAAACACATGCTCTTGATAACCCGACACAGGTAGTAAAGGTAAATTCTCTCTATAGATATGATAAAGTTGAAATCCCGTCTACTAAGTTTACTAGCCAATGCTTGGATGAATTTGATGACTTTATGGCTAGACAAGAAAACTTCAATGCTTATGTTGGTAGACAATTAAATGCTTACATGATTGGACACTTGGGTGATTATATGGCTAGAGTTAAGGGTGAACTTAAACTCAATAGTAAACATGCTTCTATGGTTAACACTCAAGCAGAACAAGTGCTTAAGGCTCAGAACGATTTGCTCAATGAATTAAATAATAAAAATGACTTTGTTGTTAGAGTAGTAACTAGAACGGGTAAAATGACTCAGGAACCTTTGTATCCTGAGGGCCACCCTAAGAGAATTGAGCAAGATTCTCAGAGAAATAATGTTGATGCACCTAGTACTTCTAAAAAGAAGAAAAAGAAAAATGATAAGGCTTTGCATGCTTCTAGTGAACCTATTGTAGACACACCTGAGAATCCCAATGATATTTCTATTGCTGATGCTGAGACACAATCTGGTGATGAACATGAACCTAGAGATAATGTTATTGATAATGTTCATGTTGATGCTCAACCTAGTAATAATAATGATGTAGAGGTTGAACCTGTTGTTGATCTTGATAACCCATAATCAAAGAATCAATGTTATGATAAGAGAGACTTTGTTGCTAGGAGGCACGGTAAAGAAAGAGAACCATGGGTTCAGAAACCCATGCCTTTTCCTCCTAAACCATCCGAGAAAAAGGATGATGAGGATTTTGAGCGCTTTGCTGAAATGATTAGACCTATTTTTTTCGTATGCGTTTAACTGATATGCTTAAAGTGAGTCCTTATGCTAAATACATGAAAGATATTATTACAAATAAAAGAAAGATATCGGAAGCTGAAATTTCCACCATGCTTGCTAATTACACTTTTAAGGGTGGAATACCAAAGAAACTAGGAGACCCAGGAGTACCAACTATACCATGCTCCATTAAAAAAATTATGTTAAAACTGCTTTATGTGATCTTGGAGCCGGTGTTAGTGTTATGCCTCTCTCTTTATATCGTAGACTTGAATTGAATAAGTTGACACCTACTGAAATATCTTTGCAAATGGTCGATAAATCAACTGCTATACCTGTCGGTATTTGTGAGGATGTGCCTGTTGTGGTTGCAAACGTTACTATCTTAACGGACTTTGTTATTCTTGATATTCCCGAGGACGATAGTATATCGATTATCCTTGGTAGACCCTTTCTAAATACTGCAGGGGCTATTATTGATTGCAACAAAGGCAATGTCACTTTTCATGTTAATGATAATGAGCATATGGTACACTTTCCGAGGAAACAACCTCAAGTTCACAGTATCAATTCTATTGGGAAAAATACCATTGATTATTATTGGAGGTTTTGAATTTCCTCTTCCTAATGTCAAGAAGAAATAAGATATTCTTATTATTGGGGATGTACATATCCCCGTTGAGGTAACCTAGTGTTATTCGAAATTTCTCCGATTCCATGTTATTCGGAATGAGTTTGTTAACAAGACTTGATCAACATTGTTAGTGGATTCCTTTTGATGAGCATGAGATAGATGAAGTTAGAAAGCACAACCTTCTGTACCCCCTTTTTACTTTCTGTTATTTAGAATAAATAAAGCAAAAGTAGTATTTTCTGTTTGTTTTCTGAATTATCCTTGCAATAAAAAAATACCCCAAAAATAAAAGTTCTCCAATTGCCCTGAAAATTTAGTATCATTTTTTCTGGAATATTTGAGAATATTTGGCACTGAGAACACAGCAGAGGGAGCTGGAACCTGGCCACGAGGGTCAGGGGCGCGCCCTACCCCCCTGGGCGCGCCCCCTGCCTCGTGGGCCCACGGTGACCCCCTCCACTTATTCCTGCACACATGCTCTTCTTCTTCCTCCCAAAAAAATCACTATCCAGCTCAAGCATGAGTTCTAGCTCATTTTGCTGCCATTTTTGATCTCCTTGCTCAAAGCTCCATTCACAAAAATGCTTTGGGGGATTGTTCTTTGGTATGTGACTCCTCCAATGGTCCAATTAGTTTTTGTTCTAGTGCTTTATTCATTGCAATTTTTTCCTGCTAGGTGACCATGTTCTTGAGCTTGCATATCAAATTTATATGGTCCCAAGTAGTTCTAATGCATGATATAGTCTCTAGGCACTTGTGGGAGTAGTTGCTATCAATTTTGTTGAGTTTGGTTCACTTTTATTTTGAGTTACTAAAATTTTCAGAAATTTTTCAGAGGAAGAAATATGTCTAGGAAAATGTACCAAGGTGGTTCTTCAAGGAAGAAAGCACCTAGGCTCGTAATAGATGAGAAGGATGATGAACCACCGAGGGAAGCTTACGTGCGGCCTTGTGAATGGCCGTCATAGGAGTTTATGGTCAAAGCGGGCATCAAGGATGAATTTGATGCATATGTGCGTAATGCTGATCTTGAGGACTTCATGCAAGATAAGTGCCCTCAATACTACCATTTAACTGACTCCTTTGTGAGAAGGTTCAAATTTAAATCTTCACACAATTCTCACATTGTCCTATTTGATCTTTATGATAAATCTTACACCATGGACTTAAGATTTTACTACTGCTTGTAAACTCCCGCAGTGGGGCAGTGTTAATGAACCTCGTAAATCTGAATATAAAGACTTTCTTGCTAGTATCACTGTGGGAGAATCCAGATAAATAGCACAAGCTACCATAGGGAGCATTCATTTTCCTGCTATACATTATTTTGCTCTCTTCATAGGTAGATGCATTAACGGTAAAGATGAAGCTTGTCACATGTGTGTTCCGGATCTTTGTGTTCTCAAGAGTGCTGTATTAGGTGATAAACAATATAACTTGAGGCAATTGTTGCATGTAGGTTACATAATAATGGTCTAGATGGAGACTTGTTTGGAGGGATTTATGCAACCCGTGTGGCTAATTATCTTGGTATACCCGCACATGAAAATGATAGGGAGTTGCCTCCCGCTTATTTAGATTATAATGCCATGGTTAATCATCATTTTCTTGAGAGGAATGAACATATCCTCCAGTATCGACTAATCTTTGACAGACGTCGCGCTGTCCATATTACTCTCCTTGTTCCTGCCTTCTTTGACTATCAGGCAAAAGGAAGATATGTTATCACCAGGAAGGAGGCGAACGAGTATGAGAGGAGGACGGAGGCAGCTCGCCTCCAGGCTGCAGCTCGTGAGGCAATGGCTGCTACATCTCAGTATGACCCCAGTTACAACTTCGGATATCCGCCAGGCCATCCATGGGCATAGACCAAACTTAGGCAAAAAACTAAGCTTGGGGTAGTACATATTTCTCACCGACATTACATTCATGTTCACACACTCATTCTAGTTGTCGGTGCTCATACTTTTTCATTGTACTATCCATGCTAGTTTATTTTCTTTCTCGCTTTCCTCTTGTGTGTTTGAATAACCTTAAGAAAAACCAAAAAAATTAGTTAGTTTACTTTCCATGCTTGTAATAGTAATTAAAAGAAAACCCAAAAAAGATTTCTCGTTCTTCTTTTGCTTGTTGGGAGCTTTCCCTTGTAAATAGTTTTATTTCTTTTCTTTTCTTTGGGGGTCGAGAGGACAAGACCATGATGAAAATGTTGAAGTGGCTCTCATATGCTTTATTATTGATTTAACCAAGAGCCCATATTACCTTGTCTTCTCCCTTGAATTGAATGCTTGCAGATTCCAGCTTAGTCCAATGCACGTGCACTATTAGTATTATTATCCACACCGTTCAGTCGTGCAAGTGAAAGGCAATAATGACAATATATGATGGACTGATTGAGATGAGAGAAGCTGGTATGAACTCGACCTATCTTGTTTCTGTAAATAAGATTAGTTCATCGTTCCTGATTCAGCCTATTATGAATAAACATGTTTGCAATGACAATTAGAGATTATAATTGCTTATGCCATGCTTAATTAGCTAGGAGCTTATAATGGTTTACCTTGCGTGCCAACATGCTATTAAAATGGTTGTAATGTGGTATGATAGGGTGGTATCCTCCTTTGAATGATTCGAGTGACTTGACTTGGCACATGTTCACGCATGTAGTTGAAACAAAATCAACATAGCCTTCACGATATTTATGTTCATGGTGGATTATATCCTACTCATGCTTGCACTCAGTGTTGATTAATTTTAATGCATGTTCATGCATGTTGTCGCTCTCTAGTTGGTCGCTTCCCAGTCTCTTACTAGCCTTCACTTGTACTAAGCGGGAATGCTGCTTGTGCATTCAAACTCCATAAACCCCAAAGTTATTCCATATGAGTCAACCATACCTTCCTATATGCGGTATTTACCTACCATTCCAAGTAAATTTTTTTGTGCCAACCTCCAAACCTTGAAATGAAATTATGTTTTGTATGCTCGAACAGCTCATGTATCAACTAGGGATGTCTGTATCTTCCATGTTAGGCGGGTTATTCTCAAGAGGAGTGGACTCCGCTCCTCATTCACAAGAAAATGGCTGGTCACCGGGATGCCCAGTCCCATGCTTAAATCAAATCAAAATAATTGAAAAAAATCCCCCAGGATTGTTGTTCATTGGAGGCACACGTTGTTTCAGGCAAGCCATGGATTGATGCTTGTTGGTGGAGGGGGAGTAAAAACTTTACCATTCTGTTTGGGAACCACCTATAATGTGTGTAGCATGGAAGATACTGAGATCTCTCAGTTGTTATGTTGACATTTAAAGTATACCACTCAAAATGTTATTTATCTCTATTTCAAAATCGAGCTCTCGCACCTCTACAAATCCCTGCTTCCCTCTACGAAGGGCTTGTCTATTTACTTTTATGTTGAGTCATCACCCTCTTATTAAAAAGCACCCGCTGGAGAGCACCGCTGTCATTTGCATGCATTACTATTAATTTATATTGGGTATGACTATGACTAGATCTCTTTTACCATGAATTACAATGTTTAGTCAGTCCTTGATCTTTAAAGGTGCTCTGCATTTATGTTTTGCGGTCTCAGAAAGGGCTAGCGAGATACCATCTTGTTATATCATATTATGATTGTTTTGAGAAAGTGTTGTCATCCGAGATTTATTATTATTGCTCGCTAGTTGATTATGCCATTGATATGAGTAAACATGAGACCTAAGTGTTATTGTGAATATGGTTAGTTCATAATCTTTGTTGAAAACTTGAATGCTGGCTTTACATATTTGCAACAACAAGAGCAAACAGAGTTTGTAAAAGTTTTTCTTTATCACTTTCAGTTTGTCAACTGAATTGCTTGAGGACAAGCAAAGGTTTAAGCTTGGGGGAGTTGATACATCTCTATTGTATCTACTTTTCCAAACACTTTTGCCCTTGTTTTGGACTCTAACTTGCATGATTTGAATGGAACTAACCCGGACTGACGCTGTTTTCAGCAGAACTACCATGGTGTTATTTTTGTGCAGAAATAAAAGTTCTCGGAATGACCTGAAAATCCACGGAGCAACTTTTTGGAATTAATAAAAAATATTGGTGAAAGAATCAACGTTAGGGGGCCCACACCCTGTCCACAAGGGTGCCCCCCCCAGGGCGCGCCCCCTGCCTCGTGGGCCCCCTGGACCTCCACCGACCTCAACTCCAACTCCATATATTCACGTTCGTGGAGAGAAAAATCAGAGAGAAAGATTCATCGCGTTTTACGATACGGAGCCGCCGCCAAGCCCTAAACTCTCTCGGGAGGGCTGATCTGGAGTCCGTTTGGGGCTTTGGAGAGGGGGATTCGTCGCCGTCGTCATCATTAACCATCCTCCATCACCAATTTCATGATGCTCACCGCCGTGCGTGAGTAATTCCATCATAGGCTTGCTCGACGGTGATGGGTTGGAGGAGATTTACCATGTAATCAAGTTAGTTTTGTTAGGGTTTCATCCCTAGTATCTACTATGTTCTGAGATTGATGTTGCTATGACTTTGCATGCTTAATGCTTGTCACTAGGGCCCGAGTGCCATGATTTCAGATCTGAACCTATTATGTTTTCATGAATATATGTGAGTTCTTGATCCTATCTTGCAAGTCTATAGTCACCTACTATGTGTTATGATCCGTTAACCACGAAGTGACAATAATCGGGATACTTATTGGTGATGACCGTAGTTTGAGGAGTTCATGTATTCACTAAGTGTTAATGCTTTGGTCCGGTACTCTATTAAAAGGAGGCCTTAATATCCCTTAGTTTCCAATAGGACCCTGATGCCACAGGAGGGTAGGACAAAAGATGTCATGCAAGTTCTTTTCCATAAGCACGTATGACTATATTTGGAATACATGCCTACATTACATTGATGAACTGGAGCTAGTTCTGTGTCACCTTATGTTATAACTATTACATGAGGAATCACATCTGACATAATTATCCATCACTGATCCAATGCCTACGAGCTTTTCACATATTGCTCTTTCCTTAGTTACTTTACCGTTGCCACTATTACAATTACTACGAAACTGCTACTATTACTTTTGTCGTTGTTACCATTACTTCCATACTACTTTGCTACTAAATACTTTGCTACAGATACTAAGTTATCCAGGTGTGGTTTAATTGACAACTCAACTGCTAATACTTAAGAATATTCTTTGGCTCCCCTTGTGTCGAATCAATAAATTTGGGTTGAATACTCTACCCTCGAAAACTGTTGTGATCCCCTATACTTGTGGGTTATCAGGGGAGGCTCCTCCAATTGCTTAATGCTTTGCCTGATCATCCTCTTAAGAAAAATGAAATACTTGATATCTTCTATAATGGACTAACCGATGCTTCTAGGGATTTCCTAGATAGTTGTGCTGGTTGTGTTTTCAGGGAACGAACTATTGGGCAAGCTGAGGAATTATTGAATAACATATTGAACAATTGTGATGATTGGACTTCTCCTGAAACACCTATCAAACCCACTCCGAAGAAGAGGGGTATCTTATATCTCAGTCCTGAAGATATGCAAGAGGCAAATAAATCAATGAAGGAAAAAGTATTAAAGCCGAGGATGTTAAAAATTTACCACCTATCGAAAAAATACATGGGCTTTAAGCACCACCACCACCTAAGGTGGTAGAGGTAAAATCTTTAATGAAATTCAATGATAGTGTTGATCCTCGTAATAAACATCCTAGTCAATGCCTTTATGAGTTTGATAATTACATTAGAAAGCAAGATCACTTCAATGCAAATGTTATGAAACAATTGAAATAAAACTATGATATGATTGCTCGCTTAAGTGACTAGTTATTTAGAATCTCAAATGATGTTAGAGGTGTAGGAAAACATGCCTCTATGGTTCAAACTCAATTAGAACAAGTTGCTAAATCTCAGAGAGAGTTACTTGATGAAATGAACAATAATATAAGTGATTTTGTTGTTAGAGTAGCAACTAGAGGAGGTAAAATGACTCGGGAACCACTTTATCCTGAGGGCACCCGAAGAGAATTGAACAAGACTCTCAAAGAGTTAACACTAATGCACCTAGTCCTTCTAAAAAGAAAAAGAAGAAGAAAAATAATAGGACTTTGCCTGCCTCTGGTGAACCTGAAATAGAAAAACCTCCTGATAATGATTATGAAGTCTCTATCTCTGATGCTGAAACCCAATCTGGTAATGAACACTCACCCTATGGTAATGAAAAAGATAATGATGAGGTTCATGAAGACACTCAAACAAATGATAAAGAACCAGGTAATGATGTTGAGATAGAACCAGCTGTTGATCTTGATAACCCACAACCTAAGAATAAAAGATATGATAAAAGAGACTTTGTTGCTAGAAAACATGGTAAGGAAAGAGAACCATGGGTTCAAAAGCCTATGACCTTTCCACCTAAGTCAACTAAAAAAGAAAGATGATGAAGAATTTGAACGCTTTGCTGAAATGCTAAGACCAGTCTTTCTGCGAACTCGCTTAACTGATATCTTGAAAATGCCTCCTTATGGAAAGTATATGAAAGACATCATCACTAATAAGAGAAAAATGCCGGAAGCTGAAATCTCCACTATGCTTGCTAATTTTACTTTTAAAGATGGAGTACCTAAAAAACTTGGAGATCCAGGAATACCAACTATACCTTTCTCCATTAAAAGAAATTATGTGAAAACTGCCTAATGTGATTTGGGAGCTGGTGTTAGTGTTATGCCCTTTTCTTTATACAAAAGACTTGATTTGTATAAACTTGCACCTACTGAAATATCTTTGCAAATGGCTGACAAATCAACTACCATACCTATCGGTATTTGTGAGGATGTGCCCGTTGTTGTTGCTAATGTTACTATTTTGACTGGGTTTGTTATACTTGAGATGCCCGAGGATGATAACATGTCGAGTATCCTTGGTAGACGCTTCTTGAATACTGCAGGGGTTGTTATTGATTGTAATAAAAGCAAGGTCACTTTTCATATCAATGGTAATGAGCACACGGTGCACTTTCCGAAGAAACAATTCCAAGTGAATGGTATTGATGTTATTGAAAAATCTCCGACAATCATTATTGGAAGTTTTAACTACCTCCACCTACTGTTGAAAAGAAATATGAACTGCTCATTGTTGGGGACATTCATATCCCCATTGAGGTAACTTCGTGATTTACCGAAGTTCTTCGGTTTCATGCTAATCGAAAGTGGTTGTTAATAAGACTTGGTCAACCTTATTAATGGATGATTTTTGAGAGGTATGAAGTTGATAAACTTAGTGAGCACTACCTTCTGTCCCTACCTTTTGATTTCTGTTTTTCTTAGTTAAATAAAATAAAATAAAATGCTTTATCTGTTTTCTGAGTTTTCTGTGCAATAGAAAATGACCAAAAAATAAAAGTTCTCAAAATGCTTTGACAATTTGATACAATTTTTTGTGAATATTTCTGAATTTCTGGTGCAAATAATATCAGAGGGGGTGCACCAGGTGGGCACAACCCACCTGGGCGCGCCAGGACCCCCAGGCGCGCCCTGGTGGGTTGTGGTCCCCACGTAGGGCCCCTCACTTACTTCTTATTCCCACATCACTCCATTCACCCAGAAAAAATAACTATCTCTCTCTCTCTCTCTCTCTCTCTCTCTCTCTCTCTCTCTCTCCCTCTCTCTCTCGTGTTTTGCTCCCGAAATCGCGAATTTTGATCTCCTTGCTCGAAGCTCCATTTTTGAAACTGTTTTGGGGAGATGTTGCTTGGAAAAGGATGAGTTTATTTAGGAAGTTTGCTTCCAAGAAGAACTCCAAGGGGGTTATTGGGGAGTCATCTGACAATGATCTCCATACCCCGAGATTGGTGGAGCTACGGCCATGCGAGTGGCTGCATAATGCGTTCGTGGCAAAGGCTGGAATCCTTCAAGAGTTCAACCAATATGCTGCTAACACCGGCCTCACCGACTTCATCGCAGCTGAATGTGAACAGTATCATCTCCTCACAAATTCCTTTGTGCAAAGCTTTCATTTTCATTCTAGGAATAATCCCCTGAGGTGCAGTTTAATTTATATTCTGAAAACCGCTAGATTCCACTTACCGAAATTTGTGAGATGTGCATGCTTCCTTCTAATGAGGATTTGGTAGAGCCTAAGCCCTCAGAGTTTGAAGGTTTTTGTTGTACTCTGATAGTGGGGGATGAGAGAGGAGTATCGGGCACCACTGTCGTTAGCTTGCAATTTCCTATTGTGCATTATTTTGCTTTATTTATTGCAAAGTGCTTGCTAGCGAGAGAGAAGATGGGTTCACTTAGCGCCCCAGACTTTGTTGTTTTGCGTCGTGCACTTTATGGCGACAACACTTATAGCTTGGGAGCTATTGTGGCATGCTGCCTTCACCTTAATAGACTCAAGTGTAAAATACATGGGGGCATTTATGCTACTCGTTTGGCAACTCACTTCAATGTGCAGATACGTAAGCATGATCACCCTTTGACCAAAGTTTACCTAGATAGAGCAGCTATGAAGGACCACCAGTTTATTGCTGCTGACTACCCTGATATTGATTTGCCTTACAACTTAGTTTTTAGTGTGGAAACTCGTGATATTATTCCCTTGCCTGCACCTGCTTTGTTTGATCATGTTTCCAGGGGCGGATATAGGATTATGCCTGAGGACATTGTCGCTTACCAGAACAACCGGGCTGCAACACATGAGGAGCCTCAGCAGTGGGATCCTATGGTTCCTGCTCCTCAACACTTCAACATCGGACCTCATGGCTTCTACGACTGGTGACTACCAAGTTAGGCCAAAAGCCTAAGCTTGGGGGAGTATGTATTCCCACTGACATTACATTCATGTTCACACGTTTCATTCCAGTTGTCGGTGTCCACACTTTTTCATTGTATCATCCTTGTTTAATTTATTTTCTCACTTTCTTCTTGTCTGTTTGAAAAAACTTTGAAAAAATCCAAAAATATGTTTCTTGATTCTTTTTGATTTTTCTTCCTAGTTTAAATTGTTGTAGCACTAAAAAGAAAACCCAAAAATATTTCCTTGTTCTTCTTTTACTTGTTGGGAGCTTTCCCGTGTAAATAGTTTATCTCGTTTATGTTTTTCTCTTTTCATTTGCTTGCTTTCGAAAAACCAAAAACTCCAAAAATATTTCAGTGTGTTTCTCTGAATTTCTTTTCTTTTTGTTGAGTCATACCGAGGAGAAGACCATGATGAAAATGTTGAGTGGATCTCATTTGCATTATTGATCTAATAAAGAGTCCATATTACCTTGTCTTCTCCTCTTGAATAAAATGTTTGCAGATTCCAGCTTAGTCCACGGCACTCTTGCACTATTATTACTTTCAAATTGTTCGGTCGTGCAAGTAAAAGGACATAATGACGATATTAGATGAACTGGCCGTGGCAGAGAGAAACATGTATGAACTCGACTTGTTCTATTTTCATAAATATGTTTAACCTAGTATCCATGATTCGGCCTATTATGATCAAACATGTTTGCAATGACAATTAGAGATTATAGTTTCTCATGCCATGCATAATTAGCTAGGATTGAATAATGACTTATCTTGGATATCAACATTGCGTTAAAATGATTGTGATGTAGTATGATGATATGGTATCCTCCTCTGAATGTTCGAGTGGCTTGACTTGGCACATGTTCATGCATGTAGTTGAATCAAAACCAACATAGCCTTTATGATATTTATGTTCATGGTGTTCATATCCTACTCATGCTAGTATCCAATGTTCCTTATGCATAATGCATGTTCATGACCATTGTTGCTCTCTAGCTGACCACTTCTCATCCTATTTGCTAGACTTCGCCTATACTAAGTGGGAACTCTGCTTGTACATCAAAAACCTGAAGCCCAAGTTATTCCAGATGAGTCCACCATACCTACCTATATGCGGTATTACCCTGCCGTCCTAAGTAAATTTGCATGTGCCATCTCTAAAAACTTCAAATAAGTATCCTTTTTGTGTGCCTGGATCATTCATGGAACGATAGGAGGTAGTCGGTATCTTCCATGCTAAGCGGGTTATTCTCAGGTCGAGTGTTTATTCACGCGCCATTGCATGAGAAAAGGGCGGTAATAGGGATGCCCAATCCCAAACTGCAATAAGAAAAGAGCTTACAAATAATCAAACAAAAACTCCCGATGGAGTCATAACATTTACATTTCCCCTTGGGAAACGCCACTAGCGTGTTTAGCATGGAAGATATTGATAACTGCTAGTCGTGAAGTAAATGAGAAGGGTGCATGTCTCAAAATTTCATTTACCTCTGTTTTAAAAACTTGAGCTCTGGCACCTCTGCAAATCATTGCTTCCCCCTGCGAAGGGACTATCTATTTACTTTTATGTTGTGTCATCACCTTCTCAAATAAGCGCCAGAACCTGAGAGCACTTATGTCATGCTGATGCATTGTGTGTAGCTAATGTTGGGTGCATCATGACTGGATCTTTTCTACCATTAGTTACAATGTTTGGTCGCTGCTTGAACTTTGGGGTGCTCTGCATTTATGTTTTGCGGTCTCAGAAAGGGCTAGAGAGATACTACTATTGTCATATTGTATCATGGTTGTTTTGATAACGTGTTGTTGTTTGAGATGTTTTATTATTGCTCTCTAGTTGATTATGTCATTGATATGAGTTAATATAATTTTTAAGAGTTATTGTCGACATGGTTAGTTATAATCTTTGCTGAAAACTTGGGTGTTGTTTAAGGTTATTTATGAAACAAGAGCAAAAGAGTTCATAAAAGTTTTTCTTTTTCACTTTCAGTTTATCAACTAAATTGCTTGAGAACAAGCAAAGGTTTAAGCTTCGGGGAGTTGATACGTCTCCAACATATCTACTTTTCCTAACGCTTTTCCTCTTGTTTTGGACTCTAATTTGCATGATTTGAATGAAACTAACTCCGGACTGACGCTGTTTTTAGCAGAACTATCATGGTGTTGTTTTTGTGCAGAAATAAAACTTCTCGGAATGGAACGAAACTTTGCGAGGATTTTTTTATACTAATAAAGAGAATTTCTGGAGCCAAGAGCCACCTGAGGGGGGCACCTGGGTGGGCACAACCCACCAGGGTACGCCTGCCCCCCCCCCCAAGGTGTGCCCCGGTGGGTGCTGCCCACCTGGTGGCCCCGCTGACCCTGAAACCGACGCTATAAAATCACATTATTCTACAAAAAATCAGGAAGAAAGAATTATCGTGTTTCACGAGATGGAGCCGCCGCTGTCTCCTATTCTTCATCGGGAGGCTAGATCTGGAGTCTGTTTGGGGCTCCAGAGAGAGGGATCTTCGATCTTCATCGTCTCCATCACCAATTCCATGATGCTCCCCACCGGGCGTGAGTAATTCCTTCGTAGGCTCGCTGGTCAGTGAGGAGTTGCATGAGATTCATCATGTAATTGAGTTAGTTTTGTTAGGGCTTGATCCCTAGTATCCACTATGTTCTGAGATTGTTGTTGCTATGACGTTGCCATGCTTAATGCTTGTCACTTTGGGTCTGGGTGCCAAGATTTCATATTTGAACTGTTTATGTTCTCACCATTATATCCATGTTCTAGATTCGATCTTGCAAGTTATAGTCACCTACTACGTGTTATAATCCGGCAACCCCAGAGTGACAACAGTCGGGACCACTCCTGGTGATGAACGTAGTTTGAGGAGTTCATGTATTCACCGTGTGCTAATGCTTTGTTCCGGTTCTCTATTAAAAGGAGGCCTTAATATCCCTTAGTTTCCGATAGGACCCCCGCTACCATGGGATGGTAGGACAAAATATGTCGTGCAAGTTCTTTCCATAAGCACATATGACTATTTACGGAATACATGCCTACATTATGTTTATGAACTGGAGCTAGTGCTGTATTGCCTAGGTTATGACTGTCTCATGATGAATATCATCCAACGAGTTACCGATCCAATGCCTATGAATTTATCTTATATTGTTCTTGCTAAGTTACTACTGTTGCTACTATTACTATCATCAAAACTATCATATTACTATGCTACTAATCACCTTGCTGCAGATAATTAATCTTCAGGTGTGGTTGAATTGACAACTCAGCTGCTAATACCTTCAAATATTCTTTGGCTCCCCTTATGTCGAATCTATTAATTTGGGTTGAATACTCTACCCTCGAAAACTGTTGCGATTCCCTATACTTGTGGGTTATCAGTGCGCCCTAGTGTCTTGTGCTCACCGGGGTGGGCCCCTCCAGTACTTATTTGCTCTAGTATTTCTTATTTATTCCATAAAAATTCCTCGTAAAGTTTCAGCTCATTTGGAGTTGTGCAGAATAGGTAGCCTGACGTAACTTTTTCAGGTCCAGATTTCCAGCTGCCAGAATTCTCCCCCTTTGTGCATACCTTGCATATTATGAGAGAAAAGGCATTAGAGTTACTCCAAAAGGCATTATTATGCAATAAAACAACATAAATAACAGTAGGTAAACTTGATGCAAAATGGACGCATCAGGGTATGTAGACACACCCCCCCCCCTCATTGCTATGCATCTCCTAAATAGATCTTGTGTGAGTGTAGGAATTTTTTTGAAATTGCATGTTGCGTTCCCCAACATTTATAGCAACGGATAGTATATGGTAGAGATACATGAGATGATTACAATGATTACAAAATAAAGTCTACAAGAAACGAGCAAATCTTTTAGATCTTCAAACTCTTTCTTCTTTCATGACATAATCTAGTACTTTTCTAAAGGCAACCATAGAAAGCTAACAACAATAGCAAACCACACACCTGTAAATATCCACGAGGGTTCTCCCATAGTTTTAATTTGAGCCCCAATGCCAAGGCCATGATGCGCGCACACAGTCATTAAAGTAATCAACCAATATCAGCAAAAGAACCTACATCGGCATTCTAGGAAAACACAACCAAACAGCTTGGTCGGCGTCGCTGGGAGCTGAGGGTACAAATCACTGTTCTCGAGGACGTAGCGGCCGGGACAGAGATTGCAAGGACAAACCTCCTCATGCGACCAAGAGAAGAAAATCCAACATTGATCTGGCGAAGCAAGATCTGAGATCTGAAGGACCATACCTAGACAAGTTTAATCTTCCAACACCATCATTGACGCCGGGAAGGAGATGTCATTGTTGAATGAAGGGCCAGTGATTACTTATTGTAGACGATGACATCTCCATTGATGAAGAAGACGGCTACGAAAACCCTAACCCAATCTATTCAAAACACTGCTTTTATTAAGAAATCCACTCATAGATCGTGCTCCTCACCCCTCCTAACGCCAGCAAGGCTGACCAGAGGAGGGGAGACTGGCCTATGGTGACGGGGGTAACCATTAGTTAGTCCATCTCCAAATGTACGTGCAGTTCGTTTGATACATCGAACCGGGTGACTAATCAATTGACGGAGCTCATGGAACTCATATGGGCCTCCAAATGTACGTGCACTTCGTTTGATACTCGAACCGGGTGACTAATCAATTGACGGAGCTCATGGAACTCATATGGGCCTTTTGCCGACAAGATTTTCAAGTAAACAGAGGCAATTATGAAGCCATGGTCAACGATGCATTAAGCGAACATGCGCGGGAGCTATTTGTCGCATTAAGCGATCGAAGTGGCAGTGCTCAATGGGAGCTGAGGGTACAAATCACTGTTCTCGAGGACGTAGCAGCCGGGACAGAGATTGCAAGGACAAACCTCCTCATGCGACCAAGAGAAGAAAATCCAACATTGATCTGGCGAAGCAAGATCTGAGATCTGAAGGACCATACCTAGACAAGTTTAATCTTCCAACACCATCATTGACGCCGGGAAGGAGATGTCATTGTTGAATGAAGGGCCAGTGATTACTTATTGTAGACGATGACATCTCCATTGATGAAGAAGACGGCTACGAAAACCCTAACCCAATCTATTCAAAACACTGCTTTTATTAAGAAATCCACTCATAGATCGTGCTCCTCACCCCTCCTAACGCCAGCAAGGCTGACCAGAGGAGGGGAGACTGGCCTATGGTGACGGGGGTAACCATTAGTTAGTCCATCTCCAAATGTACGTGCAGTTCGTTTGATACATCGAACCGGGTGACTAATCAATTGACGGAGCTCATGGAACTCATATGGGCCTCCAAATGTACGTGCAGTTCGTTTGATACATCGAACCGGGTGACTAATCAATTGACGGAGCTCATGGCACTCATATGGGCCTTTTGCCGACAAGATTAACCGGGTGACTAATCAATTGACGGAGCTCATGGAACTCATATGGGCCTTTTGCCGACAAGATTTTCAAGTAAACAGAGGCAATTATGAAGCCATGGTCAACGATGCATTAAGCGAACAAGTGGCAGCGCTCAATGAAGCTTTCCACCCCCTCGCATTGTACTGGGCCGGCCCGTTAAGCGCGCGCGGTGTTAAAAATAGAAAGAAGGAAATTGGGTAACCTGGGATTCGATCCCGGGTCTCTAGGGGATAGTGCACCGCTCGTCTACACTCAAGATCCTGTTAAACAAGTTGGGCGCATAATACTTGGGGTATAAAATAGTTGGGCGTGCCCTATTTTTCTTTTCTTCCTCCATTTTCTTCTATGTTATTCGTTTTTTCTTCCTTTTTTCAATTTCTTGGTTCTTTTTCTTTTTTCTTCTCCATTTGTTTTCATTGTTTTTGTATTTGTTTCTTCTCCGGGTTTTTTTCATTCTTTTCTTTGTTCTTCTTCATTTTTTGTTTGGTTTTCTTTTTTGGGGGGTTTCTTTTTTCTTCTCCATTCTTTCTTTATCTTTTGTGTTTTGTTATGTTTGTTTTCGTTTCTCTCTACATTTTTGTACATGTCAAAAATATTTTTTGTATACATGTTCAACATTGCCTGAACACTTATTCAACATTTTCAAATACTAGTTCAATATTTTATTTGTTATTCAACGTTTTTAATACTTATTCAACTTTTTTTCAAATACTTGTTCATCATTTTTCATATACTCGTTCAACATTTTTAATATGTATTCAACTTTTTTAAATTCTTGTTCAAGATTTTCAAATGCTTGTTCAATATTTTTCATATACTCGTTTTAACATTTTCTAATACCTATTAAACATTTTTTCAAATACTTGTTCAACATTTTTCAAATACTCGTTTCAACATTTTTCATATACTCGTTTCAACATTTTTCAAATACTCGTTCCACATTTTCCAAATACTCGTTCAGCATTTTCTCATTCAACATTTTTAATACTTAATTAACATTTTTTCTATGTTTGTTAACCGACATTATTCCGGGGAAAAGCATGTGAAAACTGGGTAAAAGTAAAAACACAGAAAAGGCATGTTGAATTAGACGAGTAAAAATGAAGGAAAGGAAAGAAAAGTAAAAGTATAAAACAGGAGAAGAAAGTAAACATGGTAAAACCGAACTCATTTCTCCTTGTAGTAGGACGTGCTCTCCAGTTGAGTATGTCGCAGTGGCTAGTACCATTGGGTAGGAACTACCCGATCCTAGGATCGATCTCCTGTGCGCACCATTTTTTAACTCTGGTTTCTTTTTCTGAAAATTCTCGCTATAGTGGGTCGGCCCGATAAGTAGCGGTCTACACGAGAGCCCCCCCCCCCCCCCCCCCCCCCTCGCGTAAACTCTGGTTTTTCTCAAAATTCTCGCTACAGTGGGCCGGCCCAATATGCAGCGGTCTACGCGACAATTCCCCCTCCTCTCGCGTAATGTGAGAAAAGGGGGCGCCCCCCAACACGGGCGTGCCCATGGGTAATTTACAAATGGGCACCTGTAGCGCCCCGCGCTGGACCGGCCTGTTACTGTATATGTTAATTTGCAAAACGTGAAGCACCCTAGCTAAGAATCGACCGGTGACCTCTCTCGTCAAACTTCATTCATACAACCACCGCGCTACAGAGCGGGACCTGTTGAGCTTCAACTCTTTCGAACTTTTATTCCTTCCTTCTCTGTTTTTTTTCTTTTTCCTTTTTTCCATTTTTATTTTCTGTTTTTGTTTTTCTTCTTCTTCCATGTTTCCTCCCTCATCGATTGGTCTTTTATTTTCTTAAATGTGTGAACTTTTTCCAAATCGATGATGTTTTTTATAGTTTGATAATTTTTTTGAAAAAATTAATGGACTCTTTTTAGTGAACTATTTTTAACGATTGATGATTTTTCTTTAAATTCAATTAACTTTTTCCAATTCGATGAACTTTTTTTTCAGATTCAATGAACTTTTGTCAAATTCAGTGAACTTATTTTCAACAAACTTTTCCTATTTCATGAACTTTTTTTCAAATCGATGAACTTTCTTTCAAATTTGTGAACTTGTTTTGGAATTCAATGATCTTTTTCTAAATTGGTGAACTGATTTATAGCTTGGTGATTTTTTAAAAAACCGATGAACTTTTCTTCAAATTCGGTGAACTTTTTTTCAAATTTGATGAACTTTTTTAACCTTGATGAACTTTTTTAATTCGAAAAACTTTTATCAAAATTCGATGAACTTTTTCTCAAGTTTGGTGAAGTTTTTTGCATTTGATGAACTTTTTTTCAACTTCTATTAGCTTTTTTCCCAAAAACGATGAACTTCTTTCACATTTTGTGAACTTTTTTCAAAATTGGTGAATTGTTTTCTAATAGATGAACTTTTCTTATCAAATTGGATGAACTTTTAAAGAAACGATGAACTTTTCCAATTCATGAACCTTTTTCAAAATTTGATAAACTTTTTTCATAAGAAATATAAAAAATAAGTTGTATTGCATAACAAATAACGCGGCTACAGTAGTTCTTTAATCACGTCGCGTTGCTGTTAGTCACCATGATGTATTGGCCGAGTGGTTAGCTGAACAATCTTTCAAAGGAGCAACGCTAGTTCCATTCCTCGTACTTGCGAGTTTTCTTGGGTCCTTTTTAGTGAAACAGTGTCTGCGCTGGTGCATTGGTGGGCCGGCCCACTTGGTGTTTGCTGTAGGCGCCGGTTAACTTCTGCGGCGCTTAAAGTGCTCCTATCGGGCGCTTTAGGCGCCCGAATTTCTCCCTGACGCTCGCTACATGCTTAGTTCGGCCGACCCATGAGTGGCGTTGAGCACCAAACGCAAAAGCTTGCAAAAAACTAAGAGCTCTACAGGTCGTGAACTCACGACCTTCAAGTTCGCGTACAAAGTCCAGAGCCACCCGAGCTATCCTACTGTTAGTGATTATTTTCAGCAACAATATCATAATAAGCGTTCATCGAACTTGAAAAAAAGTTCATAAATTCATAAATTACGGAATTAATGAACTTTTTTTCCGTGCTCGTCCCTTCGCTCACAAATATGAGAAAACATGGATTAAAAAACTATGAATTTGAAAAATTCATAAATTCTGAAAACGTTCATCAATTTTGAAACCCATTTCACAAAAATGAAAAAAGATCATTGAATTTGACAAGAGTTCATCAAATTTCAATAAAAGTTCATGGAATTTGAAAAAAGTTCATCGTGTTTGAAAATAGTTCACCAATTTGAAAAAAGTTCATCGAGTTTGAAACGAGTTCATCGAATTTTAATAAAGTTCATGGAATTTGAAAAAAGCTCATTGAGTTTGAAAATAATTCACCAATTTCGAAAAAAAGTTCATCGAGTTTGAAAAGAGTTCATCGAATTTCATTATAAGTTCATGGAATTTGAAAAAAGTTCATCGAGTTTGAAAATAGTTCACCAATTTTGAAAATAGTTCACCGATTTTAAAAAAAAGTTCATCGAGTTTGAAAAGAGTTCATCGAATTTCAATAAAATTTCATCAAAATATGAAAAAAGTTCATCAAGATTGAAAATAAGTTCATCGAGTTTGAAAAGAGTTCATCAAATTTTAATAAAAGTTCATGGTATTTGAATAAAAAAATCATCAAAATAAGAAAAAAGTTCATCGAGGTTGAAAAGAGTTCATCGAATTTCAATAAAAGTTCATGTAATTTGAAAAAAGGTTCATCAAAAAATGAAAAAAAACTCATCGAGTTTGAAAAGAGTTCATCAAATTTCAATAAAAGTTCACGGAATTTCAAAAAAGTTCACCAAAATTTGAAAAAAAAGTTCATCCAGTTTGAAAATTAGTTCACCAATTTTGTAAAAAAGTTTAGTGAATTTGAAAAAAGTTTATTGAATTTGAAAAACAGGTCATCGCTTTTGCATAAACATTGTCGTCTTCGAAAAAAGGTTCACGCATTTAAAGAAAAAGAGAAAAAGGAAAAAAAGGAAAGCAAACTGGAAAACAGCGTATTTTCCATTTATAAAGAATACCAAAAACTATTCTAGCACATCTGGTTATCTTATCCAATTGGTCGGTGCGCTCCCTACTTAAACGAAACGTTCACACTTCGAATCATGGTGAACGCACTATGTTTTGTTTTTTAGAAACAGGAAAACAGAATAGTAGAAGGAAGTAGGATGGGCCAGCCCGCAGTGTACAGGGCGGTGTGCGCCCTGTATGAAATTGCCTGTATTTGGCGCTTCAGGTGCCGAATAGGGTTCGGCCTGAATAGGAGCTCCCGTGCCCATGTCTCAACGAGTGCAAAACTGGGCCGGACCAGCGCGCGAAGCCACATGCCAGAACCTGGGCTTTTTGCTTTGTTTTTCGTTTCGTATTCCTTTCTTTACTTTGTTCATATTTCCAAATATTTAAATTACAAAAAGAACTTTACATAAAACATTTGACAAATTTTAATCTAGAATTTGGAAAATGCTAAATGTCTATAGAAAAATATTTCTCATGTATACGAAAAATGTATACAACGTGTATGAAAAAAGTTGATCATGTATTTAGGAAATGTTAATCAAGAATTTGAAAAATGTAATTAAGTATTTGAAAATTATCAAATGTGTATAGAAAAAATATATTTATCATGTATATAAAATATAAAATGTGTGTAAAAAATGTTGATCATGTATTTAAAAAATGTCAATCAAGCATTTGAAAAATGTTAAATCTATGTAAAAATGTTTGTCATGTATATGAAAAATATATACTTTGTGTGTAGTACAAAATATTTATACAGAAAATACAAGATGTGTATGAAAAAGATGCTAAGATTTTTTTTTGAACTTGTATAAGTTCATATTAAAAATATTAAACATGCATATAGTTTTTTTCCTAATGTATACAAAAATATGTATATTGTGTGTGATAAAATGTTTATCCACATTAAAAAATATCCACCATGTATTTGAAAAGTGTTCAAAACTTGTATTTAAGAAAAAAATGTACATCATTTGTTTGCAAAACAATTAAAATTGAGAATGAAACAAAGAAAAATTAGGGAAACTAATGAAAAACAAGAAAGCAAGAAGACCGAACAAAAATAAGAAAGAAAAACCAGTGAATACCAACAAAGAAACAAAAAAAAGGTGAAGACACCGAGAAAGAAACAAAGAAAAAAAATCACATATAAAGAATAAGAAAAACGAGGAAAAAGGGTATAACGTAGGAGAAAAAGAAAAATAGAAGAAAGTCGGTGTATAAATAAAAACAACAAGAAAACAATAGAAAATGTAAGAAAACCCTACCGCAAATAGTGAAAAAACGAATAGACGAAACAATATAGAAAAAACCCGATCCAAGCAGTGAAAAACTTGAAAACAAAAAAACAGAGAGAGGAAAAAAATGAAGGGGCTGCTACAATGATAGGCCGGCCTGGTCTTTGTCGCGTTCCAGGCGAGGGGAGCTATCATCTTGTTGTAAGTGAGATATAGCTATCGCGACAACACAGACTTAGTAGTTTTGTCATTAAGAAAAAAAATCTTTACAATGGGTTTGGTTTGTGGGACTTGGAGATGAGGAATGGGTGTTGAGGGGTGAGGAGATTAAAAGTCCTTTGATTGATTGGAGGAAATGGAAATTTAACTCGAATGGGAACTGGAACTTCAGCTAATTCCTGCTGATTTCTTTTCATGGGGTACCATGTTAATTCTTTTGCATAACTTCATCCTAGTATAATTCTTATCTTACAAAAAACAAGGGAATAGGAATAAAAATCCAGTTTTGCTAAAGCAAATCTAGACGTCCTCTAAGTACGGATTTGCTATTTCACATATAAGTCACATCACCGTTTGATCTACTCTTGCTTTTTTTTCGTGCGAGCCCTTGATTCCCATTGTTACCACGACCGTTATGTGTCCACATCGCTGCTTCATTTGTTCGGCCCATTATGTCCTTATTAGTCGTTGTTGTTGGCTTGTTGTCCCCTGCGTCAGGGTATGGGCCTGGTTTTCCTTTTTTTGTCCCCCGCTCATTTTAGTTTTCACGTCCAGGTGACTTGTTCGATCACCTAAAAAAATGCGAGTTGTTTCGTGATTTAAAAAAAAGGCTGTTACAGTATTTTTTCTTTCAAATTTATGATTTTTTTGTAAAATCAGATTAACTATTTGCTAATTCTCGCCACATGATTAATTGTTGTATGGTTCATGCAAATTGTTTTGTCTGGCGTGCGTTGTGGCTTTTGTCCTCCATTTGTCTAGTTGGGCCGCTTTGTCTTTGTTTCTCAAATGAGTTGTTTTGCCTTGTGCGGACCGTGTTGCCTTCTAACTTTTTTTATGCTAAATTGCGGATCTAGATGATTTTTGACAACATCTCATTTAAGTTCGGTTTGATTTAGTTTTTGTAATTTTTATGCAAGCTAGCGCTCGATCCCCGCCTTGCTGGGTGATGTTTTTGTTGGGGAATGTTGTATGGGAAACAAAAATTTCCTACGCTCACCAAGATCAATCTAGGAGATGCACATCTATGAGAGGAGAGATTGGATCTGCATATCCTTGTAGATCGCTAAGCGGAAGCGTTAAGAAGCGCAGTTGATGTAGTCGAACATCTTCGCGATCCAATCACGATCCGCCCACGAACTCCCTATCAAGTGCCGAACGGACGTCAACTCCGAGTTTAGCACACGTGCAGCTCGGCGGAGTCCTCTCTTTTTTGATCCAGCAAGCGAGAGAGAGAGAGAGGGGGGTAGATGAGATCGGGACCAACATGATGGTATGGTGGTGGTGGTGGCAGCGGAATTTCGGCTGGGCTTCGCCAAGCGCGTATCGATGAAACGTGGGAGGAGTTGGGAGAGATAACGGGCCAGGGTCCAAGGGTTGGCTGCCCCCAACGCCTCCCCGCCTTTATATAGGCGTGGAGGGAGCTGGTGGCTTGCCCTCCAAGGCCCTAGGGTCATTGGCCAAAGGGGTAGGAAGGAAATCCCTCATTTCCTTCCCCACCGGTCGCTATCCCCTTTTTAGTGATCCTGATCTTATCCCTTTTGGATATGATAATATTCCTTTTAAGGGAGGATCTTGGTGTGCGTAGACCAGGGTTGTGGGGACTTTTCCCACTACCCACGTTCATGTAGGTCCTGGGCCCCACTCCAGAACCATGTAGAACCTTCTTGGTACAATACCGAAAAAACTTGAACTTTTTCCGAAACCCCGATAACAACTTTCCATATATAAATCTTTACCTCTGGACTATTTCGGAGCTCCTCGTGATGTCCCGGATCCCATCCAGGACTCCGAATAACCTTCGGACTTTCCACTATTAATATCTCAATACTACCCTAGCGCTACCGAACGTTAAGCATGCGACCCTATGGGTTCAGGAATATGCAGACATGAGCGGGACTCCTCTCCAGTCAATAACCAATAGCGGAAGCTGGATGCCCATATTGATTCCTACATATTCAACGAAGATGTTTATCGGTTGAACCACGGTATCAAGGATTCAGTCAATCCGGTATGCAATTCCCTTTGTCCGGCGATATGTTACTTGCCCGAGATTCGATCATCGGTATCTCCATACCTAGTTCAATCTCGTTACCGGCAAGTCTCCTTACTCGTTTCATAATACAATATCCCGTGGCTAACTCTTTAGTCACATTGCTTGCAAGCTCATTGTGATGTTGTATTACCAAGTGGGCCCTGAGATACCTTTCCATCATACGGAGTGACAAATCTCTGTCTTGATCCATGCCAACTCAACAGACACTCTCGGATATACCTATAGAGCATCTTTATAGTCACCCAATTACGTTGTGACGTTTGATACACACAAGGTACTCCTCCGGTGTTAGTGAGTTGCATGATCTCATGGTCATAGGAAGATACTTGACATGCAAAAAATGATAACAATAAACTTGATATGATCATATGCTATGCTTATAGTTTGGGTCTTGTCCATCACGTCATTCTCCTAATGATGTGATCCCGTTATCAAATGACAGCTCATGTCTATGACTAGGAAACCATAGCCATCTTTGATCAACGAGCTAGTCCGGTAGAGGCTCACTAGGGACATGTTGTTGTCTATGTATCCACACATGTATTTGAGTTTCCAGTCAATACAATTGTATGGATAATAAACAATTATCATGAACAAGGAAATATAATAATAACCACTTTATTATTGCATCTAGGGAATATTTCCAATAGTTTTGTTTGTCATGCATTCTTTGGCTTCACATTTTTCGGCCCATTATCGCGGCGTTGACAAGCCATTTCGTTCGTTGTTTCTACATCGCGACATAGAATTGGAAGAGACAAGAAAATGGAAGCTCTATTGTGATTGTTACGTTCCATGCTCATTTTGACATTGTTTCCCATTTCTTCTAAGCTTTATCAAGATACAATTTAGCAATGTTTCTTCTAAGTTGTTCATTGAATCTTGTTTTAATTTCATGCAAATTCTTGATCTTGCGACGTCGGTGTCGTGGTACTAAGTCTGACAGTAAGAGTAGGTGGTACGTATGAGGAGGCAAGGCCCTAACTACGACGTGGTTGTACACACGAGTTTACGAGTTCAGGCCCCTCTCAAAGGAGGTAAAAGCCCTACGTCTCGGTGCCCTGAGGCGGTCGATTGGAATATGGGTGTGTGTTACAAGGGGTGCGAACCCTTGTCCTAGAGGAGGGGGTGGCTTATATAGAGTGCGCCAGGACCCCAGCTGTAACACCCACGATGCGGCTATATCTCCCACGTGTCGAAGCACGACTTAGAGGCATAACCGCATTGTGGTTTTGTCGCAAGAAGGGTCATCTTCACACAATCCCATGTAATGAACAAGAATGGGATAAAGAGTTGGCTTACAATCGCCACTTCACACAATAAACATATAATTCATACATCAATCAGAGTACACACATAGTCCGACTACGGACGAAGCCAAAAGAAAAGAAGATAACCCAACTGCTAGATCCCCGATCGTCCCAACTGGGCTCCACTACTGATCAACATGAAACGAAACATAGCAACGACCCAGATCTTCGTTGAGATCCCATCTAAGCTCGGTTGCATCACCTGCACTGGTATCATCGGCACCTGCAACTGTTGTGATAGTATCTGGTGAGTCACGAGGACTCAACAATCTCAAAACCCGCGAGATCAAGACTATTTAAGCTTATGGGTAGGAAGTGGTAATGAGGTGGAGTTGCAGCAAGCACTAAGCAATATGGTGGCTAACATACGCAAATAAGAGCGAGAAGAGAAGCAACGGAACGGTCGTGAAGCTAGAAGTGATCAAGAAGTGATCCTGAAACTGCTTACGCACAATCATAACACCAAGACCGTGTTCACTTCCCGGACTCCGCCGAAAAGATACCATCACGGCTACACACGCGGTTGATGCGTTTTTAGTTAAGTCAAGTGTCAAGTTCTCTACAACCGGACATTAACAAATTCCCATCTGCCACATAACCGCGGGCACGGCTTTCGAAAGTTTATACCCTGCAGGGGTGTCCCAACTTAGCCCATCACAAGCTCTCACGGTCAACGAAGGATATACCTTCTCCCGGGAAGACCCGATCAGTCTCGGAATCCCGGTTTGCAAGACATTTCGACAATGGTAAAACCAGACCAGCAAGACCACCCGACTATGCCGACAAATCCCGATAGGAGCTGCACATATCTCGTTCTCAGGGCACACCGGATAAGCGAAGCATACAGGTACCGACGTAATCCAAGTTGCCAAGGAATGGTCCCGCACGGTGCTCTAGTTTGGACCAACACTCGGAGGAGCACTGGCCCGGGGGGTAAAATAAAGATGACCCTTGAGTCTGCAGAACCCAAGGGAAAAAGGCTTAGGTGGCAAATGTTAAAACCAAGGTTGGGCCTTGCTGGAGGAGTTTTATTCAAAGCGAACTATCAAGGGGGTCCCATAAATCACCCAACCGCGTAAGGAACGCAAAATCAAGGAACATAACACCGGTATGACGGAAACTAGGGCGGCAAGAGTGGAACAAAACACCAGGCATAAGGCCGAGCCTTTGTAACGCCCTCGATGCGGCTATAGCTCCCACGTGTCGAGGCACGACTTAGAGGCATAACCGCATTGAAAGCAATGTCGCAAGTCAGGCAATCATTACAACATCCCATGTAATATATAATAAAAGGGGGAGATAACATAGTTGGCTTACACTCGCCACGTCACATCAGAGTACATAAATAACATCCATAAAACAAACACTCATGGCCCGACTACGGCGCCAAAATAGAAAAGAACCCAACGTGCGACAAGGTCCTGAATCGATAACCCCAACTAGGCACCACTACTGATCATCCGGAAAAGACACATAGTATCGCTGAGAGTCCTCGTCGAACTCCCACTTGAGCTCGTAATCGTCAACTGGAGCAGAAACACCTGGACCTGCATCTGGAGTTGTAGTATATGTGAGCCATAGGGACTCAGCAATCTCACACCCACGCGATCAAGACTATTTAAGCTCATAGAAATGGATAAGGCAAATATATGTGGAGCTGCAGCAAGCGACTAGCATATGTGGTGGCTAACTTATACGCAAAAGAGAGCGAGAAGAGAAGGCGAAGCACGAGCGAGAAGCTAAAGGAACATCCTGCGCAAGCATAACTCCAACACCGTGTCCACTTCCCAGACTCCGCCGAGAAGGGGCCATCACGGTAACACACACTGTTGATTCATTTTAATTAAGTTTAGTTCAAGTAATCTACAACCGGACATTAACAAATTCCCATCTGCCCATAACCGCGGGCACGGCTTTCGAAAGTTCAATCCCTGCAGGGGAGTCCCAACTTAGCCCATGACAAGCTCTCACGGTCAACGAAGGAATAGACCTCCACCCGGGACACACCGATCAGACTCGGTAACCCGGTACAACAAGACAATTCGACAGGTTAAAACAAGTCCAGCAACACCGCCCGAATGTGCCGACAAATCCCGATAGGAGCTGCACATATCTCTTTCTCAGGGCACACTCAGATGAGACTAGCTACGAGTAAAACCAACCCTCAAGTTTCCCCGAGGTGGCCCCGCAGGCAGCTCAGTTCGGACCAACACTCAGAGGGAGCACTGGCCCAAGGGGGGCTAAAATACGATGACCCTCGGGCTCCGGAAACCCAAGGGAAAAAGAGGCTAGGTGGCAAATGGTAAAACCAATGTTGGGCATTGCTGGAAAAGCTTTAATCAAGGCGAACTATCAAGGGGTTCCCATTATAGCCCAACCGTGTAAGGGACGCAACAATCCGGGAACATAACACCGATATGACGGAAACTAGGGCGGCAAGAGTGGAACAAAACACTAGGCGAGAGGCCGAGCCTTCCACCCTTTACCAAGTATATAGATGCATTAAGATAACATAGCAATATAATGATATCCCAACAAGTAAATAAATGTTCCAACAAGGAACGGCTCCAATCTTCACCTGCAACTAACAACGCTATAAGAAGGGCTGAGCAAAGCGGTAACATAGCCAATCAACGGTTTGCTAGGACAATGGTGGGTTAGAGGTTCAATCATGGCAATTAGGAGGCTGACAAGCAAATGGTAGGCATCGAAGCAGTGGCAAAGCAAAAGAGCGAGCAAACTAGCATAGCAAAGATAGTAGTGATTTCGAGGGTATGATCATCTTGCCTGCACAGTTGTCAGAGTTGACTGGATCCTCACAAGCGAACTCAACGGGCTCCTCGGTAGCGAACTCGTCTCCCGGCTCTACCCAACAAGACAAACAAGCAACAAGGATACAATCAACCACAGGCAAGTCCAAGCAATATGATGAAATGACGATATGCTATGCGGGATGCGATGCGGGATGCAAAATGCAAGATATAACAGGAAATGCATGAACCTGGCATCAACTTGGAAAACCAAGTGTGCCACTGGATAGAGGGGATGAAATCGATTGAAAACGATATAAAGATCATTGGAATCGGAGCTACGGTTTAGAAATGGCAAGCGTTTTAAGATACGACACCGGTCTGCGATTTGCAGCAAGTAGGCATCTAAATGCAACGAAATGAACATGCTACAACCACCAAACATGAAAACAAAATACATGGCAGTGATGTACACAAGATGGTTGACAAAACACTAGCACTGAGCCATAGGCAAATTCATCCATTAAGAGGTTCAAACAAGCATGGCTAAAACGCAAATGCAAAACAGATTTCAGACTTAGTGAAATTAACACTAGTCTGAAATTTCAGATCACGATGCTCTCTTCGGAGCAGCAAAACAACATGATAGAAAACCTAAACATGACAAGTAAGAACATGGAATGGAGCTACTCAACAAGCTTAATAAAACACCCAAAGTGACCTGGGGCCAAAAGGGTTCACAAAATACTCTACCGAGCTCACGAACATAGCTCGAACACAATCAGTTTTCAGACTTGGTGAAAACTGAGACACGCTGAAATATAACTCACGAAGGCATGTAAACGAGCTCGATGCACTCACTACGGTGCAAGTCATGGCAAGGAAAGCATATAACCAGCAAGAAGGCACAATGTGCTAGCTACACATGGCAAGAACGAAGGCATAGCATGCATGGAACACTAACGGTAGCATCGTCAAAATCGCAAACAAGTTGACGATCTGCCCAGATTAACAACGAAGCAAAAGTTGAGCTCGATTGAGTCAACCTAGAGCACTCCACATATGCAAACAAAGACATGGATGGATAGAGCATAACATAAATATCAAAACTCCCTTACTGATCATCCTCAAAAGAGGCACGGATCACTAGGAAACAAGCTGGACATATAGCATCATGAACTAAAATATCTCAGACTTAGTGAAAATCACTAAGTCCCTGAAATCTGCAATCTCAGATACCTCTCTTCGCAAGCTTGCACAAGACAACACACACATCCTAAAAATACATGGGTGGCACCTCTGGAAAGAAGACAAAATGCTTAACAATTCATCCCAAAGGGGCACAGGCATATCATGCACGAATTAAACATGGCAAAAATGACAAAAGTGCATGATGAACTAACGGATCTGCAATTTAACTCACGAAGCCTCCTTCTAACAGCATTTTGGGCATCAAGATGACCCCAAATGCAAATGATGCAATGGAATGAAATGATGTACATGTCGAGGCGAAGATTTTGATATATCATATGCCCAAAACGGAGCTACGGTTGCAGAGATGCAAGTAGTCAAACATTGCTCGAAAATTAGGGTTTCGGGAAGAGAAAATCAACCGAAATATCCCAGATCCAGATCTGGATCGGGCACGGATACCGAGGCGGCGGCGGTACTGTTCACCGGCGACGACGGGGAAGGAGGCAGCGGCCGGCGACGAGGGGACCGGAGGGCGGGGCGGCGGCCGGCTGGCGACGAGACGGCGGCGGTGCCGTAGGGCGGCGCCCGCGCGCGGGGCCGGGGAGCCACGGCGGCTGCCGGCGACCAGGTCCGGTCGGGGCGCGGCGGCCCGTGGCAGCGCCGGCCACCGGCGCCGGAGGTGGCGGCGGCGTAAGGAGGAGGAGGCGGCGGGGAACTGCGGGCCGGGAGGGCCCCTCGTGGGCCTCGCGGGCCCCGGGCGTCGGCGGCGAACTGGGGACCCGCGGCGCCACTTGGCGGCTCGCGGTTGGCTGGCGGCGGCGGGGCGGACGGTGTCCGGTCCGATCCGGACACGTCCGTCGGTGGGGGGGGGGGGTTGATCTGTTTTTTTTTTAAACTAGGGTTTCGGACGGGGGAAGAAGAGATCCGAATGGAGGGGGTATTAATAGGCATAAGTGGAGCTAGGAGAGTCCAAATGAGGTGCGGTTTTCGCCCACACGATCGTGATCGAACGCTCTAGGACATGGAGCAGAGTTTGGTGGGTTTTGGGCCAAATTTGGGGGGTGTTGGGCTGCAACACACACGAGGCCTTTTCGGTCCCTCGGTTAACCGTTGGAGTATCAAACGAAGTCCAAATGACCCGAAACTTGACAGGCGGTCTACCGGTAGTAAACCAAGGCCGCTTGGAAAGTCTCGGTCCAATCCGGAAATGTTTAAACCCCACACACGAAAGAAGACTAGAAATGACCACCGGAGGAGAACGAAGCGCCGGAATGCAAAACGGACAACGGGGAAAATGCTCGAATGCATGAGATGAACATGTATGCAAATGCAATGCACGTGATGACATGATAAGAGATGCACGAAAAATAAAAACAACACACGGAGACAAAAACCCAAACCCGAGAAATAAATATAACTTAGCGCCGGAGACGGCAAGAGTTGGATACAAATATGGAAAGTATATCTGGGGCGTTACAGCCTTCCACCCTTTACCAAGTATATAGGTGCATTCATTAAATAAGAGATATTGTGATATCCCAACATAATCCTGTCCATCATGGAGCAATCTTCAACTTCACCTGCAACTAACAACGCTATAAGAGGGGCTGGGCAAAGCGGTAACATAGCCAAGCAACAGTTTGCTAGGAAGGGTGAAAAAGGTTAGAGGCTGGCATGGCAATTTGGGAAGATTGGTAAACAAGTGATAGGTAGCGCAGCATAGCGATAGAACGAAGCAACTAGCAAGCAAAGATAGAAGTGATATCGAGGGTAATGGTCATCTTGCCTGAGATCCCGCAAGGAAGAAGAACGAGTCCATGAAGAAGACAAACGGACAAAGTCGAACGAATCCTCACAACTCTGGAACAAAACCGAAGCTAACGAGAGAAACAAACCGGAAAGAAGCAAACAACATAGTAAACACATAAGCATAAACATGTCATGATGCACAAACAAGTATGATGCATGTCCGATTTAATGAGGCATGGCATGGCAATATACACAAACAACACTACAAGTTAAGTGGAGCTCAATATGCAACGAGTTACATATTGACGAAACACCACATCAATTATTTAGTTCTCTCTCGGTTATGAACAAGACAAGATTAAATGTTGGTTAACATGGCAAGAGGTGAAGCATAAGTAAACTACACATTTTAGGCAATTTAAATGAGGCCGGAAACAACCAACAACAATTCCGGAAAATCCCCATATGTTATTTAGCAATTTAAAGCAAACACAATTTTAACCATTTAAATGTTGTTAACATGATGCGGGTGACATATGCAAGTTTTATGAAAATGTTAACATGAGCATGATACGAGGCATTTGTCGCCATGGCGGAAGGAAAAAGGTGCCACAGCGGTGAAACGGAAATGGTGCCACGGCAACATTCCGGTCCTGGTAACTCGATTGAGATACCGATGCAAGAGAGAAGTGTGCGGATGAGTGTGTCATGCAAAAGGTGGTGGGGTGATCCCGGATACCGGGTGTCCCACATGACGATGGCATGGCAAACGACGAACGTGCAAAGACCTCTCTCGGACACGGTGCAAATATGGGCATCTCATACAACACATGCATTCGGTCCACGGGTGATCATCTCGGGATTATACCTTCGAAGCGTGCATTTCGGGCGGAACGAGTTCGGTACGTTGTGGAGGAAGTAGGCGTTCACGGGTCGTCTTGGGAAGTAGTTGTTCATGTGGCGACGGTAGTGGAAGTAGTCGTTCTCGTGACGGTAGTGGAAGTAGTTGTACACGGCGACGGCGGTAGTTGTTCAGGGTCTTGGCGGGTCGTCGTGTAGCCATACATGATCGTCGTGGTACACGGTTCGAAGTCCTACACGTTCGGAGCGGAACTTGGCGGTCCATGTAGTCAAACTTGGCGCATCCGAAGGGTACTTGGTGGTCTGTATGGTCATCGATATTGTGGTACTTGGCGACATGCACGGGGTGGTAGCACACACAGAGGTTACAGCCTCGAGCGACAGCTCGAGAAGCAGCTTGGAGGCAAAGGAACTTTGGCCGAAGCAGGAGGCGGGGCACCCGGCTGAAGGTGGTCTAGGTAGCGGTAACCACGGCCAAGGTGCGGGAGATGCGGGTCTGCTGTAGGCAAAACAGAGGCGAGGCGCTGGCCACGAACGAAAATGGCGGCAGCAAGAACTCCGGCCGGCGAGGGCGCTGCTTGGGGAGGCGGGGAGGAAGGAGGCACGGCGCGGGAGGATAAGCAGGGCGCGATGAAGGAACTGCAGGAGGCGGTCTCGACCATGGCGTCCCTGCAGCAGGAGTGATGATGGCTTGGGGTCCAGGAGCTCAGGCGCGGTGCGGCAAGGGACGGGAGGAGGCAATGGGGATCGGGCTCTAGCGAGGCGAGGGAGAGGCCGGGCGCGGAAGACAGCGTCCATGGTGGCATCCATGGCGGGCCGGCGCCGAGACGAGGCATGGGGCGGAGATGATGAGCTAGGCGGGCCGAAGCAGATCGGGCGCGGGCGCATCGGGGTCACCAACGTTCGGCAGGGCCACGGCGGTGGACTTCGGCGTGGAGCCGAACGGAGGCGGGGTGACGATGGCGCTGGAGGGATGGGGCAAGGGAGCGAGGGGGATCGAGGGCTGCGCGTGTGAGTGGCGGCGGTGTGGGAGGACGAGAGGGAGAGGAGGAGATCGGCTGAGGGCATCAAGCTAGGGTTAGGAAGGGTTTAGGAGGGCCTGCTGGGCTGATAGGCTGGCCGGCTTGGGCCGACTGGTGGGCTGGCTGCATCCCTCTATCTGGCTAATCTCTTAGAGAAAATAGAAAGGAGAAGAAAAGAAATGCTAGGAGGAGAGTTTGGGCATGGGGATTATTATCCCGGACTCACAAAAATATGCTTGGTACAAGAAAAAGGAAGTTGGCACGAATGCAAGATTTGAATTCAAACTCATTTGAATATCATTCAAATGGGTTTGAACTGGGACTAGGTTTTTGGTGTGGCCAAAAATGTTGAGGATTTTGGTGGAGCTCGGGAAAATGATGAAAGAATTTATGGACAAAGTTTGAGGTCAAGAAGTGAGATAACAAAGGCATGGAATATTTTGCAAGTGTGTTATGGTGAATTCCAAATTAATGGAATATAATTTTTATAGCTCCCTAAAAATATTGGGAGGATATATGTTATAAAGAGAAATCACCATGTGCATTTCCCTCGATCTGAATGGATCAAAGATCCATGCAATTTATTTAGCTGGGTTTTAAAAATTAATGATATGATGGCATGATGACATGATGCAATGCAAAAGATGACATGATGAAATGCAACAAACAAAAATAAATCACACGGCGAAACTCGGAATAGCTGGAAGGCATCTGGAGCGTCGGTCTCGGGGAGTTACAACACTCCACCACTACAAGAGGATCTAGTCCCGAGATCTAGGATGGCACCGGAGAGAAACGGAAGAGGAAGAGAAGAGGTAAAACTAAGTTGCTTCTTCGACCAATGAGTGAAACCATGAACCTTGGGAGGTTGAGCAATTTAAAAGAAAGAGCACAATTGAGAAGAACGAGATTGCAAACAATCCGTTAGAAAAGAGGAACAAGGAACATTACGAGGACTTGAAGGTTGCAAAGGCATGAATCAAGAGTTTAATGGACAAGATAGAATTGAAACCACTCTGGTTGAAACGAGATAAACAAGGAACAAGGACGCTCAAATTCGGACAGCACTCCAGTTGAAAAGAGATGCAAGACTTGATAAGATGAAAAGAACTTGAAGAGATGACACAACACTTCAGTTAAATGGATAAGCACGAAAAGAACATGATCCTCACAATTCGAGATGATGAGTGAAGAGAGCAACATCACAAAGCCTCCGGAAGAAAGAATAGAAGATAGATCATTGGAATAACAGAATGGAGAAGAAAATGCCAACTTCTGCCACAAATGAGCTTGGAAAGCACCCTTGCAAAGAAGGATTGAACGGAGTTGTTGGAAAATCAACAACGAAAAGCACAAGCTTGTTGTGGACTTATGGAAACATCTCAAAACTATGAGGTGACAACCTGCCACTAATGGAAACCATTGATTTGATTGAGAGCACCAAAGAGATGAAAAACTGCTTTCACCACGAGAATAGGTGGAAACTTGGATTATCGATAGACACCACAATTAGCAACATTCCTTAGGGAAGGCTTTAAGTGGAATCTATACCAAGATAACCCCAACGAAGAGATTGATGGACTTAAAATACCTCATTCTTGACAACATGAGAATTGCGAAACATGAAGGAAATTTTCAAGAGTGACATAACACCATCTCAAAAGATAAGGTAGGAGAATTGCACTTTGAAATGCAAGAAGAAGAATACTTGAACTCCTCAAAATAAGACATGTGCTAAGCACCATGTTTATTTTAGAGTATAGCTTGGTGGGTCATAACTTCGAGAGAAATCTTGAAGAACAATTGAAGAATGAAAAGAATCCTTGATGAACCACCATGTTGAGCCTCCATGAAGAACTCCGGTAATAAAAGGATGATAAAAGGAAGAGAAGTTGAAAACACAAGGTGAAGCCTTGCGATGATTTAGATGAAGCTTCGCAACGATATAACCGAGAAAACTTGGAACTCTGGAAAAGGAAAAGATGAGACACTACAACCGAGAATTACTTCATCATGAACAATCTCCGAAAGAAGAGAATTGAATCACCTCGCGGAAATAAGAATAAGATTTATTGTATGCTTATCCTTCATCAAATTAAATTGATGACAAGCAATGGATTTGGCATACTACTTATTCCCGTAGAAAGGATTAAAAGAGATATAGCGCAAGCTTGAGAAGGTATTGATGGAACCACCGGTGGGATTGGAAAGAACGAATGAAATGATACGGTAACAAATGAAGAGGAATGTTGAAAGAACCACCGTAAGGATAAAAAATGAAAGTAGCAAAGGCACAATTTACGAGAAGAATTGGAAAACGAATGAAGATACTTGAGGGGATTTAGATACATGAGAACAAAGAGATCATGAACTGATTAGAGGATATTTGAATGATGCACCGGTACGATTTGGAGAGCGAGAGCTGAAAACTGAGAATGAATAAACCCGAAATGATGGCCTTCGTAGGAATAAAATGGAAAGAACTTCGGAAATGCTCCGGGTGGTAAGAAAAGAATGGTCACAATCAAAAACAATTATGAGAGGATGGCAGCAAGCTTGAACTACGCATCTTTGGAAGAATGGGTAAGGATTTAAGAGGAACTCTTCTTCGGTCCTCAAAAATCGTGAATGACGACGAGAAACACCACTATGAATTGTTGGGATACTCCGGGAGAATGAAAAACAAAGAGGTTGAGCCAACAATTAAAAATAATTTGAAATCAGTCTTGGAAAACATCTGACTGATGAAATTCATTCTTACGTCAAACTTCGAAAAGCATTTGGGAATGGCTCCGGGAAAATTAGAAGAGTCAGGTAAGATCCTGGGAAAAGACCTGTGGGTTAGGGCCCACCCAAAAGATACACCATTGAATGATCGATTGAAAGGGGGGATTGCACAGGTTGAATTAAATGGCTTGAATGAGATAACAATCTCCAAATAGTTAGAATTGATGCGGAGTGGAAACACGAATCTTCAAAGATATCTTCAGCACTCCGGAACAATTGAATAGCAAGCAGGGAATGATTAAGAGATACACCGGCATACGCAAACGCTTGAAACGAGGAAGGGAATATGATCAACACCGGAAACTTTACTTGAATCCACCGGAGAAGAAAAGAGAACGGAGGATGATGAACTTGTAGCTTCCTTAGCATCTTCCTGAGAATCACTGGATAAGTACATTGACGGAAAAGAATGGAGAGACTTCGCATCAACAAAATGATACTTGATTAAGAAATCTGAGTCCATGAAGAAAAAAAATGGACGAAGTCGAACGAATCCTCACAACTCCGGAACAAAACCGAAGCTAACGAGAGAAGCAAACCGGAAAGAAGCAAACAACATAGTAAAAACACAAGCATAAACATGTCATGATGCACAAACAAGTATGATGCATGTCCGGTTTAATGAGGCATGGCATGGCAATATACACAACAACACTACAAGTTAAGTGGAGCTCAATATGCAACGAGTTACATATTGACGAAACACCACATCAATTATTTAGTTCTCTCTCAGTTATGAACAAGACAAGATTAAATGTTGGTTAACATGGCAAGAGGTGAAGCATAAGTAAACTACACATTTTAGGCAATTTAAATGAGGCCGGAAACAACCAACAACAATTCCGGAAAATCCCCATATGTTATTTAGCAATTTAAAGCAAACACAATTTTAACCATTTAAATGTTGTTAACATGATGCGGGTGACATATGCAAGTTTTATGAAAATGTTAACATGAGCATGATACGAGGCATTTGTCGCCATGGCGGAAGGAAAAAGGTGCCACAGCGGTGAAACGGAAATGGTGCCACGGCAACATTCCGGTCCTGGTAACTCGATTGAGATACCGATGCAAGAGAGAAGTGTGCGGATGAGTGTGTCATGCAAAAGGTGGTGGGGTGATCCCGGATACCGGGTGTCCCACATGATGGTGGCATGGCAAACGACGAACGTGCAAAGACCTCTCTCGGACACGGTGCAAATATGGGCATCTCATACAACACATGCATTCGGTCCACGGGTAATCATCTCGGGATTATACCTTCGAAGCGTGCATTTCGGGCGGAACGAGTTCGGTACGTTGTGGAGGAAGTAGGCGTTCACGGGTCGTCTTGGGAAGTAGTTGTTCATGTGGCGACGGTAGTGGAAGTAGTCGTTCTCGTGACGGTAGTGGAAGTAGTTGTACACGGCGACGGCGGTAGTTGTTCAGGGTCTTGGCGGGTCGTCGTGTAGCCATACATGATCGTCGTGGTACACGGTTCGAAGTCCTACACGTTCGGAGCGGAACTTGGCGGTCCATGTAGTCAAACTTGGCGCATCCGAAGGGTACTTGGTGAATCCCTGTAGTCGTTCTTGGCGGTCTGTATGGTCATCGATGTTGTGGTACTTGGAGACATGCACGGGGTGGTAGCACACACGGAGGTTACAGCCTCGAGCGACAGCTCGAGAAGCAGCTTGGAGGCGAAGGAACTTTGGCCGAAGCAGGAGGCGGGGCACCCGGCTGAAGGTGGTCTAGGCAGCGGCAACCACGGCCAAGGTGCGGGAGATGCGGGTATGCTGTAGGCAAAACAGAGGCGAGGCGTTGGCCACGAACGAAAATGGCGGCAGCAAGAACTCCGGCCGGCGAGGGCGCTGCTTGGGGAGGCGGAGAGGAAGGAGGCACGACACGGGAGGATAAGCAGGGCACGGTGGAGGAACTGCAGGAGGCGGTCTCGACCATGGCGTCCCTGCAGCAGGAGCGATGATGGCTTGGGGTCCAGGAGCTCAGGCGCGGTGCGGCAAGGGACAGGAGGAGGCGATGGGGATCGGGCTCTAGCGAGGCGAGGGAGAGGTCAGGTGCGGAAGACGGCGTCCATGGTGGCATCCATGGCGGGCCGGCGCTGAGACGAGGCACAGGGCGGAGATGATGAGCTAGGCGGGCCGAAGCAGATCGGGCGCGGGCGCGTCGGGGTCACCACCGTTCGGCAGGGCCACGGCGGTGGACTTCGGCGTGGAGCCGAACGGAGGCGGGGTGACGATGGCACTGGAGGGACGGGGCTAGGGAGCGAGGGGGGTCGAGGGCTGCGCGTGTGAGTGGCAGCAGTGTGGGAGGACGAGAGGGAGAGGAGGAGATCGGTTGAGGGCATCGAGCTAGGGTTAGGAAGGGTTTAGGTGGGCCTGCTGGGCTGATAGGCTGACCGGCTTGGGCTGACTGGTGGGCTGGCTGCATCCCTCTATCTGGCTAATCTCTTAGAGAAAATAGAAAGGAGAAGAAAAGAAATGATAGGAGGAGAGTTTGGGCATGGGGATTATTTTCCCGGACTCACAAAAATATGCTTGGTCCAAGAAAAATGAAGTTGGCACGAATGCAAGATTTAAATTCAAACTCATTTGAATATCATTCAAATGGGTTTGAATTGGGACTAGGTTTTTGGTGTGGCCAAAAATGTTAAGGATTTTGGTGGAGCTCGGGAAAATGATGAAAGAGTTTATGAACAAAGTTTGAGGTCAAGAAGTGAGATAACAAAGGCATGGAATATTTTGCAAGTGTGTTATGGTGAATTCCAAATTAATGGAATATAATTTTTATAGCTCCCTAAAAATATTGGGAGGATATATGTTATGAAGAGAAATCACCATGTGCATTTCCCTCGATTTAAATGGATCAAAGATCCATGCAATTTATTTAGCTGGGTTTTAAAAATTAATGATATGATGGCATGATGACATGATGCAATGCAAAAGATGACATGATGAAATGCAACAAACAAAAATAAATCACACGGCGAAACTCGGAATAGCTGGAAGGCATCTGGAGCGTCGGTCTCGGGGCATTACTACACTCCACCACTACAAGAGGATCTCGTCCCGAGATCTAGGATGGCACCGGAGAGAAACGGAAGAGGAAGAGAAGAGGTAAAACTAAGTTGCTTCTTCGACCAATGAGTGAAACCATGAACCTTGGGAGGTTGAGCAATTTAAAATAAAGAGCACAACTGAGAAGAACGAGATTGCAAACAATCCGTTAGAAAAGAGGAACAAGGAACATTACGAGGACTTGAAGGTTGCAAAGGCATGAATCAAGAGTTTAATGGACAAGATAGAATTGAAACCACTCTGGTTGAAACGAGATAAACAAGGAACAAGGACGATCAAATTCGGACAGCACTCCAGTTGAAAAGAGATGCAAGACTTGATAAGATGAAAAGAACTTGAAGAGATGACACAACACTTCAGTTAAATCGATAAGCACGAAAAGAACATGATCCTCACAATTCGAGATGATGACTGACGAGAGCAACATCACAAAGCCTTCGGAAGAAAGAATACAAGATAGATCATTGGAAAAATAGAATGGAGAAGAAAATGACAACTTCTGCCACAAATGAGCTTGGAAAGCACCCTTGCAAAGAAGGATTGAACGGAGTTGTAGGAAAATCAACAACGAAAAGCACAAGCTTGTTGTGGACTTATGGAAACATCTCAAAACTATGAGGTAACAACCTGCCACTAATGGAAACCATTGATTTGATTGAGAGCACCAAAGAGATGAAAAACTGCTTTCACCACGAGAATAGGTGGAAACTTGTATTATCGATAGACACCACAATTAGCAACATTCCTTAGGGAAGGCTTTAAGTGGAATCTATACCAAGATAACCCCAACGAAGAGATTGATGGACTTAAAATACCTCATTCTTGACAACATGAGAATCGCAGAACATGAAGGAAATTGTCAAGAGTGACATAATACCATCTCAAAAGATAAGGTAGGAGAATTGCACTTTGAAATGCAAGAAGGAGAATACTTGAACTCCTCAAAATAAGACATGTGCAAAGCACCATGTTTATTTTAGAGTATAGCTTGGCGGGTCATAACTTCGAGAGAAATCTTGAAGAACAATTGAAGAATGAAAAGAATCCTTGATGAACCACCATGTTGAGCCTCCATGAAGAACTTCGGTAATAAAAGGATGATAAAAGGAAGAGAAGTTTAAAACACAAGGTGAAGCCTTGCGATGATTTAGATGAAGCTTCGCGACGATATAACTGAGAAAACTTGGAACTCCGGAAAAGGAAAAGATGAGACACTACAACTGAGAATTACTTCATCATGAACAATCTCCGAAAGAAGAGAATTGAATCACCTCGCGGAAATAAGAATAAGATTTATTGTATGCTTATCCTTTATCAAATTAAATTGATGACAAGCAATGGATTTGGCATACTACTTATTCCCGTAGAAAGGATTAAAAGAGATATAGCGCAAGCTTGAGAAGGTATTGATGGTACCACCGGTGGGATTGGAAAGAACGAATGAAATGATACGGTAACAAAGGAAGAGGAATGTTGAAAGAACCACCGTAAGGATCAAAAATGAAAGTAGCAAAGGCACAATTTATGAGAAGAATTGGAAAACGAATGAAGATACTTGAGGGGATTTAGATACATGAGAACGAAGAGATCATGAACTGATTAGAGGATATTTGAATGATGCACCGGTAAGATTTGGAGAGCGAGAGCTGAAAACTGAGAATGAATAAACCCGAAATGATGGCCTTCGTAGGAATAAAATGGAAAGAACTCATGAAATGCTCCAGGTGGTAAGAAAAGAATTGTCACAATCAAAAACAATTATGAGAGGATGGCAGCAAGCTTGAACTACGCATCTTTGGAAGAACGGGTAAGGATTTAAGAGGAACTCTTCTTCGGTCTTTAAAAACCATGAATGACGACGAGAAACACCACTATGAATTGTTGGGATACTCCGGGAGAATGAAAAACAAAGAGGTTGAGCCAACAATGAAAACAAAATTGAAATCGGTCCTGGAAAACATCTGACTGATGAAATTCATTCTTACGTCAAACTTCGAAAAGCATTTGGGAATGGCTCCGGGAAAATTAGAAGAGTCAGGTAAGATCCTGGGAAAAGACCTGTGGGTTAGGGCCCACCCAAAAGATACACCATTGAACGATGATTGAAAGGGGGGATTGCACCGGTTGAATTAAACGGCTTGAATGAGATAACAATCTCCAAATAGTTAGAATTGATGCGGAGTGGAAACACGAATCTTCAAAGATATCTTCAGCACTCCGGAACAATTGAATAGCAAGCAGGGAATGATTAAGAGATACACCGACATAGGCAAATGCTTGAAACGAGGAAGGGAATATGATCAACACCGAAAACTTGACTTGAATCCACCGGAGAAGAAAAGAGAACGGAGGATGATGAACTTGTAGCTTCCTTAGCATCTTCCTGAGAATCACCGGATAAGAACATTGACGGAAAAGAATGGAGAGACTTCCCATCAACAAAAGGATACTTGATTAAGGAATCTGAGTCCATGAAGAAAAAAAACGGACGAAGTCGAACGAATCCTCACAACTCCGGAACAAAACCGAAGCTAACGAGAGAAGCAAACCGGAAAGAAGCAAACAACATAGTAAAAACACAAGCATAAACATGTCATGATGCACAAACAAGTATGATGCATGTCCGGTTTAATGAGGCATGGCATGGCAATATACACAAACAACACTACAAGTTAAGTGGAGCTCAATATGCAACGAGCTACATATTGACGAAACACCACATCAATTATTTAGTTCTCTCTCAGTTATGAACAAGACAAGATTAAATGTTGGTTAACATGGCAAGAGGTGAAGCATAAGTAAACTACACATTTTAGGCAATTTAAATGAGGCCGGAAACAACCAACAACAATTCCGGAAAATCCCCATATGTTATTTAGCAATTTAAAGAAACACAATTTTAACCATTTCAATGTTGTTAACATGATGCGGGTGACATATGCAAGTTTTATGAAAATGTTAACATGAGCATCATACGAGGCATTTGTCGCCATGGCGGAAGGAAAAAGGTGCCACAACGGTGAAACGGAAATGGTGCCACGACAACATTCCGGTCCTGGTAACTCGATTGAGATACCGATGCAAGAGAGAAGTGTGCGGATGAGTGTGTCATGCAAAAGGTGGTGGGGTGATCCCGGATACCGGGTGTCCCACATGACGGTGGCATGGCAAACGACGAACGTGCAAAGACCTCTCTCGGACACGGTGCAAATATGGGCATCTCATACAACACATGCATTCGGTCCACGGGTGAGCATCTCGGGATTATACCTTCGAAGCGTGCATTTCGGGTGGAACGAGTTCGGTACGATGTGGAGGAAGTAGTCGTTCACGGGTCGTCGTGGGAAGTAGTTGTTCACGTGGCGACGATACTGGAAGTAGTCGTTCTCGTGACGGTAGTGGAAGTAGTTGTACACGGCGGCGGCGGTAGTTGTTCAGGGTCTTGGTGGGTCGTCGTGTAGCCGTACATGATCGTCGTGGTACACGGTTCAAAGTCATACACGTTCGGAGCGGAACTTGGCGGTCCATGTAGTCAAACTTGGCGCATCCGAAGGGTACTTGGTGAATCCCTGTAGTCGTTCTTGGCGGTTTGTATGGTCATCGATGTTGTGGTACTTGGCGACATGCACGGGGTGGTAGCACACACGGAGGTTACAGCCTCAAGCGACAGCTCGAGAAGCAGCTTGGAGGCGAAGGAACTTTGGCCGAAGCAGGAGGCGGGGCACCCGGCTGAAGGTGGTCTAGGCAGCGGCAACCACGGCCAAGGTGCGGGAGATGCGGGTCTGCTGTAGGCAAAACAGAGGCGAGGCGCTGGCCCCGAATGAAAATGGCGGCAGCAAGAACTCCGGCCGGCGAGGGCGCTACTTGGGGAGGCGGAGAGGAAGGAGGCACGACGCGGGAGGATAAGCAGGGCGCGGTGGAGCAACTGCAGGAGGCGGTCTCGACCATGGCGTCCCTGCAGCAGGAGCGATGATGGCTTGGGGTCCAGGAGCTCAGGCGTGGTGCGGCAAGGGACGGGAGGAGGCAATGGGGATCGGGCACAAGCGAGGCGAGGGAGAGGCCGGGCGCGGAAGACGGCGTCCATGGCGGCATCCATGGCGGGCCGGCGCTGAGACAAGGCACGGGGCGGAGATGATGAGCTAGGCGGGCCGAAGCAGATCGGGCACGGGCGCGTTGGGGTCACCAACGTTCGGCAAGGCCGCGGCGGTGGACTTCGGCGTGGAGCCGAACGGAGGCGGGGTGACGATGGCACTGGAGGGACGGGGCGAGGGAGCGAGGGGGATCGAGGGCTGCGCGTGTGAGTGGCGGCGGTGTGGGAGGACGAGAGGGAGAGGAGGAGATCGGCTGAGGGCATCGAGCTAGGGTTAGGAAGGGTTTAGGTAGGCCTGCTGGGCTGATAGGCTGGCCGGCTTGGGCTGACTGGTGGGCTGGCTGCATCCCTCTACCTGGATAATCTCTTAGAGAAAATAGAAAGGAGAATAAAAGAAATGCTAGGAGGAGAGTTTGGGCATGGGGATTATTTTCCCGGACTCACAAAAATATGCTTGGTCCAAGAAAAAGGAAGTTGGCACGAATGCAAGATTTGAATTCAAACTCATTTGAATATCATTCAAATGGGTTTGAATTGGGACTAGGTTTTTGGTGTGGCCAAAAATGTTGAGGATTTTGGTGGAGCTCGGGAAAATGATGAAAGAATTTATGGACAAAGTTTGATGTCAAGAAGTGAGATAACAAAGGCATGGAATACTTTGCAAGTGTGTTATTGTGAATTCCAAATTAATGGAATATAATTTTTATAGCTCCCTAAAAATATTGGGAGGATATATGTTATAAAGAGAAATCACAATGTGCATTTCCCTCGATTTAAATGGATCAAAGATCCATGCAATTTATTTAGCTGGGTTTTAATAATTAATGATATGATGGCATGATGACATGATGCAATGCAAACGATGACATGATGAAATGCAACAAACAAAAATAAATCACACGGTGAAACTCGGAATAGCTGGAAGGCATCTGGAGCGTCAGTCTCGGGGCGTTACACCAGCCGTCCCCCGTTACAGGGTTCAATGTACATTAAGACAGGGCATTACTGGTAATGCTAGCTATAAAGTGCTATTAATGATCTTTAAGACTAAGGAGTGAATGCCTGACCATTGCCATCCTGAGTGACTAGGTCTTCTGTACTCCGAGTGGTTTCCTGTATGGTCGAATGACTTCATCCAGGTCGAGTGAAATAGCGAGTATCCGAGTGAGGTGACTAGTCGAGTGGATTGCACTTGATGGCTACTTCAGCCGGTATTTCTTGCTATACTTTGAATGTCCTTGATTCTAGGGTAGTGACCTTGGGTTGGACGTACAGGTCAAGCCTATGACCCTACCCTAGGTTCATGGCATCGTCGTTAGCCCCCGAATGGATTGAGGTCCGAGTGAAGAGAGAGTTGAAGTTGACCCTGTCTTGACTCTTATGCTTCATAAGCATTCTTATTGAGCTCTATGTTCATGCTGAAACTTCGACTTCATTTCAGTCGCATTGATCGATTCAGAGGTCGTCGAGTGAACTTATGCTGGCAATCTTCAAGTGTTGATATGGTGTGAAATCTTCGGCGCGATTGGTTACTACGATTCCGGATCTCACAGGATTCGAAAAATTTGGGGAAGCGCATGAGGCGGAGCGCGCTGCAGTAAACGGGATGGATAGAGAGGGGAGTCTCAATTTCCGTGCCACCTTTTTCGCCACGTATCCGATGCGCGACTGTTGCGGGATTTGACAGGATCACTCAGGCCCACGCGTTAGCCACTCGGAAGCAGGCCCATAAAAGGCGTCGAGACTGATGCATTTGCACAGTGCGCTCCCATTCCCCTTCTTCTTCCTCTGCTTCTCCATCGCGTCCTCCTCCGCCCTCGACACCGCCGCCCGCTTGTGCGCAGTCCGCCATAATGGTGAAGTACAAGACGGCGGCCCTGGAGCGCACAAAGAAAGCAACGACGAAGGGCAAGAAAACGAGTCGGGGATCGTCATCGAGGTCTGGGTTGCCGCCTTGCTGGATCCAGGAGGGCTGGATTCAATCTACACTCCGGCAAGAAGATCTGGAGGATCTGTTCGCCGCGGGCTTGATTGCAGACGGGAGTTGGAGGTTGTCGGGGGACGAGATTGAGCCTCAGCCATGGGCGGGTGAGTGCGTCCTCCTTGCAACCCACGTCGACCGTGGTTTCTCCCTGCCTCCGCTTCCTTTCTTCTGGGGTTTTCTGAATTTTTTCGGTGCCCAGCTTCACCATTTCTCTCCCAACACCATCACATACCTTGTTGCATTCATTTCTCTGTGTGAAAACTTCTTGGGTTATAGACCGCACTGGGGTCTCTTCAAACATGTCTTCACTTGTCGTTCTCAATCTGTGAAGAAGGCAAATCTGACTGACAAGAGGACGCACGTGATTCAGATGTGTGGGGTTTAGGGATTCAGATGAGGGAGAGGAGCACTTTTCCCCCTATGACACTTCCTGAGTCGGTTAGGGGGTGGCAGTTGACCTGGTTCTACTACCAAGACATTACGACCCCCGGTTAGTCGACCGGTATTCCTCCCTTTACCCTAGGTCGAGTCCAGTAACCTTCTTCACTGATCGTGTCTGCAGTAGAGAAAGTAGAGACGAACATGCTAGTCGAGCGGGTAGTCCAATTGGTCCGTCAGGGCGTGACTGGCATGGATTTATTGGAAGTGTTTCTCAGTCGACATATCCAGCCGCTCCAAGCCCGTGATCATTCGATGTGGATGTATTCGGGCTTCAATGACACCGCTCGGGTCCACCCAGAGGAGGTCACCGATGAGACGGTGGCCCAGTGGCTGAAGGTCATCACCGGAAACAAAGACAACCCCGGGGGGCAGGAGAGTCAACCCATTCGACGCTGAAAATCAGCCGGACAAGGTCTGATCCTTATTAGCAAGTGTCTTTCATTCTGACTTGCAACCATCTTTGAATCTGACTGATGTTTGTTTAACTTCTTGCCTTGCAGATTTATAATGAGATGTATTCGATGCCGAACAGAGAGAAAGGCCAGGAGGGAGTGGAGAGCACGGATGAGAGCGCCTACTGGCAGTCTCCCGATGATGATGATGAGGAAGATAGTGATGAGTTGGATGATGAAGAAGAGGTCGACTCACCACCCCGCACAAAGCGCTGATCCAAGAAGTCTCATGATCTAGTGGGCGAGCGCAACAAGGTTGTGGCTCCGAGCACGCAAGTGCATGAGCGCACTCGGACTTCAACTCCAGAGCCATCAGAAAAGGTCGCCAAGCAGCCCAAGGTTGTCCCTTCAAAGCCTCAGAAGACCTTGCCCAGGATCAAGATGGACGTTCCCGTCGCTTCTGCGTGAGTGTTCTGTCTTTTTGTATTTTATTGTCGACTCATACTTCTGCTCAGACCGAGTGGGCTTTGAATCTTTCAGTGCTGCAACTTCTGGAACCTCCATGGACATCGACAAGGTTCAGGAAGATGAGGAAACTGAAGATGCCGCTACTTCCAAAGCTGGTACGATCCTACAATCTTGTGCTTATTTTGTCGAGTGAATTGTCGGTCGACTGAGCTCTATGGTTGCTTTTTGTGCAGCCCCACGAGACGTCATTGAACTTCCAGACAACAATGAAGAAGTGCCTCAGAAGAATACGGGAAGGAGGGACATGGCTTCAAGCAGGAGAATGCCTGTCGGCCAGGAGCCTCAGTCGACATCAGCACCAGAAATGGTGGTCCTGCGGTCCGGAGATCCAACTCGAACCTCTGTTTATTTTTTCAATCCTGTGTCGACTGACCGTCCTTCAGTGTCCATTGCTCAAGTCCCCGCTTCTCCTGCGCAGCTCCATGCTTCAGATCCTGTGATTGCTCCGACTGTACTACCGTCGTCGCTCTTTGTTACTCATCATACTCCAGATGACTCGGCGGGTGCAGCCAAGGAAGCCATACTCCAAGAAAACCTTATGATGGAGCAAATGAAGGTGGTGCATGAGGCCAGCCAGGCTGTTAATGTCAAGGTCAGTTGATTTCCGACTGATATTCCACTTTGATTTTTGCCCTGCTATGATATATTAGTTGTAAGTTGTTGATTCATTGTCTGTAAGATATCCCTAGATGAGTGTTTTGGAACCTTTTATGTGCATCTATCATGAGTCTGCACTTTTTAGCCAGACACCCACTGGGTGTTTTAACTTATTGCTGAATAGTTCTTCCACTTGAGTCGACCAAGTCGAGTCGAGTGTATCTCTGAACCAGTGGGGGCACGCAAAGTGCACCCACTGGGTGTAGTCCCCGAGACCGCCGTTAGATGTTTGATTTGGCGAGTGTCTTTGCCGAATGTCTCTTCATTGTTCTTTCACTCGGCGGAATAGTTTGATCCGAGTGGGTTCCAGACCAGTGGGGGCACGCAGAGTGCACCCACTGGGTGTAGTCCCCGAGACCACGGTCGACTGCGGGTAGTCGGCTAGGGTCTGAGAATCTCTCTTTTTTTGCATACTCACGCTAGGCAGACCATGTTGAGTGGTAAACCAGACCAGTGGGGGCACGCCAAGTGCACCCACTGGGTGTAGTCCTCGAGACTACTGTTGAATGTTTTTTATTCTGCAGTAGTCTTAGAACCATTTTTATTGAGATTAACTTTTGTTTCTGTCGACTGGTGTGTCTTATTTGCTGACCGCAGAAATCTTGTGAGCTCGGGGCCTAGTTTGTTGAGTTGGAGAAGAAACAGATCAGCCTCAACCTTGACCTAGAGCTGGCCAAGAAGAATCTTCAGAAGGCCAAGGATGATGCTGCTGCTATGGGAGGTAATAACTCGCCAACTGTCCACCTTATAGTTTTTCCCTTTTAGTCTTTTGAACCGAGTGACTCCACTCAAACAAATGTGCATAGTGAAAATCGTCAACTCCAAGGTCGTCTGAAGAATGTTATTTCTTTAGTCAAAATGAAGCAGGCCCTAGATCAAAAGGACAGTGACCTTGCCGCAGCACAAAAATAAGCGCGATAGAAAACATAGCTTGCTGACAAGAAGCTGGCTTTAGTCAGCAAGTTAGAAGAGGAGAACGCCAAGCTGAACACTGCTGTTACTGAAGCCAACAAGGAGGTTGCAAAGCTGAAGAAGGACAAGGAGACCCTGACTGACAAGGTTGGAGATCTCACTCAGAAGAAGGGTGAACTGGAGGCATATCTGGGAAGACTTGCTGAGAAGCTGGTGACGATGCCATGAACCTAGGGTAGGGTCATAGGTCTGACCTATACGCCCTACCCAAGGTCACTACCCTAGAGTCAAGGACATTCAAAGTATAGCAAGAAGTACCGACTGAAGCCATCGAGTGCAATCCACTCGACCAGTGACCTCACTCGGATACCCCAATTTCACTTGACCTGGATGGATTCATTCGACCATACAGGAAACCACTCAGAGTACAGAAGACCTAGAGTCACTCAGGATGGCAACGGTTAGGCGTTCACTCCGTAGTCTTAAATATCATTAATAGCACTTTATAGCTGGTGTTACCAGTAATGCCCTATCTTAATGTACATTGAACCCCTGTAATGGAGGACGGCTGGGGTCCTGGTGCACTCTATATAAGCCACCCCCTCCTCTGGGACAAGGGTTCACACCCCTTGTAACACACACCCATATTCCAGTCGACCGCCTCAGGGCACCAAGACATAGGGCTTTTACCTCCTCCGAGAGGGGCCTGAACTCATAAAATCGTGCGTACAACCTCGCTGTAGCTAGGGCCTAGCCTCCTCATATGTACCCCCTACTCTTACTATTAGACTTAGAACCAGGACAGTTGGCGCCCACCGTGGGGCAAAGCATCTTAGCAACTTCCGGCGAGGTTGCATTTTCTTCGATCTTCATCGATATGGTTTCTGGCGGCGGTTTGGTCATGGGCCGCGAGTTCCGACTCGGTGCGCTCACTTTCACCGACGACTCTGCCTGGCTCGAAGAATCCCCCCTCGATGTCGAGGCTCTTCCGATCTGCGGGGCGTCGCATTTCCGTGCGAGTGCTTGCGGTGTCCTCCTATGACAGCCATCGACTCCGTATCGGTCGGTCTTCGCATCGCCTACCCACTCCACTGGACGTTGCCGCAAGCGATCTGGTCGGTCGTGGCTCCAGCGATGGGTGAAGCATGCAGTGGCTCGCCAGACGACCACCACTCAAGTCGCGGTGATTGAGCCCGACGAATTTCACTGCGACCCAGTCGACCTATCGACTGGCTCTGCAGATACATTTTTCGAGAGCGGGAGCTGTGACCCCGCGGCAGAAGTTCTCGTGGTCGACTCCCGTCGCAGCCCACCCAAATTTCGCCGCAACAGCGGCAACGGCGAGGGTGATGGCTCGTCATTCGGCCACGAGGAGTACGAGCCCCAACTTCTCAATTCGCAGTAGAGGGAAGAGCTGCACCGCTGGAACGTGGAAGCCCTCCAGACCCCCATCATAGGGGAAACCACCGAGGATCGGGCCTTGGAGGCTGCGCGCCTGGCCACGCTCGCTGAGCGCACAAGTTTGGAGAATCTCCAACATTCTCTCGACAAACACGCCCGTCGACTGATCCCCGAATCCAGTCAACGACAGTTGTTTTCACCTGAACCTTAGGTATACTGCACTCTGATCCAGAATCTTACAATTGTTGCACGTATAGCAAAGTCTATTCAGTCATCCCGTTTAGAAGCTGGAAGAGGCTTGGAACAGATCCGAGCGCTGCTCCGAGCAGTAGGAGAGCTGAACTTTGTCGTTTCCCAGTCGCGGAATAGGATCCATAGCAGGTCAATAAGGGTAGATACAGTTCAATCGGCACACAGTCCTGGGTCGCCTCTACGGTGTGAAGATCATGATCACCATCGGGATCGACACCTGGGAAGAGCTCATGGAGATTTTGATCGTGAGTACACCCGTGACAACCACCGTCGAGTGCCTTCGCCCCTTCCTAGGGACGGGTCGTACGCGCCCCGGCGGTATGACGATAGGCGCCCGTATGGTAACGACCGCAGAGTTCAAGTTGACCGAAGAGAGCCTAGGTTTGACGCAAGGTCAGTCCTTGTACAAGGTTTGGTCGGCCGGAATAGAGCCTACAGAGAAGGGTTGGATAGAGACAGGCACGTTGGAAGTAGGGTCCATGTATCTGGCCCTGAGTGTTTCGGAAGATCCATCCAAGCCGTTGAGATCCCTCACAACTTCAGATTGGCGACTGGCGTCAGTAAGTTCACAGGAGAGTCGAAGCCTGACACTTGGTTGGAAGACTACCGAGTGGCTCTGCATATTGGTGGCGGCAACGACAAGGTGGCCATGAAGAACCTCCCTTTGATTCTTGAAGGTTCTGCCCGAGCTTGGCTGAATCAGTTGGCCCCTGGAAGCATTTTCAATTGGGATGAGTTGGCCCAAGTGTTTACCAAAACATTTGACGGCACCTACAAGAGACCTGCTGGTTTGACAGAATTGCATCATTGCGTGCAGAAACAGAATGAGACCTTGAGAGATTATATCCAGAGATGGACCACTCTTAACCACACAGTGGAGAATGTGTCAGATCACCAAGCAGTTTGTGCCTTTAAAGAAGGCTTTCACTACAAAGAGCTCAATCTGAAGTTCAATCGGACTGGAGACATGACTCTGACTTGGATGATGGAGATTGCCACTCGGTACGCTAACGGCGAAGAAGAGGACCGACTCAAGAGTGGCAAGAACAGAACAATCGCCCAGACACTGGAGGAGGGAGCTCCAGTCGGAAGCAAAAATGAAAAGTTGGGCTACAGGCCAAGCTGAGGGTGCAGTTTTTAATCAAGGGAACTTCAAGGGGAAGCCTAAAGGGCCTTGGACCCCTAAAAAAGTGAAAGATCAAGCGGGAAATGATGTGCTTGATTTTCCGTGTCATATACACACCAAAAAAGATGAAGAGGGGAATCTGATTCTCCCCAAGCATACCACTCGACAGTGTCGACTCCTGATTCAGAGCTTCCGAGAGAGCCAGCCCAGTGAAAAGGACAAAGAGTCCGATAAGGAGGAAGATAAAGAGGAAGATGGTGGTTACCCCAATGTTAATGCCACCTTGGTGATTTTTGCTGACCTCGAGAGCAAAAGTTGACTGAAAGTTATTAACAAAGAAGTGAACATGGTTGCTCCGGCAACACCAAGATATTTGAAGTGGTCAAAAACCCCTATTACATTCGACCAGTCTGACCACCCGCCACACGTTGCTACCCCCGGGCGGCAAGCGTTGGTGGTCGACCCAGTCGTTGGGGGCACCCGACTGACCAAGGTTTTGATGGATGGTGGCACTGGATTGAATATATTGTATGCTGAGGCCCTCCGGGGGATGGGCATTCTGATGTCCAAGCTCAGTGAGAGCAACATGGATTCCATAGTATCATCCCAGGAAAGAAAGCCGATTCACTTGGTCAAATCACTCTTGATGTGGTTTCTGGTGATTCCATGAATTACCGCAAGGAAAAGTTGACGTTTGAGGTAGTGAATTTTGACAGTGCCTATCATGCCATTCTAGGCAGACCTGCTTATGCTAGTTTCATGGCTCGGCCGTGCTATGTGTACCTCAAGTTGAAGGTGCCTAGCCCCAGAGGCGTGATCACGGTCACTGGAAACCAGTAGAGAGCAGAAGATTGTCTCCAGAATGTTTCAAAGATCACCGATGAGTAGATGGCAGCAGTAGAGTTTCAGGAATACTAGGAGAATGCAGATCCGAGTGATTTGCTGGATACCAAGAGGCCTGCCTCGGAGTCCGCATTTCAGTCAGCCAGGCGAGACAAGGCTGGTTCACATTCACTCGACCGGCCCCAATGCCGCTCTGACCCATATCTCAGCAACACTCGACAGCAAATAGGAAAAAGCGCTCATCCAGTTCCTCCGTGAGAACTGGTACATCTTTGCATGGAAGCCATCTGACATGCCAGGTGTACCCAGGGGACTGGCTGAGCACCATTTGCAAGTCGACTCAAAAGCAAAGCCCGTTAAAGAGCATCTCCGTCGGTCTGCCGCGGAGAAGAGAAAGGCAATTGGTGAGGAGGTGGCTCGGCTTCTGGCTGCCGAGTTCATCCGCGAGATATACCACTCCGAGTGGCTCGCCAATGTCGTTATGGTCCCCAAGAAAGATAAATCACTTTGAATGTGTATTGATTTCAAGCATATCAATCGGGCCTGCCCGAAAGATCATTTTCCTCTGCTCCGCATCGACCAGATAGTCGACTCGACTTCGGGATGTGAGGGATTGTCCTTTTTGGACGCTTATTCTGGTACCATCAGATCCGACTGTATGTATCTGACGGGATAAAGACAGCTTTCATCACCCCATTCGGGTGCTTTTTCTATGTTACTATGCCCTTTGGCCTCAAGAATGCTGGTACCACATTCATGCTCATGATCCAGAAGTGCTTGCTCACTCAAATCAGTCGGAATGTGGAAGCATACATGGACGACATAGTGGTCAAGTCACGCAAACGTTCCGACCAACTGACTGACCTCGCTAAAACCTTTGCCAACTTAAGAAGATATGATATCAAGCTCAATCCATCAAAGTGCACATTCAGAGTCCCAGGTTGAAAGTTACTCGGTTTTCTCGTTTCCAAATAGGGGATCGAGGAAAACTGGGAGAAGATTGGCACAATCCTCCAAATGAAACGCCCTGTGCGTGTGCACAATGGTCAGAAACTTACTAGTTGTTTGGCTGCATTGAGTCGATTCATCTCACGCCTCGGTGAAAAGGCATTGCCCCTTTACGGAATGATGAAGAAGTCTGACAAGTTCGAGTGGAATGACGAAGTTGAAGCAGCGTTTGAAGAGCTCAAAGCCCTGCTTTCCACCCAGTCGGTGCTTGCCGCTCCAGTCTCAAGCAATAGCAGATTTCCTCGCAGAGTGGATTGAACAGCAACAACCGACTCAGATTCAATCGGAACACTGGACTATGTTCTTTGACGAATCCAAGATGTTGAGTGGCTCTGGTACAGGAGTGGTTTTAGTATCCCCAAGAGGAGACAAGCTTAGTGATAATCCCCAAGTGCAAGGAATCATCGTAGCAATTCCCAATGGTGGAAGTGATAAGTATGGAGTGTCGAACCCACAAGGAGCTAAAGGTAAGATCAAATATTCTCTCAAGTCCTATCTGCCACTGATACGACTCTACGTACACCGAACGTTTGCTTCCAACTAGAAACGAGAAATAAAACTACGTTGTGGGTATGAAGAGGATAACTTTGCATGGTATTGGAGAGCTAAAATATAAAAGTAGGTGTTGTTATCATAAAGTTAGAATATATTACTAAATATTATAAATAGCGAGTGTGGAATAATGATGGTTGGTGCGCGGAATTATCCTAGACAATCGTTAACAAGACCCATAGTCGTCATTGCAATTTCATATGAGGGAGAGGCATAAGCTAACATACTTTCTCTTCTTGGATAATATGCACTTATGATTGGAACTCTAGCAAGCATCTGCAACTACTAAAGATCATTAAGGTAAAACCCAACCATAGCATTAAAGCATCAAGTCCCCTTTATCCCATACGCAACAACCCCCTTACTCGGGTTTATGCTTCTGTCACTCAAGCAACACACTATAAGCGAATCATAAACGTATTGCAACACCCTACGGCGGGATTCCCTCACGCTTGCGCGACACGGAGGGCACAATAGGACAGCACCAAAATAAAACATACAACTCATACCAATCTATATCATCGATCAACCCAAAGACAAAGGATATCTACTCAAAACATCATAGGATGGCAACACATCATTGGATCATAATATGTGGCATAAAGCACCATGTTCAAGTAGGGATTACAGCAGGGTGCGGGAGAGTGGACCGCGTAAAAGAGATAAGGATGGTGATGATGGTGGTAATGTTGATGAAGACGATCACTGCGGTGATGATTCCCCTCCCGATGGCACTCCGGCGCCACCAAGAAAGAGGAGGAGAGGTTCTTCCCCTTGTGCTTCCTCCTCCATGGCCTCCCCTCTAGATGGGGAGAGGTTCTCCCACTGGTCCTTTGCCTTCATGGCGATGATGGCCCCTCCGGGATCCTCCTCCATGGCCTCGGGTGATGATGGCCCCCTCCGGCAGGGTGCCAGAGAGGGCCTAGATTGGTTTATCGTGGCTACAGAGGCTTGCGGTGGCGAAACTTCCGATCTAGGTTATTTTTTGGGGGTTTCTGTATTTATAGGATTTTTTGGCGTCGGTTTCATGTCAGGCGGGTCTCCGAGTCATCCATGAGATAAGGGGGCGCACCCAGGGGGTAGGGCGCGCCCTCCACCCTCGTGGACGGCTCAGGACTCTTCTGGTCCATCTCCGATGCTCCGTGGGCTTCTTCTGGTCCATAAAAAATCGTCAAAAATTGGCATGTCAATTGGACTCCATTTTGTATTCCTTTTCTGTAAAACTAAAAAACAAGGAAAAAACAGAAACTGGCACTAGGCTCTAGATTAATAGGTTAGTCCCAAAAGTCATATAAAATAGCATATAAATGCATATAAAACATCTAAGATGGATAATATAATAGCATGAATACTTCACAAATTATAGATACGTTGGAGACGTATCACTCAGCTATGTCCTCCAGATTCACTTTGATTCTTCAAATAATGAAGTTGAATATGAGGCATTGTTGTATGGGTTGTGTATGGCCATTTCACTCAGCGTCCGACGCTTGATGGTCTACGGTGACTCAGACTTAGCGGTTAATCAAGTAATGAAGGAATGGGACACCAGGACTCCAGCAATTACCGGTTATTGCAATGCAGTAAGAAAGCTAGAGAAGAAGTTTGAGAGGTTAGAGCTCCACCACATACCCCGAAACAAGAATCAAGTTGTTGATGATCTAGCGAAGATAGGTTCCACTCGGAAGCCTATCCCTAGTAAGATGTTCTTGGAACACCTCCACACCCCGTTAGTACAAGAAGATCCCTTCAAGGAAGAGCCCCCGCAACCGATAAGTTCAACCAATCTGACTGAGATTGAAGTCCCATCTATGGTTGACTTGATCATGGAAGTCTTAGTGATCACGCCTGATTGGACGGTGTTGTACATCACGTACCTGCTCAGGCAGGAACTCCCAGAAGATGAGGATGAGGCCCACCAGATAGTCTGTCGGTCGAAAGCTTTTGCCGTGATAAAAGGGAAGCTCTATAGAGAAAGTGTCACAAGAGTGGCTCAACGCTGCATCACCCGAGAAGAAGGTCGAATGATTTTAAACGAGATCCACTCGGGGACCTGTGGTCACCATGCGTCCTCTCGGACCATCGTGGCCAAAGCATACCGAGCGGTATTCTATTGGCCTCGTGCGAATGAGATGGCAAAGGATATAGTCGACAAGTGCGTAGGTTGTCAGTTCTACTCCAACATGTCTCACAAGCCTATGTCTTCCTTGAAGACTATTCCACTCGTCTGGCCGTTTGTAGTCTGGGGGTTGGATATGGTTGGACCCTTCAAGACCGACAAAAGTGGTTTCACCCATTTGCTCATAGCAGTCGACAAATTCACCAAATGGATCAAAGCCAAGCCTATCAAAAACCTTGACTCAAGCACTGTCAATTTCATCAGGGAATTGATATTCAAATATGGAGTCCCTCACATCATTATCATAGATAACGGCTCCAACTTTGATTCTGATGAGTTCAAGGCATTTTGCGCTTCCCAAGGCACTCGGGTCGACTATGCCTCTGTTGCGCACCCGCAGTCGAATGGGCAAGCAGAAAGGGCGAATGGTTTGATCCTACAAGGCCTGAAACCCCGATTGATGTGCGACCTCAAGCACGCTGCTGGAGCTTGGGTGACTGAGTTTCCATTCATCTTATGCGGACTAAGAACAACTCCGAACCACTGGACTGACCGAACCCCTTTCTTCATGGTGTATGGTGCTGAAGCTGTGCTTCTGAGTGACTTGCTGCACAACGCTCCGCGAGTGGAACTCTTCTCGGAAGCTGAGGCAGAACAGGCAGCCAAGACACAGTTGATCTCCTGGAAGAGGAGCATGAGATGGCTCTGATCCGGTCGACCATCTATCAGCAACATCTGTGTCGATTCCATGCCCGTAATGTCAGAGGTCGAGAGTTCCAGGAAGGAGACCTTGTGCTCCGAGTGGATCAGAAATGGCCTCACAAGATCCCCGGCCTGGGAAGGTCCCTTCATCATCACCAAGGTGCTTCACAACAGAGCGTACCACCTCTAAAACGTAGCCAAGAAAACGAACGAGTCACACGCATGGAACGCAGAGCTATTGCGCCATTTCTATACTTAAACCACTCGGATCGACGAGTTGTAATAAGAATCCTTCAGTTTGCTTACCAAAGAGAAGATTCTTGCAGTTTCCTAATGATTGTTTTCCCATAATCATTTGTGTTCAACCCCCCTCCCCCCCAGTGGGTGGCTTAGCCATGAACCTGGTTCGCCTAAGTTTCAAAACCTTTCCGAGTGGGGAGCAATCCTCTCCACTCGGAGGCTTAGCTGCGACCCTGTACTCGCCTAAGTTAAAAACACTCCGAGTGGAGAGCAATCCTCCCACTTGGGGGCTTAGCTGCGACGCTGTACTCGCCTAAGTTAAAAACACTCCGAGTGGAGAGCAATCCTCCCACTTGGAGGCTTAGTTGTGGCCCTGTACTCGCCTAAGTTAAAAACACTCTGAGTGGAGAGTAATCCTCCCACTCGGGGGCTTAGCTGCGACCCTGTACTCGCCTAAGTTAAAAACACTCTGAGTGGAGAGCAATCCTCCCACTCGGGGGCTTAGCTGCGACCCTGTACTCGCCTAAGTTAAAAACTACTCCAAGTGTAGAGCAATCCTCCCACTCGGGGACTTAGCTACGACCCCGTACTCGCCTAAGTTAAAAACTACTTCGAGTGGAGAGAAATCCTCCCACTCGGGGGCTTAGCTGCGACCCCGTACTCGCCTAAGTTAAAAACACTCTAAGTGGAGAGCAATCCTCCCACTCGGGGGCTTAGCCGCGACCCCGTACTCTCCTAAGTTAAAAACACTCCGAGTGGTGAGCAATCCTCCCACCCGGGGGCTTAGCTGTGACCCCGTACTCGTCTAAGTTAAAATCTACTCCGAGTGGAGAGCAATCCTCCCACTCGAGGGCTTAGCTGCGACCCTGTACTAGCCTAAGTTAAAAAACTACTCTGAGTGGAGAGCCACCCTCCCTCTTGGAAGCTTAGCTGCAACCCCGCACTCGCCTAAGTCATAAAGATCCTCTGAGCTATGTCGCAAGTACAACATACGCTCCATCCCAATCCGCAAGGACGATGAGGTGCCAATCAAGCACATCGTCAGAGCCGCGTCACAAGTAAAACGTCTACTCCGAGTGGGAAGTCAAGTACACTCGGAACTGAAAAAGATCCAAAAGTGGTAAAGGCAAAGCCACCATATTCAAAGAAAAAACCAAGTTCAGATAAACCACCGCAAAAAGTTCAGAACCACAGCAGGCAGAGATACTCAGGCATCAGGCCTGAAAGAGTTTAAAGGTTACAAAACCACTCGGCATTCCGAGGAAAATAAAGGTGAGGAATAATGTTTGTTCACTCGGTAGGAGGAGGACTTGCTGGCTCGACGAAGCAGTCAAGGTCAATGAAGTCTGCGATACGAGTAGCAGCGTCAATGAAGATATCCATGAAGGACTGGAAGTTGAGCTTCTTGGTGTTGGCAACCTTGAAAACCGCCAGCTTCTCTTCCCTGACATCCTTGAAGGGGACTCAAACCAAAGACAGAGCCACATCGGCGCCACAGCGAGCAGACGACTTCTTCCACTCTTGCACTCGACCATGGATTTCATTCAGTTGAGTCATCAGGGACTCAAGGTCGTTCTGGAATTCCGCTCGGGGCCAGAGCTCGGTGTCAATCCGCGACATTGCCACCTTCAGGCGATCAAGATAATCCATGGCACTATCTAGACGAGACTCCAATCGCAACACGTTCATCACGACGTCATCCTTGATAGGAGAGTTTATGGGGTCAAGATCTGTCTCGATCCGCCCAGTCTCTACTTCTAAGTCTTGACAGAGTTCTACACAGTCCGCAAAGTGGTGAGTCGACAGTTATATAATGAGTCGACGATCGCAAAACAATCGGACGAGAGGAAGTACCTTCAAGCTTCAAGACCAGCTTCTCAGCAAGCCTTCCTAGATAAGCCTCTAGTTCGCCCTTCTTCGCCGTGAGATCTCCAACCTTGTCAGTCAGGGCCTCCTTGTCCTTCTTTAGCTTCGCAACCTCCTTGTTGGCTTCAGTAACAGCAGTCTGCAACTTTGCGTTCTCCTCTTCTAACATGTTGACTGAAGCCAGCTTCTTGTCAGCAAGTTCTGTTTTCGTTCTCGGTTCCTTCTATGCTGCGACAAGGTCATTGTCCTTCTGCTCCAGAGCCTGCTTTATTTTGACTAAAGAAATAACATTTTTCAGTCGACCTTAGAGTTGACGGTTTTCACTACGCACATTTGTTCGAGTGGAGCCACTCGGTTCGAAAGACTAAAAAGGAAGAACTATAAGGTGGACAGTCGGCGAGTTATTACCTCCCATAATAGCAGCATCATCCTTGGCCTTCTGAAGATTCTTCTTGGCCAGCTCCAGATCAAGGTTGAGGCTGATCTGTTTCTTCTCCAACTCAGCAAACCGGGCCCCGAGCTCACAAGATTTCTATGGTCAGCAAACAAGGCACGTCAGTCGACAGAAACAAAGGTTAATCTCAGTAAAAAAGTGTTGTAAGACTACTGCTGAATCAAAATATTCAACAGAAGTCTCGGGGACTACACCCAGTGGGTGCACTTGGCGTGCCCCCACTAGTCCAGTTTACCACTCAGCATGGTCTACCCAGCATGAGTATGCAAAAAAGAGAGATTCTCAGACCCCAGCTGACTGCTAGCAGTCGACCGTGGTCTCGGGGACTACACCCAGTGGGTGCACTCTGTGTGCCCCCACTGGTTTGGATTCCACCTGGATCAAGCTATTCAACCGAGTGAAACAATAGTGAAGTGACATTGGACAAAGACCCCCGCCGAATCAAAATCCGACGGCAGTTTCGGGGACTATACCCAGTGGGTGCACTTTGCGTGCCCCCACTGGTTCAGAGATACACTCGACACTTGGTCGACCCAAGTAGAAGAGTTATTCAACACCAAGTTAAAACACCCAGTGGGTGATTAAATGCAAAATGCAGACGCATGATGAATGCACATAAAAGGTTGCAAAACGCTCATCCAGGGACATCTTACGTTCAGTGAAGCAGCAGCTCAACTACTATATCATAGCAAGGCAAAAATCAAATTGAGAGATCAGTCGAAAATCAACTGATCTTGACATTAATGTGCAGAGCAGAGCTGGCATTGTAGGCAGCCTGGCTGGCCTCGTGCACCACCATCTGCTCCACCATAAGGTTTGCTTGAAGTATGGCTTCCTTGGCGGCATACGCCGGGTCATCTGGAGTGTGATGTGCAGCAAAGAGCGATGATGGCAGTACAGTCGGAGCAATCACGGGATCTGAAGCATGGAGCTGTGCAGGAGAAGCAGAGACTTGAGCAACCTACACCGAGGGATGGTCAGTCGACACAGGATTGGCAAAAGAAATAGTGGCCCGAGTCGGATCTCCGGACCGCTGGACCATCGTCTCTGGTGACTGAGGCTCCTGGCCTACAGTCGTCCTCCTGCTCGAAGCCCTGCCCCTCCTTCCCGTATTCTTCTGAGGCGCTTCTTCTTCGTCGTCTGGAAGTTCAATTACGTCTCTTGGGGCTACACAAAATGCAACCATAGAGGCTCAATCGATCGACAATTCAGTCGACAAAACAAGCACAAGATTGCAGGATCGTACCAGCTTTGGAAGTAGCCACATCTTCAGTCTCCTCATCATCTTGAGGCTTGTCAATATCCATGGAAGTCCCGGAAGTTGTAGCACTGAAAAATTCATAACCCACTCAGTCAAAGCAGAAGTATGAGTCAGTAGGAAAACACAGAAAGACAAAACACTCACGCAGAAGCGACGGGAACATCCATCTTAATAATGGGCAAGGTCTTCCGAGGCTTTGAAGTGGCAAACTTGGGCTGCTTGGCGACCTTTTCTGACGGCTCTGGAGTCGAAGTCCGAGTGCGCTTATGCACTTGGGTGCTCGGAGCCACAGCCTTGTTGCGCCCGCCCGCTGGATCATGAGACTGCTTGGATCGGCACTCTGTGCGAGGTGGTGAGTCGACCTCCTCTTCTTCGTCGTCCGACTCATCACTCTCTTCCTCCTCATCATCATCAGGAGATTGCCAGTCGGCGCTCTCTTCTGCGCTATCCGCTCCCTCCTGGAATTGCTCCTGGGCATGCTCCCCGTTCGGCATCGAATACATCTCAGTATAAACCTTCAAGGCAAGAAGTTAATCAAACATCAGTAAGATTCAAAGACGGTTGCAAGACAGAATGAAGTACACTCGGTAATAAGGATTGGACCTTGTCCGGCTGGTTGTTGGCGTCGAATGGATCAACTCTCCTGGCCCCCCTGGGGTTATCTTTGTTTCCGGTAATGCTCTTTAGTCACAGGGCTACCATCTCGTCGGGGACCTCCTCTGGGTGGACCCGAGCGGTGTCATTGGATCCTGAGTACATCCACATTGAATGATCATGGGCTTGGAGCGGCTAGATGCGTCGACTGAGAAACACTTCCAATAAATCCATGCCAGTTACGCCCTGACGGACCAACTGAACTACCCTCTTGACTAAGATGTTCGTCTCTACTTTCTCCGCTGCGGTCACAATCAGTGAAGAAGGTTGCTGGACTCGATCTAGGATAAAGGGAGGAAGATCGGTCGACTGACTGGGGTAAGAATGTCCTGGCAGTAGAACCAGGTCGACTGCCAGCCCCTAACCGACTCAGGAAGAGACATATGGGGAAAAGTGCTCCTCTTCCTCATCTGAATCCCTAAACCCCCACACATCTGAATCATGTGCGTCCTCTCGTCAGTCGGATTTGCCTTCTTCACGGTTTGGGAACAAACTGTGAAAATATGTTTGAAGAGACCCTAGTGTGGTCTACAGCCCAAGAAGATAGAAGCGAATGCAACAAGGTATGTGATGGTGTTGGGAGAGAAATGGTGAAGCTGAGCACTGAAAAGTTCAGAAAACCCTGGAAGAAAGGATGCGGGGGAAGGGAGAAATCACGGTCGACATGGGTGGCAAGGAGGACGCACTCACCCGCCCGTGGCTGAGGCTCTATCTCGTCCCCTGGCATCCTCGAAGTCCCGTCGGTGATCGAGCCCGTGGCGGCCAGACCTTCCAGATCCTCTGGCCAGAGCGTGGATCGGATCCAGTCCCCCTAGATCCAACCAAGCGGCAACCCGGACCTCGATGATGATCCCCGACTCGTTTTCTTGCCCTTCGCCGTCGCCGTCATTTTCTTCGCGTGCTCCAGTGTCGTCATCTTATCCTTCACCATTGAGGTGGGCTGCGCACGGGCGGAGCGGCAGCATCAAGGGAGAAAGAGGACGCGGTGGAGAAGCAGAGGAAGAAGAAGAGGAATGGGAGCGCACTGTGCAAATGCATCGGCCTCGACGCCTTTTATGGGCCTACTTCCGAGTGGCTGACGCGTGGTCCCGAGTGGTCCTGTCAAATCCCGCAACAGCCACGCACCAGATACGTGGCAAAAAAGGTGGCACAGAAATCGAGGTGTCCATGTCTATCCGTCTCGTTTACTACGGCATGCTTCGCCTCGCACGTTTCCCCAAATTTTTGAATCCCGTGAGATCCGGGAACCGCAGTAACCAACCGCGCCGAAGATTTCACACCATATCAACACTCGAAGATTGCCAGCATAAGTTCACTCGACGACCTCTGAATCGATCAAGACGACTAAAATGAAGTCGAAGTTTCAGCATGAACCTCGAGCTCAACAAGAATGCCTATGAAGCATAAGAGTCGAGTCAAGGTCAACTTCAACTCTCTTTTCACTCGGACCTCAATCCATTCGGGGGCTAATGACAATGCCATGAACCTAGGGTAGGGTCATAGGTCTGACCTATACGCCGCCCTACCCAAGGTCACTACCCTAGAGTCAAGACATTCAAAGTATAGCAAGAAGTATCTGAAGCCATCGAGTGCAATCCACTCGACCAGTCACCTCACCCGGATACCCCTATTTCCCTCGACCTGGATGGAGTCATTTGACCATACAGGGAACCACTCGAAGTATAGAAGACCTAGAGTCACTTAGGATGGCAACGGTCAGACATTAACTCCTTAGTCTTAAAGATCATTAATAGCACTTTATAGCTTGCGTTACCAGTAACGCCCTAACTTAATGTACATTAAACCCCTGTAACAGAGGACGACTGGGGTCCTGGCGCACTCTATATAAGCCACCCCCTCCTCTGGGACAAGGGTTTGCACCCCTTGTAACACACACCCATATTCCAGTCGACCGCCTCAGGGCCCCGAGACGTAGGGCTTTTACCTCCTCCGAGAGGGGCCTGAACTTGTAAACTCGTGCGTACAACCTCGCCGTAGCTAGGGCCTTGCCTCCTCATACGTACCCCCTACTCTTACTGTCAGACTTAGAACCACGATAGCTGGTCCTGAAGCTTGAAGTTACTTCCTCTCATCCAACTGACTTGTGACTGTCGACTCATTATATAACTGTCGACTCACCAATTTTCCGACTGTGCAGAATTCTGTAAAGACTTCAAAGCAAAGACTGGGTGGATCAAGACAGATCTTGACCCCATAACCTCTATGATACGTCTCCAGCGTATCTACTTTTCCAAACACTTTTTCCCTTGTTTTGGACTCTAACTTGCATGATTTGAATGAAACTAACCCGGACTGACGCTGTTTTCAGCAGAACTGCCATGGTGTTTGATACGTCCATTTTGCATCATGCTTTTATATCAATATTTATTGCATTATGGGCTGTTAATACATATTTTATCTCAGTACTTATGGCTATTCTCTCTTATTTTACAAGGTTTACCATGAAGAGGGGGAATGCCGGCAGCTGGAATTCTGGCTGGAAAAGGAGCAAATATTGGAAACCTATTCTGCACAGCTCCAAAAATCCTGAAACTCCACGAAAGCTATTTTTGGAATTAATAAGAATTATTGAGCGAAGAAAGCACCAGAGGGGGACGACACCCTGGCCAGGAGGGTGGGGGCGCGCCCACCCCTACTGGGCGCGCCCCTGTCTCCTGGGCCCCCTGGTGGCCCTCCAGTGCCCATCTTCTGCTATATGAAGGCTTTTACCCTGGAAAAAATCAGAGGCAAGCTTACGGGACGAAACTCCGCTTCCACGAAGTGGAACCTTGGCGGAACCAATCTAGGGCTCCGGCAGAGCTGTTCTGCCAGGGAAACTTCCCTCCAGGAGGGGGAAATCATCACCATGTCATCACCAACGATCCTCTCATCGGGAGGGGGTCAATCTCCATGAACATCTTCACCAGCACCATCTCCTCTCAAACCCTAGTTCATCTCTTGTATCCAATCTTGTATCCAAAACCACAAATTGGTACCTGTGGGTTGCTAGTAGTGTTGATTACTCCTTGTAGTTGATGCTAATTGGTTTATTTGGTGGAAGATCATATGTTCAGATCCTTAATGCATATTATTACTCCTCTGATTATGAACATGAATATGCTTTCTGAGTAGTTACGTTTGTTCCCGAGGACATGGGTGAAGTCTTGCTATTAGTAGTCATGTGAATTTGGTATTCGTTCGATATTTTGATGAGATGTATGTTGTCTTTCCTCTAGTGGTGTTATGTGAACATTGACTACATGACACTTCACCATTATTTGGGCCTAGAGGAAGGCATTGGGAAGTAATAAGTAGATGACGGGTTGCTAGATTGACAGACGCTTAAACCCTAGTTTATGCGTTGCTTCGTAAGGGGCTGATTTGGATCCACATGTCTAATGTTGTGGTTAGGTTTACCTTAATACTTCTTTTGTAGTTGCGGATGCTTGCAATAGGGGTTAATCATAAGTGGGTTTCTTGTCAAATTAAGGGCAGTACCCAAGCACCGGTCCACCCACATATCAAATTATCAAAGTACCGAACGTGAATCATATGAGCATGATGAAAACTAGCTTGACGATAATTCCCATGTGTCCTCGGGAGCTCTTTTCTCATTATAAGAAATTGTCCAGGCTTGTCCTTTGCTACAAAAAGGATTGGGCCACTTTTCTGCACTTTATTTACTTTCATCGCTTGTTACTCGTTACAATTTATCTTATCACAAAACTATCTGTTACCTACAATTTTAGTGCTTGCAGAGAAAACCTTACTGAAAACCGCTTGTCATTTCCTTCTGCTCCTCGTTGGGTTCGACACTCTTACTTATCGAAAGGACTATGATAGATCCCCTATACTTGTGGGTCATCAAGACTCTTTTCTGGCGCCGTTGCCGGGGAGTGAAGCGCCTTTGGTGAGTGGAACTTGGTAAGGAAACATTTATATAGTGTGCTGAAATTTTCTATCACTTGTTACTATGGAAACTAATCCTTTGAGGAGCTTGTTCGGGGTATCTTCACCCCGACCAGAAGAGCAAAGAGTTTCTCCTCAACCTACTGAACCTACTGAAAATATTTACTTTGAGATTCCTCCGGGTATGATAGAGAAACTGCTAGCTAATCCCTTTGCAGGAGATGGAACGTTGCATCCTGATTTACACCTTATCTTTGTGGATGAAGTTTGTGGATTATTTAAGCTTGAAGGTATTCCCGATGATGTTGTCAAAAAGGAAGGTCTTCCCTTTATCTTTGAAGGGAGATGCATTGACATGGTATAGGCTATGTGATGATACGGGATCTTGGAATTATAAACGATTGAAGTTGGAATTTCACTAGAAGTTCTATCCTATGCATCTTGTTCATCATGATCGTAATTACATATATAATTTTTGGCCTCACGAAGGAGAAAGCATCGCTCAAGCTTGGGGGAGGCTTAAGTCAATGTTATATTCATGCCCCAATCATGAGCTCTCTAGAGAAATGATTATTCAAAAATTTTATGCTCGACTTTCTCCCAATGATCGCAACATGCTCAATACTTCCTGTGCTGGTTCTTATATGCTGAAGACTATTGAATTCAAATGGGATTTATTGGAAAGAATTAAATGCAACTCCGAAGATTGGGGCTCCGACGATGGTAAGGAGTTAGGTATAACACCAAAGTTTGATTGTGTTAAATCTTTTATGGATACCGATGTTTTTCGTGGATTTAGCGCTAAGTATGGACTTGACTCTGAGATAGTAGCTACTTTTTGTGAATCTTTTGCTACTCATGTTGATCTCCCTAAGGAGAAGTGGTTTAAATATAATCCTCACATTGAAGTAAAAGTAGTTGCACCTATTACAGTTGAAGAAAAGACTGTCACTTATAATGATCCTATTGTTCCTACTACTTATGTTGAGAAACCCCCTTTTCCTGTTAGGATAAAGGATCATGCTAAAACTTTGACTGTTGTTCATAAGAGTAATACTAGAACTTTTACACCTCCTGAGCAAATCAAAGTTGAACCTAGTATTGCTATGGTTAAAGATCTCTTGGATGATAATTTAGATGGGCATGTTATTTATTTTTGTGGTGAGACTGCTAATATTGTTAGACCGGATGCTAAGATACATAGACCTGTTTTAGGCATGCCTATTATTTCTGTTAAAATAGGAGATCATTGTTATCATGGCTTATGTGATATGGGTGCTAGTGCTAGTGCAATACCCTATGAGTTATATAAAGAAATTATGCATGATATTGCACCCGCTGAATTGGAAGGTATTGATGTTACTATCAAGCTTGCCAATAGAGATACTATCTCACCAGTTGGGATTGTTAGAGATGTTGAAGTCTTGTGTGGGAAGGTTAAATATCCTGCTAATTTTCTTGTTCTTAGTTCCCCACAAGATGATTTTTGTCCCATTATTTTTGGTAGACCCTTCTTGAATACTATTAATGCTAGGACTGATTGCAAAAAGGATATTGTTGAAATTGGCTTAGGGGATATGTCTCATGAGTTTAATTTTGCTAAGTTTTGTAGACAACCCCGTGATAAAGAACCACCTAGTAAGGATGAGATTATTGGTCTTGTTTCTATTGCCGTGCCTCCTACTGATCCGTTAGAACAATATTTGCTAGACCATGAAAATGATATGTTTATGAATGAAAGAAGGGAAATAGATGAAGTGTTCCTTCAACAGGGTCCTATTCTGAAACACAACTTACCTTTTGAAATCCCAGGGGATCCCCCTCCACCCAAGGGTGATCCCATGTTTGAACTCAAACCATTACCTGATAATCTTAAGTATGCTTATCTTGATGAAAAGAAAATATATCCTATTATTATTAGTGCTAAACTTTCAGAGCAAGAAGAAGAAAGATTATTGAAAACTCTGAAGAAGCACCGTGCTGCTATTGGATATACTCTGGATGATCTTAAGGGCATTAGTCCCACTCTATGCCAACACAAAATAAATGTGGAGAAAGATGCTAAACCAGTTAGAGATCCTCAACGACGGTTGAATCCTAAGATGAAAGAAGTGGTAAGAAAGGAGATACTAAAGCTCCTTGAGGCAGGTATAATTTATCCCATTGGTGATAGTGATTGGGTAAGTCATGTCCATTGCGTTCCTAAAAAGGGAGGTATTACTGTTGTTCCTAATGATAAAGATGAATTAATCCCGCAAAGAATCATTACAGGTTATAGGATGGTAATTGATTTCCGTAAATTAAATAAAGCTACTAAGAATGATCACTACCCTTTACCTTTTATTGATCAAATGCTAGAAAGACTATCCAAACACACACATTTCTTCTTTCTAGATGGTTATTCTGGTTTCTCGCAAATACCTGTGTCAGCGAAGGATCAATCAAAAACTACTTTTACTTGCCCTTTTGTTGCTTTTGCTTATAGACGTATGCCTTTCGGTTTATGTAATGCAGCTGCTACCTTTCAAAGATGCATGATGGCTATATTCTCTGACTTTTCTGAAAAGATTTGTGAGGTATTCATGGATGATTTTTCCGTTTATGGATCCTCTTTTGATGATTGCTTGAGCAACCTTGATCGAGTTTTGCAGAGATGTGAAGACACTAGACTCATGTTGAATTGGGAAAAGTGCCACTTTATGGTTAATGAAGGCATTGTCTTGGGGCATAAGATTTCCGAGAGAGGTATTGAAGTTGATAAAGCTAAAGTTGATGCTATTGAAAATATGCCATGTCCCAAGGACATAAAAGGTATAAGAAGTTTCCTTGGTCATGCTGGTTTTTATAGGAGGTTCATTAAGAACTTTTCTAAAATCTCTAGGCCTCTGACTAATTTATTGCAAAAAGATATTCCTTTTGTCTTTGATGATGATTGTGTAGAAGCATTTGAAATACTTAAGAAAGCTTTGATCACTGCACCTATTGTTCAGCCACCTAATTGGAATTTACCTTTTGAAACTATGTGTGATGCTAGTGATTATGCTGTAGGTAATGTTCTAGGGCAAAGAGTTGATAAGAAATTGAATGTTATACAATATGCTAGTAAAACTCTTGATACTGCCCAAAGAAATTATGCCACTACTGAAAAAGAGTTCTGAGAAGTTGTATTTGCTTGTGATAAGTTCAGACCTTATATTGTTGATTCCCAAGTTACTATTCACACTAATCATGCTGCTATTAAATATCTTATGGAAAAGAAAGATGCTAAGCCTAGACTTATTAGATGGGTTCTCTTGCTCCAAGAATTTGATTTGCATATTGTTGATAGAAAGGGAGCTGAGAACCTCGTTGCAGACAACTTGTCTAGGTTAGAGAATGTTCTTGATGACCCACTACCTACTGATGATAGCTTTCCTGATGAACAATTAGCGGTCTTTAGTGCTTGTCGTACTGGTCCTTGGTATGGTGATTATGCTAATTATATTGTTGCTAAATTTATACCACCTAGTTTCACATACCAACAAAAGAAAAAGTTATTTTATGATTTAAGACATTACTTCTGGGATGACCCACACCTTTATAAAGAAGGAGTAGATGGTGTTATTAGATTTTGTGTACATGAGCATGAACAGGAACAGATCCTACGCAAGTTTCACTCTGAATCATAAGGAGGACACCACGCTGGAGATAGAACTGCATATAAGGTATTGCAATCCGGTTTTTATTGGCCTACTCTCTTCAAAGATGCTCGTAAGTTTGTCTTGTCTTGTGATGAATGTCAAAGAATTGGTAATATTAGTAGACATCAAGAAATGCCTATGAATTATTCTCTTGTTATTGAACCATTTGATGTTTGGGGCTTTGATTATATGGGACCTTTTCCTACCTCTAATGGTTACACACATATTTTAGTTGTTGTTGATTACATTACTAAGTGGGTAGAAGCTATGACAACTACTAGTGCTAATCATAACACCTCTATTAAGATGCTTAAAGAAGTTATTTTTCCGAGGTTTGGAGTCCCTAGATATCTTATGACTGATGGTGGTTCACATTTTATTCATGGCGCTTTCCGTAAGATGCTTGCTAAGTATGATGTTAATCATAGAATTACATCTCCTTATCACCCACAGTCGAGTGGTCAAGTAGAGTTGAGCAATAGAGAGCTCAAATTAATTTTGCAAAAGACTGTGAATAGATCTAGAAAGAACTGGTCCAAAAAACTTGATGATGCATTATGGGCCTATAGAACTACATATAAAAATCCTATGGGTATGTCTCCATATAAGATGGTTTATGGAAAAGCATGTCACTTACCTCTTGAACTTGAACATAAAGCATATTGGGCTATTAAAGAGCTCAATTATGACTTCAAACTTGCTGGTGAGAAGAGGATATTTGATATTAGCTCACTTGATCAATGGAGAACCCAAGCCTATGAGAATGCCAAGCTGTTCAAAGAAAAAGTCAAACACTGGCATGACAAAAGGATACAAAAGCGAGAATTCAACGTAGGTGATTATGTGTTATTATTCAACTCTCATTTAAGACTTTTTGCAGGAAAACTTCTCTCTAAATGGGAAGGTCCTTACGTTATCGAGGAGGTCTATCGTTCCGATGCCATAAAAATCAACAACTTCGAAGGCACAAGTCCGAGGGTGGTGAACGGTCAAAGAATCAAACATTATATCTCAGGTAATCCTATCAATGTTGAAACTAATATTATTGAGACCGTAACCCCGGAGGAATACATAAGGGACACTTTCCAGAATGTTTCAGACTCTGAAAAGGAATAGGTATGTGGTACGGTAAGTAAACCGACTCCAAAACAATTCTAATGGAAATTTTTATCCGTTTTGGAATATTTAAGAATTTTGGAAAGAAAGAAGTGGTCCGGGAAGGACACGAGGCCTCCACGAGGGTGGAGGGCGCGTCCCCCTGTCTCGTGGCCACCTCGTGTGCCTCCCAGACTCCGTTTTCTTGCACGTTACGTATTTTGGTCGATAAACATTCATTATATAATCTCCCGAAGGTTTTGACCATCGTATCACGCAAATATCCTCTGTTTTTGTTTCGAGTTGTTCCTGTTGCAGATTAAGAGCAAGATGTCTTCTCAAGAGTCAGTCGGGGAGAGTCGGGTGTCCCACTCGACACCAGGCCCAGGAGCAAATAGCGATGCTTATCACTTTGGACCATCAATGGAGGATGAGATGGAGGCCGACTTGAAAAGGATAGATGCCATGGAGGAGGATCAAGAAGTTACCTCTCGCTTCCAAGCAGGATTCATGATGGGGGAACCAAATTAATGTTTACAAACTAATCACTAGCGAACATTCGGCAGTTGCCAAAATTTGGCATCAAATCAATGTTTACATGCCGTGAAGTAGGATTAGGAATTTATGGCTATTTTTTTATACATATCCAAAGATTATGGTTCAATTTTTAAGCACAGTCATCTATGTACAGACCAATCTTGAAGAAAACAATGGCACAAACATATGTAGGTCATTCAAAATCAATTGTCAAGTCCTGGCTAGGAATTATTAGCACAAACACTAACCCTAGTCGGATTACTAGCAGAAATCATTTGCACACATGAAACAACTAATCACTTATCACTTGTACAATTCAAACAATCAATATGCTACACGGATTTAGCGAAACTTACTCAGATTTCATGCATTGGGAGAACATAACCATAGGATTTCTATTCCAAAAAGGGGGAGGCAGGAGTAGCCAGAGAAACCCTAGGATCTATTTGACACATAAATGGGTATAGATGACTAACCAGTTGTCCGTCGTCGTTGGAGTCATCGCCGGAGTGGTCATCGGAGTCGTTGCCGGGGTCATCACCCGAGTCGTCACTAAAGTCGGTGTGGAACTCCGCCTCCGGCTGTGGAAGCTCGACGACGTCAGGGTCCAGCGATAACTCGCCGGCGGTGACGACAACCTCTGTCTCCATCTCCACGCCGTGCTTCGGTACTTCAGCAACCCCGGCGTCGCCACTCCCTCCGATGGGGCGCTTCAGCGGCATCCTCATACACTGACGGCTTTCAGTACTGAGAGCGGCGTCGAGGATGCAAGCGGAGAGAGAGGATAGTGTGTGTGGCGAGGATGGGGGGGCGGCCGCTCAGGCGCACCATTAATATGGAGTAGTGAAAGAGAGGCGTGCGGCGGTCAAACCGTTGGCTCACCTCCCGGTGAGCCTGTGCACTGGACTACTAGCATGCCTACCGTCGTTTCACATAGCTACTCACACGCCTCCCGATGACACTGCACGACGAGCACGCCTCCATCGATTCACACACCTGCACGCACGCCTCCTGGACTGCCTACACGGCTGACTGCTCGCATGCGTCCTGTCAACTCACGCCTGCTCGCACGGCACACGGGTCGCGTGGCGGCATGTATATTGTTTTTCTATTTGGATGATTAATGATGCCTCTTTATTGCTTAACCGAAGCATGGCACGTATCCATTATTGGTCTAACGCTCACGGTTCGAATAAATAATCCATTTGGTATATTGATTCCCAATTATTAATAATCTCCTGTTTGTAATTAGATAAAGGTTACATCAAAACCGATATTGAATTTGACAAAAAAAGTACAATGCCACTTTGTATTGGTGTCCATATGACAACACGATAAGTTTCATGAACTTCAAATAAGTTTTGGATGTACTCGAATTGAAAAATCAAGATTCTCAGTGTTTGAAATTTCTTGCACGGGGAGTAAATATGCACCTAGTGAGAGACATGTGTTTTTGCAATCCATTTAGGTGCACCGTCACGTGTGCATGTAGCTCAATTTTTTTTGCACATTATAGCCGTAGAAAATCAATCAATGTACTAAAACGTCTTAATGATCTCTATTTTTTTGAAATTAAAATGTCCCTCCTTTGGTAACATTGTTTACCGCGGGATAATTTAACATGCATTGTAGTTGCGGTGGATTCGCGATGTGTGTGTGGGTGTGTGCGTCTGGGGGGTGGCAGGTGGCTCGCAGTACACTATGAGTTGTGAGCCACCGTATGGGTTGGCCGTTTTGTTAAGAAGGTGCCACATCAGAGTCGTGAATTCGTTATTTAAAACATTACACAACCCTTTCATACATACATGTTTTGGCCACATGCATTCGATGGTTGTCCTACACGACACTCGATACTCGCGTGTGACGCTTTCTGTGGACCGGCGAGGTCATCGTCCATCATTTTCACGAACAACCGACAATGAGGTTAATTTGATCAGCAAGGTAGAATCTTTTTTGTTTGTGTTATGGTGGCAGTATATATATAGTACGCGTCGAAGAGGTGGGAGGGTACTAGCATATATACTATACGTACGCGTCCGTGAACAAGTACACCTCAATAAGTGTCGGGACTTTTCGGTTTCCGAGGCATGTGCCCCATCAAAGTTGTGAAATGGCTATTCAAACATCACACAACACCTCTTTGGGCCACATGCATGCAGGCGGCGGTTATCCTAACTAGGACACTCACGTGTGATGCTTCCATCTGTGGGCCCATGAGGCCATCGTCATTGCATGCATCACTTTGACCTACATCGGGAGAGGTTAATTAATTTCACCATCGAGGGGGATTCTTTTTGGGTTGTATTACAGTAGGAGCATATAGTATGCGTCAAAGAGGGGAAAGGGGACCATCATATGTAGTACGCTTCATGAACCTCGCTCTGTGTGGGGGGTTTACGGTTTTCAAGGCATGTGGCACATCAAAGTTGTGCATTTGGGATTCAACATATGTTTGGCCCACATGCAAAGCGAAGGTGGTTGTCCTCTCGCACCCACTTAAGTGATGGTGGTGGCCCACATGCAAAGTTGATCATAAAAACAAGATGAATCCGACCGTGCCATCTGTTTCCTTGTCGGGACCCTCTACGGAGGTGAACCCGCAACTTTTGCCCATTTCCGGTAGATGAATAGTGCATACGTTAGCATAGCATGCTCTTGTTGCATATATTTGCTCTGTGTTTATTTGTTTCCTCCCCCTCTTCTCTCTCGGTAGATCCCAGTACCGACGCAGTCCCCGGGACTGACCCAGCTCCGGAGACCGACTACACCATTGACGACCCTGCTTTTGCCGCAGAGCTTCCAGGAAAGCAAACCCTCCCTTGTTCATTCCGATATCTCCCATTTCTTTCCCTATCTTGCTTGCATTAGAACTGCTACCGCTTTTGCATGATCCTATTCTGATGCATAGCCTGTTTTTGGTACCTGCTTTCATACCTTACCTGCTTATTCTAAACTGCTTAGTATAGGTTGGTTAGAGATCCATCAGCGACCCCCACCTTGTCCCAGTTGCCCCGCTTTATGTTCGATGACTTGATCAACGTGATCGACGTCCAGGCCCCGACACTGCACATCACCCCCCCTAGTTGTACGACTCTACACAGTTATTATCGAGTGCCCGAGGGTGATACCTAGTCCACACTTCTGATGTTAACCCCTGTAGTGTAGCTATTCGGTCGTGGTCATCGAGAGTGATTCCTCCTTCACCACTCCCGATAACGACTCTGTCGTGCAACCTCTCAAGTGTGGACCATCCAGGGTGATTCCTCCAAAGTACACTTTGACGGTTACATCGAGTGGGAATCCGTTGAGGTTGATTCCTTGGGTTCCCCCTTGCTGTTTTGGACACACAGTTACTTTGACTTACCATAGAACCATGGTGACATCGGGTCGGCCCCGAGGGGTACCCACGAGTGATGTGAAGTCGGGTTGATCTGGAGGATACCCGCAAGTTTTCCATGCGGCGTGGCCGGGCATTCTTAGCCCTTGCCGCAAGTCCGTGAGACGGGGCGACGGGACCACATATCATGGATCATTGATCGTTACTGCACTACCAAGACACTAACAGTTTGGATATTTGATCCGAGTAGGCCTCTGGCCTTTTTCGCACTAACCACCACGCGGGAATAAGTATGGGCACTCTGCGTCGTATGTATCAGCCGAAAGCTCAACAGACGTCAGCGATGGCACGGCGCGCGTCGGGTTGGACTGGAACGCCTCGCTTTGTATAAGAGGGGGCTAGGTATGCTCACCGGTCACATACGCAACATGCAGAGTGCAAAGGGCGATGGGCCCAAGACCCCTGCGCGCTTAGGATTTAGACCGACGTGCTGGCCTCTCTGAGGAGCCTAGGTAGGACTATGGTGTGTTCATCGACTGAGAGCGGTCATGACCTGATGGTGTGTCCGGCCGGAGTTGATCGAGCGTGTTGGGTAAGTTGGTGCACCCCTACAGGGAAGTATTATCTATTCGAATAGCCGGGTCCACGGTAACGGACGCTTGGAGTTGTATCCCAAACGATACTACTAGAACTGGATACTGAATGCTGAGGCATGTAATGGATATGTGGCTCCGAGATTTCTTTCCCGCAGGGAGTCGGGGAAGGATCTCTGGGCGTTATTTCTACAACATGTTTGTTATATATAAACTGCTATTCTATACTCTTCTAATTGCTGCAAGATGCTTGGAGCTGCTTGAAGATGCTAGTCTTTGATAGGCTAGGCTTTCCCCTTCTCTTCTGGCATTCTGCAGTTCAGTCCACAGATACTACCCATTTCATTGATACCGATGCATGTGTAGTGTAGATCCTTACTTGCGAGTACTTTGGATGAGTACTCACGGTTGCTTTGCTCCCCTTTTTCCACGTCTTTCCATTCTTCTCAGATGCTGCAACCAGATGGTGGAGTCTAGGATCCAGACTCACCTTTGACGACGACTGCTACTACACTGAGGGTGCCTACGACTACGTGGAGGTCGTCGACGACCAGGAGTAGTTAGGAGGCTTCCAAGCAGTGGGCCTTGCCTTTTCGATCGATGTTGCTTTTATGCTAGCCTTCTTAAGGAAAACTTATTTAACTTATGTCTGTGCTCGGATATTGTTCCTTCTGCTGACTCGTTTGTATTCGAGCTTATGTAATATAAAGTTTGTATTATTTTAATTTGTGTCTAGAGTTGTGTTGTGATATCTTCCTGTGAGTCTCTCATTTTGATCGTACACATTTGTGTGTATGATTAGTGTACAACTGAATCGAGGGCGTCAAAGTTATGCATTGTACCATCAAATTCTATAATATATGTCAAATTCTGGAATACATAGATTCCAAATTCTAGTTCCACATTGTACCAAAATTAAATTCCAGAAAATATGAAGTCAAATGAATTGTCCCACTCTCCGCAAGGCAATTTCAGACATGTGGTAGTATATCGAAACAACAAAGTTAACTAACTAAAAACGACAGAATCAATCAACAGTTATGTATGTCTTTCAGAGCAGTATTAGCTACCTGATTAAGCCTGGTGTGCTTTTTGATCCAATCAAAGACATCGCATGCCTGAAAGTAATTCACAGAGCACTTGAATCATCTGGCAATACTTCTTAATAGGACTGAATCTGGGGTCCCTTGAGGCGCGGAGACCCGGCATTGGCACAACGTATGGTTATACTGGGCCTCTTGATGATCCCCTCTACCGTGGCGGTCGCCTGACGTGGGCAGTGGTGCTAGCAGCGCCTGCGGCGGTGGTGCGCCCACCTCCCCGCCGGTGTCTCCATCCCCACCATCATCTTCTCGCCGCGGTAGCATAGGAAGTAGGTGATGGTGGCGGGGCGAGGGAGATTATAAGTAGAGTAGGCAGTGGCGAGGCTAGAGAAGAGCAGCATAGAGATCCAGGATTGGTAATGATGTGTTGCGGCTGGGGCCAAAAGAGCCAGGTCGGATTTGTTCACCGGCGCCTTACTCCTCCTATTTCTCCTCTAGTCGACATGGAAAAGCACCTCTTTCTCCTCTGGAATCAATGGTGGCGTAACCACACCTGGATCCCGGGAGACACCCGCACATGGCCACCCATGGTGGAGGGGAATGGGGAGCAGATCCGTTGCGGCGGCATCCTCCCATCTGTCCTTGTTGGCGGCAACGACGACCTTCAGGCGATGGCGCCCAAGTAGAACCGCGGCGCCATCGGCTGGACCACGGCGAGGTGGGTGGATCGGGGCGGTGATGTGAGAGGGACGAGGGGGTGGGTGGTTGCGTGTGATGGGGTCAAAGAAAAGGAAGTGGCGTGCGTCGGCAGAGAAGGGGCCCAAGCGATTTCCTCCTCCTCCCTTTTTCCCCAACCAGCGCTAGCGCGTCTCCAGTTGTTTTTGTTTTGTAGCGCTCCCGACGTGGACACACCGATCGATCGCCGCTTGCGCGACTCTTATTGGGTTGGATATGTTCGTAAAAAGGACATGCGGGAAGGGGGATTCGATCCCCGGTCTTCAGGTTGAAGACGCGCTGCGTAGCCACTCTGCAGACATACTTTCGTGGTAGGTACAAGGGGCGCCACCTACTTGAGGCTACTCAAGCCGTTTTCTTCCAGATTTTTTCCTTTTTTATTTTCTTTTGTTTCTTTTCTTTTTTGCATTTTCTTTGTTCTTCTCCATTTTTGTTTGGTTTTCTTTCTTCTTCTCAGTTTTTTTATTTTGGATTTCTTTTTTCTTTTCCATTTTTTGTTTTTCTTTTGTGTTTTCTTATGTTTGTTTTCATTTTCACTCCAGACTTTTGTACATCTCAAAAACATTTTTTGTAAGAAGTGATCAATATTTTTGTGTACACGTTCAACATTGTCCGAACACTATTTCAACATTTTCCAAATAATTGTTCAATATTTTAATAATTATTCAACATTTTTCATATTCTTAGTTAACATTTTCAAATAACTATTCAACAATTTTCAAATACTTGTTCAACATTTTAAATACTCGTTCAACATTTTTCTATACTTGTTCAACATTTTTTAATACCCGTTCAACTTTTTTTAAATACTTGTTCAACATCTTTCAGATTCTTGTTCAACATTTTAAATACTTGCTCGACATCTTTTAGATTCTTGTTCAACATTTTAAATACTTGCTCAACATCTTTCATATACTCATTCAACAAATTTTTATACCCATTCAACATTTTTCAAATACTTGTTCAACACTTTTCAAATTCTTGTTCAATATTTTTGAATACATATTCAAAAAAAATTGAAAATATTTTTTTGAAGAGTGCTTTTTGTAATATATATATATATATATATATATATATATATATATATATATATATATATATATATGCAGAATAATTTAAAGTATATTTAAAAGTATAAAAATAATAAAAAATAAGAACAGAAAAAAAAACAGTGTGGTTCCCGCGATACTGGACCGGCCCTTCTGAGGCTCGCCCCGGCGCAAAGCGCATTCCGTCCTCTCGCGTAACGCGAAGAATAGGGGCGCCCGCTGGCTATCTATGTAGCGTGTACCCACTGAGGGCTGGAAATTCTATGGGGCAGCCTATTTTCAGGATTCACCTACAATCAGTTTTGCGAAGGTTCGGTGAAAAGATTTTTTTATCTCTTTTGTTTTCTCGTTTTTGTTCCTTTTTATGAGTTTCATTTCGTTTTTTATTTTTTCTGTTTTATTTTTCATTATTAATATTTTTTCAATTTTCGGAAATATTTTTAAATTCGTGATTTTTTTTGGTATCTTTTTGTGCTTCTTCCTCGTTTAACATTTCAAAACATCTTTTTCTCAAATTCGTGAATATTTTCCTTAATATCGAATATTTTTTGGAAATCATGAACACTTTTCAAATACATGAACATTTTCTTGAAGTTATGTACTTTTTTACATATCACTTTTTCGTGAATTTTATTTTAGATTTGAAAACAAATGTTAAAAAATTCAAAAATTGTTCTTCAAATTCAATATGTGTTCATCCAATTTAAAAATATTCTTCAAAAAAATTGTTTAATGAATTGCAAAAATGTTCATCAAATTCCAAAGTTCCTTCTAGATTTTTAGAAAGTATTCATCGAATTAAAATTTTGTTCATCCATTTTCTTTACAAAAAAACTGTTTCTTGAATACATTTTTTGTTCATCAAGTTCAATAAATGTTCATCAAATTTAGAATGTGTTCATCGTAAAAAACAATGTCCGTCTTTATTAGAAAATTATCACAAAAAAATGTTCATCAAAATAAAAAAAATCTTCATGAAATGTCAAAAACGTTTATTCTTTTGAAGTCGTGAACATTTTTTGAATTAAAGAGTTGTTTTTTTAATCCAGTGAACATGTTTTGAATCCATGAGTATTTATCATTTCCTGAGTATTTTTTGAATTGATGGTTATTTTCACAATTCACAACTTTCTTTTGATATCCTGAATTATTTTTTTAAAAGGCACAAAAAGTTAAACATAGCAAAGAAAAACAGGGGGGGAGGGGGGATGCACGCTCCATGATTCCTAGTGTGTACAACTCTAAATAGGCACACCCCCGATTCTAATGGTCCGGCCTACCGAGCAACGAGATGGATTTATTTCTCCCCCGATTCTAGAAGTTTTCCGGGACAGTTTTGGGAAGCATCTAGTCTGGATTTTTCTTGGTTTAATTCGTTTTTTATTTTTTCTTTATTTTTTCTGAATTCATTATTTTTTTGAATCTGCAAACTTTTTCTAAGGTTGTGAACTTTTTTTTCAAATCCGATGAACTTTTTCCCAATCCTTGTTTTTTCAATCTGTTTTTTTTTCACATTCATGACTTCTTTTAGAAAAATCAACGAAGTTTTTTCTAATCTATGAACCTTTTCTTTTTTAAATCCCGGAACTTATTTCAAATCGGCATTTTTTTAAACCGATGACTTTTTTCCACAAATCCATGAACCTTTTTTTTCAAACCCATGTATTTTTCTCAAATTTGTGATTTTTTTGTCAAATGACTAACTTCTTTCGAATTTAGTGAACTTTTTTGTTTTTTGCAAACTTTTTAATTTTTTAATGAAGTAAACGGTCAACTGATCAAGGCAAACCCTATTCGGCGACTGCAGCGCCGGTTAAGGGCAATTTTCCTAACCGGCGCCTGTAGCTGCGTTAGGTGGGCTGGCCCATTTATCTATTTCTAGTTTTCTTTCTTCGGTTTCCGAAAACGCAAAAGAAATTCGTGTGAGGTGAGTCCAACCCAAGACGTGCTGTTTCAATCCGCATTATGCTAACCTCCCAGCCACACAACCTCCTCTGATATCTTTTATCTTTCTCGCTCTTTTATTACTTCTACTTTTTCCTTCCTTTTTTCCTTTTTCTTTATTCTTCTTCCTAGTTTGATGAAGTCTTTCTATGATATTGATGAACCTTTTTTCAACAGTTGATTTTTTTTTTCAAATTTTATGAACATTTTATATTCGATGATTTTTTTTTCAAATTAGATGAACTTTTTCTCACAATCATTTATCTTTTCTTTCAAATTTGATGAAGTTTTTCAAAATCACTGATTTTTGTTTCACATTTGATGAACTTTTTCAAATTTTATGAACTTTTTTTTAAATTGGTGAACTTTTTTCAAAGTCGATGAACTTCAAATTCGTGAACCTTTTTTTAAATTTGATGATTTTTTCAAATTTGATGATTTTTTCCTGAAATCAATGAACTTTTTCCAAATTTGATGAACTTTTTTCAAATTCTAGTTTTTCCAAATTTGATTAATTATTCTCAAATTCACAAACTATTTCCCTTTTTTGCAAACTTTTTTCAATTGGTACAAACCTTCTTCAAATATTTATTTCTTTCAATTCATGTTTTTTGCGAATGTGTTTGCAAATTTATGTTCTGTTTATTCAAATAATATATAGCTGGTATATAATAATACTATATGTTCAATGTCTGTACTAAAAGAAGGGACAAATAGCATTGTTTCCTCTGATAAACATCCAAGTTAGTTTGTTCTAGTGGTTAACGTGCTTGGCATTCTAGTAGGCGGGCAGAGTTCGGTTTTCCTAGTCCAGACAAATAAACCTGCAGTTTTTTCGCCTTTTGCCCTTTAACTGCTTCCTGGGCCGGCCCGCTGCACGTCGCGCGGGAGCGCCAGTTGCGTGAACCGGCAGTAGCGCGAAACGGCGCCTACAACGCTGATTAGGAGCAGGAGGCCCTATTCGGCGTTGTAGGCGCCCGAACCTGAAACTGGTATTTCCTATTCGCCGCTCGTTGCGTCGAAATGTCGACGCAACGCACTGGCCAACGACTCGACCGATGGATCTGGACCATCCCACTTAGACCGTGACCACATTGGGAGCAACCGGTTTTGGGAACCTTCGAGATGATTCCCAGAACCAGGTTTTTCTGTTTATTTTCTTCTACTGGCTTTTCGGGGTTTTTCTGTGTCTTTTTATCTTCCTTTTTTCTGTTTTTTGTTTATTATTTTTTTTTACTTTTTAAAAAAATCGAAAATTTTAAAATTTGTTCGTGTTTCCAAAAATTGTTCTCATTACAAAAAAAGTTCAAAACTTTCGAAATTCAAAAAATGTATCGGATTTCAATTTTTGTTCACATATTCAAAAAATGCTAGCGCTTCCAAATTTGTTCGGGATTTTTTGAAATTGTTCTCCGTTTCAAAAAAATTTCTCAAGATTCAAAAACTGTTCATGCTTTAAAAAATTGTTCGCGCTTCCAGTTTTATAGGGGATTTTTCAAAATTGTTCTTCATCTCAAAATTTGTTCTCAAGATTCAAAAAATATTTGTTTTTCCAAATTCTTTCTCAAGATTCAAAAATCGTTCGTGCTTTAAAAAATGTTCACGCTTAAAATTTTGTTCGAGATTTTCCAAAATTGTTCTCCATTTCAAAATTTGTTCTCAAGATTCAAAAAATGTTCATGCTTTAAGAAATAGTTCGTGTTTCCAACTTTTTTCTCAAGGTTCAAAAATTGTTCGTGCTTTAAAAAATCGACCGCGCTTCAAAATTTGTTCGGGATTTTTCAAAATTGTTCCCCGTTTCAAAAAAATTCTCAAGATTCCCAAAATGTTCCTGCTTTACAAAATAGTTCATGTTTCCAAATTTGTTCTCAAGATTCAAAAATCAATCGTGCTTTAAAAAATTGTTCATAAATTCCAAAAATGTTCATGTTTTCAAAAAATGTATGTTCAAAAAGTTACTCAAATTTTGAAAAAAAGTATGTTCAAAAAGTTACTCAATTTTTTTTAAAAAATGGATTTTTTCGTTTGCAATTTAATATAATGTTAATAATTTACGCTGCTTCAATTTAATAAATCTTTGTATTTTTTAAAACATTGAGTAATGGTCATTTACGTTGCTGCAGTTTTGTTTTTTAGACTTGTTGCTACTGATTTTCACATCCGTGTATACAGTTCGGCTGGCTATCATGGTACCGACCACAATAGCAGGTCTGGAGATCAAATTCCAGTTTAGGCATTCTTTCTATTTTGGATTTTTTGTGCCCAACCAATCACTAACAGTTTTACTCCAATGGGTTGTTGGAAATATGCCCTAGAGGTAATAATAAAATGATTATTATTATATTTCTTTGTTCATGATAATTTTCTATTGTGCATGCTATAATTGTATTGACCGGAAACCGCAATACATGGGTGAATACTAGACCACAACATGTCCCTAGTGAGCCTCTAGTTGACTAGCTCGTTGATCAACAGATGGTCATAGTTTCCTGACTATGGACATTGAATGTCATTGATAACGGGATCACATCATTAGGAGAATGATGTGATGAACAAGACCCAATCCTAAGCATAGCACAAGATCGTGTATTTAGTTTGCTAAAGCTTTTCTAATGTCAAGTATCATTTCCTTAGACCATGAGATTGTGTAACTCCCGGATACCGTAGGAAAGCTTTGGGTGTACCAAATGTCACAACGTAACTGGGTGGCTATAAAGGTGTACTACAGGTATCTCTGAAAGTGTCTGTTGGGTTGGCACGAATCGAGACTGGGATTTGTCACTCTGTATGACGGAGTGGTATCTCTGGGCCCTCTCGGTAATGCATCATCATAATGAGCTCAATGTGACTAAGTAGTTGGTCACGGGATCATGCATTACGGAACGAGTAAAGTGACTTGCCGGTAACGAGACTGAACAAGGTATTGGGATACCGACGATCGAATCTCGGGCAAGTAATGTACCGATTGACAAAGGGAATTGTATACGGGATTGCTTGAATCCTCGACATCATGGTTCATCCGATGAGATCGTCGTGGAACATGTGGGAGCCAACATGGGTATCCAGATCCCGCTGTTGGTTATTGGCCGGAGAGCTATCTCAGTCATGTCTACATGATTCCCGAACCCGTAGGGTCTACACACTTAAGGTTCGGTGACGCTAAAGTTGTTATGGGAAATATTATGTGGTTACCGAATGTTGTTCGGAGTCCCGGATGAAATCTCGGGCGTCACGAGGAGTTCCGGAATGGTCCGGAGGTGAAGATTTATATATGGAAGTCATCATACCGTCACCGGAAGTATTCGGGGGTTTACCGGTATTGTACCGGGACCACCGAAGGGGTTCCGGGGGTCCACCTGCCCCGTAGGGACCTATGGGCTGTATGTGGAAGGGAACCAGACCCTAAGTGGGCTGGGCACCATTCCCTAGGGCCCTTACGCCTAGGGTTGGGGGGAACCCTAAAGGGGGCGACCCCCTTGGCTTGGGGGGCAAGCCCCCTCCCCTTTGCCGCCGCCCCCCCTCCAGATCTCATCTAGAGGGGCCGTCCCCCTTCCCTCTTCGCCATATAAATAGAGGGGAGGAGGGAGGGCAGCCACACCACATCCAAGGCGCATCCCCCCCCTCTCCAACACCCCTCCTCCTCCGTTTGAGCTTGGCGAAGCCTATTGGGGAACGTAGTAATTTCAAAAAAATTCCTACGCACACGCAAGATCATGGTGATGCATAGCAACGAGAGGGGAGAGTGTTGTCCACGTACCCTCGTAGTCCAAAAGCGGAAGCGTTAGCACAACGCGGTTGATGTAGTCGTACGTCTTCATGATCTGACCGATCCAAGTACCGAAAGTACGACACCTCCGAGTTCAGCACACGTTCAGCTCGATGACGTCCCACGAACTCTGATCCAGCAGAGCTTTGCGGGAGAGTTCCGTCAGCACGACGGCGTGATGATGGTGTTGATGATGCTACCTACGCAGGGCTTCGCCTAAGCACCGCTACGATATTACCAAGGTGGAATATGGTGGAGGGGGCACCGCACACGGCTGGGAGAGATCAACAGATCAACACTTGTGTCTAGAGGTGCCCCCTGCCCCTGTATATAAGGAGCAAGGGGGGAGGCGGCCGGCCAGGAGGAGGGCGCGCCAAGGGGGGAGTCCTACTCCCCACCGGGAGTAGGACTCCTCCTTTCCTTGTAGGAGTAGGAGAAGGGAAGGAAGGGAGAGAGGAGGAGAAGGAAAAAGGGGGGCGCCGCCCCCCTCCTTGTCCAATTTGGACTAGAGGGGGAGGGGGGACGCGGCCGCCCCTGCTCTTCTCCCACCAAGGCCCATAAGGCCCAATATACTCCCCGGGGGGTTCCGGTAACCCCCCGGTACTCCGGTAAATGTCCGAAACCTCCCGAAGTCCGAACATAGTCGTCCAATATATCGATCTTTACGTCTCGACCATTTCAAGACTCCTCGTCATGTCCATGATCATATCCGAGACTCCGAACTACCTTCGGTACATCAAAACACAAAAACTCATAATACCGATCATCACCGAACTTTAAGCGTGCGGACCCTACGGGTTCGAGAACTATGTAGACATAACCGAGACTTAGCTCTGGTCAATAACCAATAGCGGAACCTGGATGCTCATATTGGTTCCCACATATTCTACGAAGATCTTTATCGGTCAAATCGCATAACTACATACGTTGTTCCCTTTGTCATCGGTATGTTACTTGCCCGAGATTCGATCGTCGGTATCTCAATACCTAGTTCAATCTCGTTACCGGCAAGTCTCTTTACTCGTTATTTAATGCATCATCCTGCAACTAACTCATTAGCTACATTGCTTGCAAGGCTTATAGTGATGTGCATTACCGAGAGGGCCCAGAGATACCTCTTCGACAATCGGAGTGACAAATCCTAATCTCGAAATACGTCAACTAAACAAGTACCTTCGGAGACACCTGTAGAGCACCTTTGTAATCACCCAATTGCGTTGTGACGTTTGGTAGCACACAAAGTGTTCCTCCAGTAAACGGGTGTTACATAATCTCATAGTCATAGGAACATGTATAAGTCATGAAGAAAGCAATAGCAACATACTAAACGATCAAGCGCTAAGCTAACGGAATGGGTCAAGTCAATCACATCATTCTCCTAATGATGTGATCCCGTTAATCAAATGACAAATCATGTCTATGGTTAGGAAACTTAACCATCTTTGATTAACGAGCTAGTCAAGTAGAGGCATACTAGTGACACTATGTTTGTCTATGTATTCACACATGTATTATGTTTCCGGTTAATACAATTCTAGCATGAATAATAAACATTTATCATGATATGAGGAAATAAATAATAACTTTATTATTGCCTCTAGGGCATATTTCCTTCAGTCTCCCACTTGCACTAGTCAATAATCTAGATTACACAGTAATGATTCTAACACCCATGGACTCTTGGTGCTGATCATGTTTTGCTCGTGGAAGAGGCTTAGTCAACGGGTCTGCAATATTCAGATCCGTATGTATCTTGCAAATCTCTATGTCTCCCACCTGGACTTGATCCCGGATGGAATTGAAGCGTCTTTTGATGTGCTTGGTTCTCTTGTGAAATCTGGATTCCTTTGCCAAGGCAATTGCACCAGTATTGTCACAAAAGATTTTCATTGGACCCGATGCACTAGGTATGACACCTAGATCGGATATGAACTCCTTCATCCAGACTCCTTCTTTTGCTGTTTCTGAAGCAGCTATGTACTCCACTTCACACGTAGATCCCGCCACGACACTTTGTTTAGAACTGCACCAACTGACTGCTCCACCGTTCAATATAAACACGTATCCGGTTTGCGATTTATAATCGTCCGGATCAGTGTCAAAGCTTGCATTGATGTAACCATTTACGACTAGCTCTTTGTCACCTTCATAAATGAGAAACATATCCTTAGTCCTTTTCAGGTATTTTAGGATGTTCTTAACCGCTGTCCAGTGATCCTCTCCTGGATTACTTTGGTACCTCCCTGCTAAACTAATAGCAAGGCACACATCAGGTCTGGTAGACAACATTGCATACATGATAGAGCCTATGGCTGAAGCATAGGGAACATCTTTCATTTTCTCTCTATCTTCTGCAGTGGTCGGGCATTGAGTCTGACTCAACTTCACACCTTGTAATACAGGCAAGAACCGTTTCTTTGCTTGATCCATTTTAAACTTCTTCAAAACTTTATCAAGGTATGTGCTTTGTGAAAGTCCAATTAAGCGTCTTGATCTATCTTTATAGATCTTGATGCCCAATATATAAGCAGCTTCACCGAGGTCTTTCATTGGAATTTTTTTATTCAAGTATCCTTTTATGCTATCCAGAAATTCTATATCATTTCCAATCAACAATATGTCGTCCACATATAATATCAGAAATGCTACAGAGCTCCCACTCACTTTCTTGTAAATATAGGCTTATCCAAAAGTCTGTATAAAACCATATGCTTTTATCACACTATCAAAGCGTTTATTCCAACTCCGAGAGGCTTGCACCAGTCCATAAATGGATCGCTAGAGCTTGCACACTTTCTTAGCACATTTCGGATCGACAAAACCTTCTGGTTGCATCATATACAACTCTTCTTCCAGAAATCCATTCAGGAATGCAGTTTTGACATCCATTTGCCAAATTTCATAATCATAAAATGCGGCAATTGCTAACATGATTCAGACAGACTTAAGCATCGCTATGGGTGAGAAAGTCTCATCGTAGTCAACCCCTTGAACTTGTCGAAAACCTTTCGCAACAAGTCGAGCTTTGTGGACAATAACATTACCATCAGCGTCAGTCTTCTTCTTGAAGATCCATTTATTCTCGATGGCTTGCCGATCATCGGGCAAGTCAACCAAAGTCCACACTTTGTTCTCATACATGGATCCCATCTCAGATTTCATGGCCTCTAGCCATTTTGCGGAATCTGGGCTCATCATCGCTTCCTCATAGTTCATAGGTTCGCCATGGTCAAGTAACATGACCTCCAGAATAGGATTATCGTACCACTCTGGTGCGGATCTTACTCTGGTTGACCTACGAGGTTTGGTAGTAACTTGATCTGAAGTTTCATGATCAATATCATTAGCTTCCTCACTAATTGGTGTAGGCGTCACAGGAACTGGTTTCTGTGATGAACTACTTTCCAATAAGGGAGCAGGTACAGTTACCTCATCAAGTTGTACTTTCCTCCCACTCACTTCTTTCTAGAGAAACTCCTTCTCTAGAAAGGATCCATTCTTAGCAACGAATGTCTTGCCTTCAGATCTGTGATAGAAGGTGTACCCAACTGTTTCCATTGGGTATCCTATGAAGACACATTTCTCCGATTTGGGTTCGAGCTTATCAGGTTGAAGCTTTTTCACATAAGCATCGCAGCCCCAAACTTTAAGAAACAACAACTTCGGTTTCTTACCAAACCAGAGTTCATAAGGCGTCGTCTCAACGGATTTTGATGGTGCCCTATTTAACGTGTATACAACCGTCTCTAAAGCATAACCCCAAAATGATAGCGGTAAATCAATAAGAGACATCATAGATCGTACCATATCTAGTAAAGTACGATTACGACGTTCGGACACACCATTACACTGTGGTGTTCCAGGTGGTGTGAGTTGCAAAACTATTCCGCATTGTTTTAAATGTAGACCAAACTCGTAACTCAAATATTCTCCTCCACGATCAGATCGTAGAAACTTTATTTTCTTGTTACGATGATTTTCCACTTCACTCTGAAATTCTTTGAACTTTTCAAATGTTTCAGACTTATGTTTCATTAAGTAGATATACCCATATCTTCTCAAATCATCTGTGAAGGTGAGAAAATAACGATATCCGCTGCGAGCCTCAATATTCATCGGACCACATACATCAGTATGTATGATTTCCAATAAATCTGTTGCTCGCTCCATAGTTCCGTAGAATGGCGTTTTAGTCATCTTGCCCATAAGGCATGGTTCGCAAGTACCAAGTGATTCATAATCAAGCGATTCCAAAAGTCCACTAGTATGGAGTTTCTTCATGCGCTTTACACCAATATGACCTAAACGGCAGTGCCACAAATAAGTTGCACTATCATTATCAACTCTGCATCTTTTGGCTTCAATATTATGAATATGTGTGTCACTACCATCGAGGTTTAGCATGAACAGACCACTCTTCAAGGGTGCATTACCATAAAAGATATTACTCATATGAATAGAACAACTATTATTCTCAGATTTAAATGAATAACCGTCTCGCATCAAACAAGATCCAGATATAATGTTCATGCTCAACGCTGGCACCAAATAACAATTATTTAGGTCTAAAACTAATCCCGAAGGTAGATGTAGAGGTAGTGTGCCGACGGCGATCACATCGACTTTGGAACCATTTCCCACGCGCATCGTCACCTCGTCCTTAGCCAGTCTTCGCTTAATCTATAGTCCCTGTTTCGAGTTGCAAATATTAGCAACAGAACCAGTATCAAATACCCAGGTGCTACTGCAAGCTCTGGTACGGTACACATCAATAACATGTATATCACATATACCTTTCTTCACCTTGCCATCCTTCTTATCCGCCAAATAGTTGGGGCAGTTCTGCTTCCAGTGTCCAGTATGCTTGCATTAGAAGCACTTAGTCTCAGGCTTAGGTCCAGACTTGGGTTTCTTCTCTTGAGCAGCAACTTCTTTGCCGTTCTTCTTGAAGTTCCCTTCTTCTTCCCTTTACCCTTTTCCTTGAAACTGGTGGTATTGTTGACCATCAACACTTGATGCTCCTTCTTGATTTGTACCTCTACTGCCTTTAGCATTGGGAAGAGCTCGGGAATTGTCTTGTTCATCCCTTGCATATTATAGTTCATCATGAAGCTCTTGTAGCTTGGTGGCAGTGATTGAAGAATTTTGTCAATGACACTATCATCAGGAAGATAAACTCATAGTTGAATCAAATGATTATTATACGCAGACATTTTGAGTATATGTTCACTGACAGAACTATTCTCCTCCATCTTGCAGCTATAGAACTTATTGGAGACTTCATATCTCTCAATCCGGGCATTTGCTTGAAATATTAACTTCAACTCCTGAAACATCTCATATGCTCCATGACGTTCAAAACATCGTTGAATTCCCGATTCTAAGCCGTAAAGCATGGCACACTGAACTATCGAGTAGTCATCAGCTTTGCTCTGCCAGACGTTCTTAACGTCGTCAGTTGCATCTGCAGTAGGCCTGGAACCCAGCGGTGCTTCCAGGACGTAATTCTTCTGTGCAGCAATGAGGATAATCCTCAAGTTACGGACCCAGTCCGTGTAATTGCTACCATCATCTTTCAACTTTGCTTTTTCAAGGAACGCATTAAAATTCAACAGAACAACAACACGGGCCATCTATCTACAACAGCATAGACAAGCAAAATACTATCAGGTACTAAGTTCATGATAAATTCAAGTTCAATTAATCATATTACTTAAGAACTCCCACTTAGATAGACATATCTCCAATCATCTAAGTGATTACGTGATCCAAATCAACTAAACCATGATCGATCATCATGTGAAATGGATTAGTTTTCAATGGTGAACATCACTATGTTGATCATATCTACTATATGATTCACGCTCGACCTTTCGGTCTCAGTGTTCCGAGGCCATATCTGCATATGCTAGGCTCGTCAAGTTTAACCTGAGTATTATGCGTGTGCAAAACTAGCTTGCACCCGTTGTAGATGAATGTTGAGCTTATCACACCCGATCATCACGTGGTGTCTCGGCACAATGAACTTTGGCAACGGTGCATACTCAGGGAGAACACTTTTACCTTGAAATTTAGTGAGAGATCATCTTATAATGCTACCATCAATCAAAGCAAAATAAGATGCATAAAGGATAAACATCACATGCAATTAATATAAGTGATATGATATGGCTATCATCATCTTGTGCTTGTGATCTCCATCTCCGAAGCACCATCATGATCACCATCGTCACCGGCGCGACACCTTGATCTCCATAGTAGCATCATTGTCATCTCGCCAACTTTTGCTTCTACGACTATCGCTACCGCTTAGTGATAAAGTAAAGCAATTACAGGGCGATTGCATTGCATACAATAAAGCAACGACCATATGGCTCCTGTCAGTTGTCGATAACTCTGTTACAAAACATGATCATTTCATACAAAAAAAATTAGCATCATGTCTTGACCATATCACATCACAACATGCCCTGCAAAAACAAGTAAGGCGTCTTCTAATTTGTTATTGCAAGTTTTACATGGCTGCTATGGGCTGAGCAAGAACCGTTCTCGTGTAAGGACCGGGCGTAGCCACACTCGGTTCAACTAAAGTTGGAGAAACTAACACCCGCCAGCCACATATGTGCAAAGCACGTCGGTAGAACCAGATCGCGTAAGCGTACGCGTAATATCGGTCCAGGCCACTTCATCCAACAATACCGCCAAACCAAAGTATGACATGCTGGTAAGCAGTATGACTTGTATCGCCCACAACTCACTTGTGTTCTACTCGTGCATATAACATCCACGCATAAACTTGGCTCGGATGCCACTGTTGGGGAACATAGTAATTTCAAAAAAAATCCTACGCACACGCAAGATCATGGTGATGCATAGCAACGAGAGGGGAGAGTGTTGTCCACGTACCCTCGTAGACCGAAAGTGGAAGCGTTAGCACAACACGGTTGATGTAGTCGTACGTCTTCACGATCCGACCGATCCAAGTACCGAACGTATGACACCTCCAAGTTCAGCACACGTTCAGCTCGATGATCAAGGCGCGGGAGACGCCACTGGGCTGCACGTGTGTTGAGTGCCCGTGTGTTGAATGCGGAGATGCCGTTGTTCGGCGCTTAGATCGGAATCAACCGCGATCTGAATCTCTTCGAGTATGACTCCTTCATCCGCGTTCTTGCAACGCTTCCGTTTCGCAATCTTCAAGGGTATGAAGATGCACTCCCCTCTCTCTCGCTGCTAGTCTCTCCATAGATTGATCTTGGTGATGCGTAGAAAATTTTAATTTCTGCAACGATCCCCAACATGGGCCGGCCCAGTTGCGTTCGCTCTATGCGAAGAGGTGTCTGCTTGCTGCATAATGCGATAATAGGAGGTCCCCCTGAAACTGGCGCCACAGTGCGCCCTCTGTGGGCTGTTTCAAGTTCCGGCCTAGGAACAGATTTGTTAGCGAAAAAGGCACGCCAAAAGTTGCTGGTATGGAGAATCGATCTCACAGCACACAACCCTGCAATCGCTTGGCTTAACCAGTAGACCATCATCACGCTAGTGAACAAAGCAACGCGAAATTGTATTAGAACTAAGGCAGCCGTGCTATTTATTACTCAGCTAGCCTGTCAGCCATTTACTATACCACTGAGATTTTTCAGTTATTTGAAAATAATTTGGAAAATATCTATTTTCTTTAATGAAAATAGGTCATTAATTTTCAAAAAAATCATGAATTTCAAAAAGGTTTACCGATTTTTACAAAAAGTTCATCAATTTTTTAAAAAGAGGTCATTGAATTTGAAAAGGGTTCATTGATTTGATAAAAAAAGTTCATTGGATTTAAAAAAAGTTCGCCTATTTTCAAAAAAGTTCATCAAGTTTAAAAACAATTCACCAATTTTGAAAAAAAATCCATAGATTTGAAAAAAAGTTCATCGAATTCAAAAAAAATTCATCGTACTTGAAAAAAGAAGTTCATCCAATTTTAAAAATTTATCGGTTTTAAGGAAAAGTTCACTAACTAGAAAAACTGTGCATTTTAGAAAAAATAACAGAGAAAGGGAAAGAATTAGAAAAAAAGAACAAAACGAACTGACATACAAATAAAAGAGGAAGACGAACTACATGCGTCAGTGATTGGGATGGCGTACCGGTTCTCCCTGTTGCCTCGTGACCAACTCCTCGCGAGTTCGAGCCCTTTTAACGCACACATGTTTTTGACATTTAAAAACAGGAAAAACGAACTAGAATCGGCCAGGCCCAAGAACGGCGGCTGCAGGCGCCGGTTTGTAGAAACAGTGTTAACCGGCGCCTACAGCGCCAAATAGGATTCGCCATTAGGAGCTCCCACTGGTCAACCGCGACTTAACCAGGGAAAACTGGCGAGCGAGCGAATCGGTCGCTCGTTGTTGGGCCGGCCCATGAGCAGTGGGGCATGACCGCCGGCTACTCTTTCGTATGCTTAAGGCGCTAGGGAGGAGCTCCCCTCCGGTTTGCTAGGACGAGTGAACTAAAAACAACAATGACACATAATTTTAGACGCTATTAGACGAGGAATCAGACCCAATTCCCGAACTTTAGCTACTCTTTGGATCCTTTGAACCAAGGTTTTGGGCACCGATCGAAAAAATTAGGTTACCGGGTGGTAATCGCAAATCGCAGCATCCTATGAGAAAGCACCTTCCCGAGCAAAAACAAAAACTCGAATTCTTCAATTTGAATGGATTTTAGATGAACTTTATTTGGATTCAAAATTCATTCAGTAACGCACACATGTTTTTGACATTTAAAAACAGGAAAAACGAACTAGAATCGGCCGGGCCCAAGAACGGCGGCTGCAGGCGCCGGTTTACAGAAACAGTGTTAACCGGCGCCTGCAGCGCCAAATACGATTCGCCATTAGGAGCTCCCACTGGTCAACCGCGACTTAACCAGGGAAAACGGGCGAGCCAGCGAATCGGTTGCTCGTTGTTGGGCCGGCCCATGAGCAGTGGGGCATGAGCGTCGGCTACTGTTCCGTATGCTTAAGGCGCTAGGGAGGAGCTCCCCTCTGGTTTGCTAGGACGAGTGAACTGAAAACAACAACGGCACATAATTTTAGACGCTATTAGACGAGGAATCAGACCCAATTCCGGAACTTTAGCTACTCTTTGGATCCTTTGAACCAAGGTTTTGGGCACCAATCGAAAAAATTTGGTTACCGGGCGGTAATCACAAATCGCAGCATCCTATGAGAAAGCACCTTACCGAGCAAAAACAAAAACTTGAATTCTTCAATTTGAATGGATTTTAGATGAACTTTATTTGAATTCAAAATTCATCCAGTAACGCACACATGTTTTTGACATTTAAAAACAGGAAAAACGAAATAGAATCGGCCGGGCCCAAGAACGGTGGCTGCAAGCGCCGGTTTGCAGAAACAGTGTTAACCGGCGCCTGCAGCGCCAAATAGGATTCGCCATTCGGAGCTCCCACTGGTCAATCGGGACTTAACCAGGGAAAACTGGCGAGCGAGCAAATCGGTCGCTCATTGTTGGGCCGGCCCATGAGCAGTGGGGCATGAGCGTCAGCTACTCTTCCGTATGCTTAAGGCGCTAGGGAGGAGCTCCCCTCCGGTTTACTAGGACGAGTGAACTGAAAACAACAACGACATATAATTTTAGACGCTATTAGACGAGGAATCAGACCCAATTCCCGAACTTTAGCTACTCTTTGGATCCTTTGAACTAAGGTTTTGGGCACCGATCGAAAAATTTTGGTTACCGGGCGGTATCCGCAAATCGCAGCATCCTATGAGAAAGCACCTTATCGAACAAAAACAAAAACTCGAATTCTTCAATTTGAACGGATTTTGGATGAACTTTATTTGGATTCAAAATTTATTCAGTAACGCACACATGTTTTTGACATTTAAAAACAGGAAAAACGAAATAGAATCGGCCGGGCCCAAGAACGGCGGCTGCAGGCGCCGGTTTGCAGAAACAATGTTAACCGGCGCCTGTAGCGCCAAATACGATTCACCACTAGGAGCTCCCACTGGTCAACCGCGACTTAACCAGGGAAAACTGGCGAGCGAGCGAATCGGTCGCTCGTTGTTGGGCCGGCCCATGAGCAGTGGGGCATGAGCGCCGGCTACTGTTCCGTATGCTTAAGGCGCTAGGGAGGAGCTCCCCTCCGGTTTGCTAGGACGAGTGAACTGGAAACAACAACGATACATAATTTTAGACAATATTAGACGAGGAATCAGACCTAATTCCGGAACTTTAGCTATTCTTTGGATCCTTTGAACCAAGGTTTTGGGCACCAATCGAAAAAATTTGGTTACCTGGCGGTAATCACAAATCGCAACATCCTATGAGAAAGCACCTTACTGAGCAAAAACAAAAACTCGAATTCTTCAATTTGAATGGATTTTAGATGAACTTTATTTCGATTCAAAATTCATCCAGTAACACACATATGTTTTTGACATTTCAAAACAGGAAAAATGAACGAGAATCGGCCGGGCCCAAGAACGGCGGCTGCAAGCGCCGGTTTGCAGAAACAGTGTTAACCGGCGCCTGCAGCGCTAAATAGGATTCGCCATTAGGAGCTCCCATTAGTCAACTGCGACTTAACCAGGGAAAACTAGCGAGCGAGCGAATCGGTCGCTCATTGTTGGGCCGGCCCATGAGCAGTGGGGCATGAGCGCCGACTACTCTTCCGTATGCTTAAGGCGCTAGGGAGGAGCTCTCCTCCGGTTTGCTAGGACGAGTGAACTGAAAACAACAACGACATATAATTTTAGACGCTATTAGACGAGGAATCAGACCCAATTCCCGAACTTTAGCTACTCTTTGGATCCTTTGAACCAAGGTTTTGGGCACCGATCAAAAAAAATTGGTTACCGGGCGGTAATCGCAAATCGCAACATCCTATGAGAAAGCACCTTATCGAGCAAAAACAAAAAGTCGAATTCTTCAATTTGAATGGATTTTGGATGAACTTTATTTGGATTCAAAATTCATTCAGTAACGCACACATGTTTTTGACATTTAAAAACAGGAAAAACGAACTAGAATCGGCCGGGCCCAAGAACGGCGGCTGCAGGCACCGGTTTGCAGAATCAATATTAACCGGTGCCTGCAGCACCAAATATGATTCGCCATTAGGAGCTCCCACTGGTCAACCGCGACTTAACCAGGGAAAACTGGCGAGCGAGCGAATCGATCGCTTGTTGTTGGGCCGGCCCATGAGCAGTGGGGCATGAGCGTCGGCTGCTGTTCCATATGCTGAAGGCGCTAGGGAGGAGCTCCCCTCCGGTTTGCTTGGACGAGTGAACTGAAAACAACAACGGCACATAATTTTAGATGCTATTAGACGAGGAATCAGATCCAATTCTCGAACTTTAGCTACTCTTTGGATCCTTTGAACCAAGGTTTTGGGCACTGATCGAAAATTTTTGGTTACCGGGCGGTAATCACAAATCATAGCATCCTATGAGAAAGCACCTTACCGAGCAAAAACAAAAACTTGAATTCTTCAATTTGAATGGATTTTGGATGAACTTTATTTGGATTCAAAATTCATTCAGTAGTGCACACATGTTTTTGACATTTAAAAACAGGAAAAACGAACTAGAATCGGCCAGGCCCAAGAACGGCGGCTGCAGGCGCCGGTTTGCAGAAACAATGTTAACCGGCGCCTACAGCACCAAATAGGATTCGCCATTAGGAGCTCCCACTGGTCAACCGCGACTTTACCAGGGAAAACTGGCGAGCGAGCGAATCGTTCTCTTGTTGTTGGGCCGGTCCATGAGCAGTGGGGCATGAGCGTCGACTGCTGTTCCGTATGCTTAAGGCGCTAGGGAGGAGCTCCCCTCCGGTTTGCTAGGACGAGTGAACTGAAAACAACAACGACACATAATTTTAGACGCTATTAGACGAGGAATCAGACCCAATTCTCGAACTTTAGCTACTCTTTGGATCCTTTGAACCAAGGTCTTGGGCACCGATCGAAAATTTTTGGTTACCGGGCGGTAATCTTAAATGGCAGCATCCTATGAGAAAGCACCTTACCGAGCAAAAACAAAAACTCGAATTCTTCAATTTGAATGGATTTTGGATGAACTTTATTTGGATTCAAAATTCATTCAGTAACGCACACATGTTTTTGACATTTAAAAACAGGAAAAACGAACTAGAATCGGCCGGGCCCAAGAACGGCGGCTGCAGGCACCGGTTTGCAGAATCAATATTAACCGGTGCCTGCAGCACCAAATATGATTCGCCATTAGGAGCTCCCACTGGTCAACCGCGACTTAACCAGGGAAAACTGGCGAGCGAGCGAATCGATCGCTTGTTGTTGGGCCGGCCCATGAGCAGTGGGGCATGAGCGTCGGCTGCTGTTCCATATGCTGAAGGCGCTAGGGAGGAGCTCCCCTCCGGTTTGCTTGGACGAGTGAACTGAAAACAACAACGGCACATAATTTTAGATGCTATTAGACGAGGAATCAGATCCAATTCTCGAACTTTAGCTACTCTTTGGATCCTTTGAACCAAGGTTTTGGGCACTGATCGAAAATTTTTGGTTACCGGGCGGTAATCACAAATCATAGCATCCTATGAGAAAGCACCTTACCGAGCAAAAACAAAAACTTGAATTCTTCAATTTGAATGGATTTTGGATGAACTTTATTTGGATTCAAAATTCATTCAGTAGCGCACACATGTTTTTGACATTTAAAAACAGGAAAAACAAACTAGAATCGGCCAGGCCCAAGAACGGCGGCTGCAGGCGCCGGTTTGCAGAAACAATGTTAACCGGCGCCTACAGCACCAAATAGGATTCGCCATTAGGAGCTCCCACTGGTCAACCGCGACTTTACCAGGGAAAACTGGCGAGCGAGCGAATCGTTCTCTTGTTGTTGGGCCGGTCCATGAGCAGTGGGGCATGAGCGTCGACTGCTGTTCCGTATGCTTAAGGCGCTAGGGAGGAGCTCCCCTCCGGTTTGCTAGGACGAGTGAACTGAAAACAACAACGACACATAATTTTAGACGCTATTAGACGAGGAATCAGACCCAATTCTCGAACTTTAGCTACTCTTTGGATCCTTTGAACCAAGGTCTTGGGCACCGATCGAAAATTTTTGGTTACCGGGCGGTAATCTTAAATGGCAGCATCCTATGAGAAAGCACCTTACCGAGCAAAAACAAAAACTCGAATTCTTCAATTTGAATGGATTTTAGATGAACTTTATTTGGATTCAAAATTCATTCAGTAGCGCACACATGTTTTTGACATTTAAAAACAGGAAAAACGAACTAGAATCGGCCGGGCCCAAGAACGGCGGCGGCAGGCGCCGGTTTGCAGAAACAGTGTTAACCGGCGCCTGCAGCGCCAAATAGGATTCACTATTAGGAGCTCCCACTAGTCAATCGCGACTTAACCAGGGAAAACTGGCGAGCGAGCGAATCGGTCGCTCGTTGTTGGGCCGGCCCATGAGCAGTGGGGCATGAGCGCCGGCTACTCTTCCGTATGCTTAAGGCGCTAGGGAGGAGCTCCTCTCCGGTTTGCTAGGACGAGTGAACTGAAAACAACAACGACACATAATTTTAGACGCTATTAGACGAGGAATCAGACCCAATTCCGGAACTATAGCTACTATTTGGATCCTTTGAACCAAGGTTTTTGGCACCGATCGAAAAAATTTGGTTACCGGGCGGTAATCGCAAATCACAGCATCCTATGAGAAAGCACCTTACCGAGCAAGAACAAAAACTCAAATTCTTCAATTTGAATGGATTTTAGATGAACTTTATTTGGATTCAAAATTCATTCAGTAACGCACACATGTTTTTGACATTTAAAAACAGGAAAAATTAGAATCGGCCGGGCCCAAGAACGGCGGCTGCAAGCGCCGGTTTGCAGAAACAGTGTTAACCGGCGCCTGCAGCGCCAAATAGGATTCGCCATTAGGAGCTCCCACTGGTCAACCGCGACTTAACCAGGGAAAACTGGCGAGCGAGCGAATTGGTCGCTCATTGTTGGGCCGGCCCATGAGCAGTGGGGCATGAGCGCCGGCTACTCTTCTGTATGCTTAAGGCGCTAGGCAGGAGCTCCCCTCCGGTTTACTAGGACGAGTGAACCGAAAACAACAACGACATGTAATATTAGATGCTATTAGACGAGGAATAAGACCCAATTCCCGAACTTTAGCTACTCTTTGGATCCTTTGAACCAAGGTTTTGGGCACCGATCGAAAAAATTTGGTTACCGGGCGGTAATCGCAAATCGCAGCATCCTATGAGAAAGCACCTTATCGAGCAAAAACAAAAACTCGAATTCCTCAATTCGAATAGATTTTGAATGAACTTTATTTGGATTCAAAATTCATTCAGTAACGCACACATGTTTTTGACATTTAAAAACAGGAAAAACGAAGTAGAATCGGCCAGGCCCAAGAACGGCGGCTGCAGGCGCCGGTTTGCAGAAACAATGTTAACCGGCGCCTGCAGCACCAAATAGGATTCGCCATTAGGAGCTCCCACTGGTCAACCGCGACTTAACCAGGGAAAACTGGCGAGCGAGCGAATCGGTCGCTTGTTGTTGGGCCGGTCCATGAGCAGTGGGGCATGAGCGTCGACTGCTGTTCCGTATGCTTAAGGCGCTAGGGAGGAGCTCCCCTCCGGTTTGCTAGGACGAGTAAACTGAAAACAACAACGGCACATAATTTTAGACGCTATTAGACGAGGAATCAGACCCAATTTTTGAACTTTAGCTACTCTTTGGATCCTTTGAACCAAGGTTTTGGGCATCGATCGAAAAAATTTGGTTACCGGGCGGTAATCTTAAATCGCAGCATCCTATGAGAAAGCACCTTACCGAGCAAAAACAAAAACTCGAATTCTTCAATTTGAATGGATTTTAGATGAACTTTATTTGGATTCAAAATTCATTCAGTAGCGCACACATGTTTTTGACATTTAAAAACAGGAAAAACGAACTAGAATCGGCCGGGCCCAAAAACGGCGGCGGCAGGCGCAGGTTTGCAGAAACAGTGTTAACCGGCGCCTGCAGCGCCAAATAGGATTCGCCATTAGGAGCTCCCACTAGTCAATCGCGACTTAACCAGGGAAAACTGGCGAGCGAGCGAATCGGTCGCTCGTTGTTGGGCCGGCCCATGAGCAGTGGGGCATGAGCGCCGGCTACTGTTCCGTATGCTTAAGGCGCTAGGGAGGAGCTCCCCTCCGGTTTGCTAGGACGAGTGAACTGAAAACAACAACGACACATAATTTTATACGCTATTAGACGAGGAATCAGACCCAATTCCAGAACTTTAGCTACTATTTGGATCCTTTGAACCAAGGTTTTTGGCACCGATCGAAAAAATTTGGTTACCGGGCGGTAATCGCAAATCGCTGCATCCTATGAGAAAGCACCTTACCGAGCAAAAACAAAAACTCGATTTCTTCAATTTGAATGGATTTTAGATGAAGTTTATTTGGATTCAAAATTCATTCAGTAACGCACACATGTTTTTGACATTTAAAAACAGGAAAAAAAAACTAGAATCGGCCGGGCCCAAGAACGGCGGCTGCAAGCGCCGGTTTGCAGAAACAGTGTTAACCGGCGCCTGCAGCGCCAAATAGGATTCGCCATTAGGAGCTCCCACTGGTCAACCGCGACTTAACCAGGGAAAACTGGTGAGCGAGCGAATCGGTCGCTCATTGTTGGGCCGGCCCATGAGTAGTGGGGCATGAGCGCCGGCTACTCTTCCGTATGCTTAAGGCGCTAGGCAGGAGCTCCCCTCCGGTTTGCTAGGACGAGTGAACTGAAAACAACAACGACATATAATATTAGATGCTATTAGACGAGGAATCAGACCCAATTCCCGAACTTTAGCTACTCTTTGGTTCCTTTGAACCAAGGTTTTGGGCACCAATCGAAAAAATTTGGTTACCGGGCGGTAATCGCAAATCGCAGCTTCCTATGAGAAAGCACCTTAACGAACAAAAACAAAAACTCGAATTCTTCAATTCGAATAGATTTTGAATGAACTTTATTTGGATTCAAAATTCATTCAGTAACGCACACATATTTTTGACATTTAAAAACAGGAAAAACGAACTAGAATCGGCCAGGCCCAAGAACGGCGGCTGTAGGCGCCTGTTTGCAGAAACAGTGTTAACCGGCGCGTGCAACGCCAAATAGGATTCGCCATTAGGAGCTCCCACTGGTCAACCGCGACTTTACCAGGGAAAACTGGCGAGGGAGCGAATCGGTCGCTCATTGTTGGGCCGGCCCATGAGCAGTGGGGCATGAGCGTCGGCTGCTGTTCCGTATGCTTAAGGCGCTAGGGAGGAGCTCCCCTCCGGTTTGCTAGGACGAGTGAACTGAAAACAACAACGACACATAATTTTAGACGCTATTAGACGAGGAATCAGACCCAATTCCCGAACTTTAACTACTCTTTGGATTATTTGAACCAAGGTTTTGGGCACCGATCGAAAAAATTAGGTTACCGGGCGGTAATCACAAATCGCAGTATCCTATGAGAAAGCACCTTACCGAGCAAAAACAAAAACTCGAATTCTTCAATTTGAATGGATTTTAGATGAACTTTATTTGGATTCAAAATTCATTCAGTAACGCACACATGTTTTTGACATTTAAAAACAGGAAAAACGAACTAGAATTGGCTGGGCCCAAGAACGGCGGCTGCAAGCGCCGGTTTGCAGAAACGGTGTTAACCGGCGCCTGCAGCGCCAAATAGGATTCGCCATTAGGAGCTCCCACTGGTCAACTGCGACTTAACCAGGGAAAACTGGCGAGCGAGCGAATCAGTCGCTCGTTGTTGGGCCGGCCCATGAGCAGTGGGGTATGAGCGCCGGCTACTCTTCCGTATGCTTAAGGCGCTAGGGAGGAGCTCCCCTCCGGTTTGCTAGGACGAGTGAACTGAAAACAACAACGACATATAATTTTAGACGCTATTAGACGAGGAATTAGACCCAATACTCGAACTTTAGCTACTCTTTGAATCCTTTGAACCAAGGTTTTGGGCACCGATCGAAAAAATTTAGTTACCGGGCGGTAATCGCAAATCGCAGCATCCTATGAGAAAGCACCTTACCGAGCAAAAACAAAAACTCGAATTCTTCAATTTGAATGGATTTTGGATGAACTTTATTTGGATTCAAAATTCATGCAGTAACGCACACATGTTTTTGACATTTAAAAACAGGAAAAACGAACTAGAATCGGCCGGGCCCAAGAACGGCGGCTGCAGGCGCCGGTTTGCAGAAACAATGTTAACCGGCGCCTGCAGCGCCAAATAGGATTCGCCATTAGGAGCTCCCACTGGTCATCCGCGACTTAACCAGGGAAAACTGGCGAGCGATCGAATTGGTCGCTCGTTGTTGGGCCGGCCCATGAGCAGTGGGGCATGGGTGCCGGCTACTCTTCCGTATGCTTAAGGCGCTAGGGAGGAGCTCCCCTCCGGTTTGCTAGGACGAGTGAACTGAAAACAACAACGACACATAATTTTAGACTCTATTAGACGAGGAATCAGACCCAATTTCCGAATTTTAGCTATTCTTTGGATCCTTTGAACCAAGGTTTTGGGCACCGATCGAAAAAATTTGGTTACCGGGCGGTAATCGTAAATCGCAGCATCCTATCAGAAAGCACCTTACCAAGCAAAAACAAAAACTCGAATTCTTCAATTTGAATGGATTTTGAATGAACTTTATTTGGATTCAAAATTCATTCAGTAACTGCCTGATATCTTTCGATGACCACGGTAACCGAAAATTTTGGTGCCCCACGAGATATTTTATCATCTGAACTACACAGTACTTCAACAATCCACTTTTGGCATGTTAACCGCGTTCAAGCAAAGTTATGTAGTATTATTCGATCAATAAAGTTCATCATCCGGACAGTACCCGATGAAATACAGTACCCGATGAAATTAAGGTATACGACATGAATGCGTTATCTACAGTATGGAACCTCTCATGGTTCGCACTTGGGACATGTGTCACGGTTCTTCTGCGGCGGCCCCTGGCAGAAGAAGAACTTGTGCGGGCACTTGAGCAAGCAGTTGTCCGCCAGGCTCACCATAACACCGCCCTCCTTCATCTGCCTCAGCTCACGCGGCAGGGCTCCGCAGAGGTAGTTCCCCTGCAGCATCAGCCTCGCAAACGGCGCCTTCCCGTCGACGACCTCCACCGCCGCGGCGCGAACGGCGTACTGCTTCGGCACGCCTCCGACGAACCGGTTCCGGTCGAGCCCCACCGTCCTGAGACGCGGAATCGCCCCGAGGCACCTGGGCAGCCGCCCCGTGATTCTGTTGCCGCTGAGGTCCACCTCCAGGAGCTGGCTCGACGCGACGCCGTTCGACGCCTCCTCCACCGTCCCGAGCTGGTTGGATCCCAGCCGCAGCTGCGCCAGCGCCGGGTGTTCGAACGCGGCGCCGGGGACCGCGCCGGTGACCGCATTGTTGGTGAGGTCCAGCACCTGCATCTCAGGGAGAGCGTGGAAGGCCGCAGCTTGCAACGGCCCAGAGAGCCTGTTGTCACGCGCCACGACGGCCAGGACCGTCGGAGGCAGCCGCCCGGGCGCGTCCAGCACCGGGCCGGACAGCTTGTTGTCGCTGACGTCGAGGTGGACGAGCGAGCGCATCTTGCCCATCGACGGCAGGCTCCCGCTGAGGCGGTTGTGCTGCAGCTCCATTCGCGTCAGGGAGCCCAAGGACGCGATCTGAGGCGGTATCCCTCCGGTGAACGCGTTGCGGGAGAGGTCGAGCTCGTCGAGCGACGAGGCCGGGGTGAAGAGGGACGCCGGTATCTCGCCGGTGAAGTCGTTGCCGGAGAGGACGAGGACGCGGAGGCTCGGAGGCAGCGCCACCCCCGCCGGCAGCGAGCCGTGGAAGCTGTTGCCACGGAGGGAGAGGGTCTGGAGGAAAGGGAGCGAGGCGAGGACGGGCGCCGGGAGCGTGCCGGAGTACCCCGCGGGGTCGAGGGAGACGCCGGCGACGCGCTGGTGAGACGAGTTGGGGGGCGTGTTGCAGTGGACGCCGCAGGGGAAGGCGGCGCAGGGGTCGCGGGCGAAGTCCCACGAGGCGAGGCAGGAGTAGGATGGGATGGTGGCCGCGTCCACGGCGGATTTCAGCGACGCCAGCGCGGCCTTGTCGCCCGGGAAGGTGGGGCTGGGACCGGGAGGCGACACCGCGGCGGCCGCCGCCGCGAGCTGGAGCACGAGCGAGAGCAGCAGCGCCATTGGCGCCAGCACGCGGGCAGCAGAAGCCATCTTCGGATCGATCGAGGAGAAGAGAGACGACGGGAGGGATCCCTGTGGGTGGCTTTTGAAGACGGCGGCGTTAAATCTTGGAGGTTTGGGCTGGCTCGGTCGAGTGAGTGGGATCAGTGTGGAGCGTGAGCTGTTCGCCAGGAGTACGTCGGAGTGCTACCACTCTAGGAGTAGTAATAAATTGGGCGGCGTGTCTGTATGCGCCCGGAAAACGAGGGACGACGAAAGGGGAAAACAGAACAGGGCTACGCCTTTGTTATGTTTTGGACTTTGTTTAGCGCTGGAAGGCCATGGTGATGACAGCTTTTGTCCCTTGGGTGCGATCCATGATTCCACATGAAGTGGAGTGCCGTTCACTCATCTCCGGTTTAGACACGCGGTGCCGTGTGACGCCGTGACGGCGTGACGGAAAAGTGGAAACTACCGATAATCCAAATATCATCCGATATTAGAGAAAGGTGCTACCAAATTGATAAGGCTCATTAATTTATGACGGTCCAGTGGCCTTGTATTGTCAGTGCCTCTCACGAATGCCAGGCTAATATGGATTTCAGTACGCTTCTACAAATGTACTCCCCCATTTGTTTTGTTCAGCTAAGATTAGATCTAAACACTAGAGCTTAGCTCGTATGTACCTCCCCTTGTGGGATTCCACTCCATTGGAGTTCATTGTAGTTCAAGGCCTCCTTTGGAGAAGATCCCTAGTGGATGAAGACCCCCTTGAGGGAAGGATCTATCTAGATCATCAAGCCCTCATCTCCTTCATAAGATTTGGGATGAACTCTACCATGTATCTTATTTTCTTTTGTTGTTCATGTACCTTGTGGATCTTATGTGTTTGATTGTCTAGTGGATGTGTGATTTGACTTGTTCTTGAGTGTTCCCCTTGTTTTTCCTCTTTTGTTCATCTTGTTCTTGGGATTCCACCTCCAATTCGTGAAAGATCTCTCCATAGGGTTCCACCCTACATCATACGGTATCATGAGCCACGTTGATCACGTTTTTGGAGCCCCTACCCCGTGTTTTCTAGCTTGATTTTGTGTGATTTCGTCCTAAATTCGAAAATCCCCATCAAAAATAGCCCCAATTTTTTTGTGATTTGTTGGTTTGATGAGATTTTGTTGGATTTGGTCCATGGATTTGGTGTTTAGCAAATAGATCTACCCCTCTACCACCTTCCCCCACCTTCCACCCTTCGAATTTGACCTCATGTGCGAGATTTGCCACGGATCCGGAGCTGTTCATCCGCTCCTCGAGGACCCCGTGCACACGGGCCGGCCAGACCCCGTGCACACGGCCCTTCCAGTGCGCTTCGACCTCTGTCCCACCACCCCATACCACCCCCATAACTCCAGCTACACCCCATCCACGAGATCCATCCGCTTGGAGCCCAGATCGCCAAGAAATCCGCCAAACCCGCATGTCCCAGGTGACCCCGTGCCCTCGGTGCTTGTACCGTGCGCACGGGTCCCCGTGCCCACGGGCCCTAGACCCCGTGCGCACGGCCCCCCTACAGCAGCCGCGTGCAGTTCACCATTTTGCCCGTAACTTCCACATCCGGAGTCCGATTTTCGCGTTCTTTAGCTCGTTGAGTAGCTATTGACATCCCCCATCCACCTAGATAGGCTCCATCACCATTTGACTCCATCAAAATTTTAACATTTTGGCATCTTTGCCTAGGCCCTCCACCATATCATCCGCTACATCACCACCGCCTTCCGCAACCTAACCCATTTTGCTCCATTTAGCATTTGTGGTTGTTTGAGTGGCGACGTGAGTCTCCTAAGGTGTTTCAGCTACTTAGGGACGGTTGCTTCTTCACCAACCACCACCACCACTTCCACATTGCCATTTCCACTTCCACCATTTAACATTTGTCATTTGAGATTTTGAGTTTGCGGTTTTTACCGTTTCCTAAGGTGTTTCGGCTACTTACGGACGAGTCTACATTATCTTGGTATCTACATCAAGAACACCGCTACTCATCATCGCAAAGGACGGTAACCTCGACGACACCATTGTATATTCCCTTGCAAATTGCATTGTTAACCCCTAGCTCATTTTGCGTTACTTGCCTATCGAGACTAGCCATTTGAGTATTGCCGGCAACGTTACTTGTGCACATTAGTGATCCACCATTCCATTGCATACATACCATATCATATTGGTATCACATCATCCATTGTATCACAATATCGTTCCCGTATATACACAATTGCTATCTTGGTTTGTGCATTGTGCAAATTGGCCATAAAAAAAGAAAGAGAATAAGCTTTTCAGCAAAAGAAAGAGAGCAAAGAAGCTTGTAAGCAAGTGCCATAGCATCATACCCCATTGCACATAAGATTGTCATATCCGATCATCTTGGATCATCTTGAGAGAAACACCGGGAACCATACATACATAGCATACTTGGGATAGAAGTTTATCCATTTTGCATCTTATAGGTTGTGCACAAGTGTCGTATCCGCCGATTAAGCAATCGTGCTAGCGTCTCTCTTGAGTTGTGCAACACGAGCGTTTTCCGTGGACTCCACATTTTGTGCTCATTCCTTGGTTGCACGACCCCATTTATCTATCTGTGTGTGTGTTTCCGTGTACCATATTTGCTATTGGTCTACTTGTTTCACTTGCGAATTTGTGAATCTTTTCCAACATTATTGACTCTTGCTAACATTTTGCATCAAATTTTTGTGCCACTATCCTCACTGAGCTCTACCGTAAGCTTTTACTTGTAGGTGTGAGTGAACAAGTCCGGTACCAATTCCACTATTCTTTCATTTCACATTGAGTGATACAAGATACATCCTCAACTTTGGGAAAAGGTAGCTTGGTATTGTTTATCTCATTTCCTACTCACCTTTGCTCGAGTCTTGTGATGGATAGGCAAGGCATTTCCTCTCCGGTCTACGACAACAACGACGGCTTGAACAACTACATCACCAAAGCGTCCATCTTCGATCTACAACGACAAATGCAAGGCGCACAATCAAGATTGCGAGAGCGCATCGAGAACATCTCCATCGACATTCGTCACTCCGAAGCAAGAAAAAGGGACTACATAGACAAGAAGCTTTCCGCACATAAAGAGGAGCACGATGCAAGGATGGAGGAGATTAGAATCTTGATCAAGTCTTCTTCCACTTCGTCATCTTCAAGGCGGCGACATTCAAGCCACAAGTCTTCGGAGCGCGAAAAAGATGCAAGCGCAAGTCGTCCAAGTCCACATCTACATGGCGACTACCATCACTTTCGCGATCCACATCGTCATGAAGGGCAAGTCACCTCCAAGCATCATGTGCACGACGACGACGAACGCCCACAAGCTCAAGCACGACAACGACATCATGATCATGAAGATGCTCCACAAGCGCAAGTGCACAAGTCCCAACAAGCCCTACTTCACGCCAAGTCCAAGCTTCAAGAGAACAAAAGAAGACCGCGAGACGACCACCACCAAGACAGCGCTACGGCTACACCAACCACTTTGGCATCTTCGCCAAGTGCTATCAAGGCATCTTCGCCTTTGGACGTACGGCATCTTTGCCTACTTCCCACGAGTACGCCTACAACGACTTCATCAAGTCCAAGGCAACCACCTACGAGCGAGGGCGACACTTCCATCTTCGGAAGCCCCTCAAGGAAGAAGGCCAAGCATGGGACATTCCCTTCGGTCATGGAGACAAGCTATGAGGTGCCACATCATATGGGCCTCCAACAACAAGACGGTGACAAGAAGGTTGAGCATGGGACTATCCCTTCAACCAAGGCGACGATAGTAGTTGAGCATGGAGACATTTGCACCAACATCTCTCCGACACCCACATATCATGAGATGACCCATTTGTCATGTGAGGAGAGCCACCACCACATGAGTGACATGAGTGACTCCACCATATGTGACATTGAGAGCATTTCCTATGAGAGGATGAGTGTGACCACCACTAGCCCCACACAAGAGAGCATGCCACACATCCTATGTGAGGTTGAGCGCCATTTGAGTGACTCCACCAACAATATGAGTGAGTGCATCCTTGAGGGAGTGAGTGAGCCACAACACTTAGTGAGTGAGATAGTTGACACGGCATGTGAGGCCACCATGATTTCTAACGACTTAACCTCTACTCCTAGTGTGTTTTCTTCTTTGGTGCTAGGTTTCCTACATGACGACATGCCTATCCTCCATGAGTCCATCCCTCCAATGGACAAAATGACGGCCATGGTGGACGATGATGCACCCCCCACATGGTTCCATCAAGATGAAGATGACAATGAGACGATCTTCAACACCTCACCTACAACACATGAGCGACACTCCAAAGGTAACATAGGTGATGGTGCTTCTCTTGTCCCACTAGTGGACTCTCTTGACATCGATTGATCCCATAATGTTGACCCACCTATTGCCATGCTTCATGCTAGTGAAACTCCTTCATGCCTTGACTTACCTATTTATGATGAATATGATGATGAGCATGTTGAGTTGCCTAGTTCTGATGCTATGCTTCATAGGATATCTTGTGAAAATTCTATTGGTCACGTCATGTTTGACAATCCATTGAACTTGTCATATGCTATGAGTGAGATCTCCCATATTGCATCATTTCAATCTCAACATAGTAACTATGCATGCCCCATTAAAATAAATCCCATTTGCACTTATGGCATAGATGACGAGATGATGGTCATTGGCTTATGTTTTTCATGTGATGATATTGCCATGCTTCCTTTACATGATTTGCGCAACCTGGCTCTGATACCAGATGATGCGGAGCATCCTTCCATCATCCCCATGGACTCTACATTGACACATCCAACCCCACAAGGACCCATGACAAGAGCTAGAGCACGTGCTTTGGAAACCGAGGTGAACTCCTTCCTACTAGACTTGCATATGGACACAAATGGAACATATCTACTACCTCACCAAAATATGCTATGCCTACTTAGGTATGAAGTGGAACATCACCAAGAAGCTCAGGAGCATCCCCAAGAAGAAGGAGAAGCACCCCAAGGCCGCCCGGATCAAGACGAAGTGCAACAGCAGCAAAACAGCAAGTCCCAGGTTACCCCGTGCGCACGGGCCCCCGAGACCCCGTGCCCACGGGCTACACAGGAAACAGGCGCTGGAGCACCCCGTGCGCACGGGACTGTACTGTGCCCACGGGACCCCCGTGCGCACGGGCCCAACTTACCCCGTGCGCACGGGCCTCCCAGGATGGCCGGCTGAGATTGCATCTTCGGCTCCACTTCTTCTCCTTCGACCCCAAGGCTATATATTCCGTACCTAGGACCATGTTTAGGGTTAGCAAAGTATTAGATGAGATCTTGGTGAGCTTTGCTCCATTACCTTCCCTCTTTGAGGATCAAGACCCCATAGGGAAGAATCCTTGAGGATTTCAAGACCTCCATTGGGAGAAGACTACCACCAAGACCCCTCTTCCTTTGAATTTGGGATGAACTTTGCCATTGTATATTTCCTTTGATTGTGTTTGAGACTTGTGGATCTTGTGTTGTTAGTTTAGTGGATGTGTAATCGGGAATTGTTGGAGTGATTGTCTCTTTGTGTTCATATTTGTGTTGTTGTTGTTCTAGTGATTTCTCTCCTTTTCCCCCTCCAAGTGTGAAAAGGTCCTTACTAGGGTTCTACCCTACATCATATGGTATCATGAGCCACGTTAATTCACACCTTGGAGTCCCTACCTTCCACTTTCTAGCTTGATTTTTTTGTTTTTCGTCCTAATCCAGAAATCCCCACCAAAAATAGCCCCAAAAATTTTTCTTGCAATTTGTTGATCTTGTGAGATTTGGTTGATTTGATCCACGAATTTGGTGTTTGGCAAGTGGATCTACCCCTCCACCATCATCCCCACCCATCCCCCACTAGAATTTGGCCAAAAACTTGCAATCACCACGAAATCAGAGCAGTTCATCCGCTCTCGGGAGACCCCGTGCACACGGGACCCCATGCACACGGGCCTCACTTACCCCGTGCGCACGAGCTATCCAGGAACTTTCGGCCATTTTTCTATTTTTCTCATTCTGTTTCACCACCACATCTCGTGTTCTTCCGCACCATTTCACGTGTTTGTTGAGTGTTCGGTTGCGTTTTCTCTTGTGTCCTAAGGTGTTTTGGCTACTTAGGCGCAACTTGGTATCATCATCGCCACCAATCATCGACTCGGACAACACTTCGGCTTCGACAAGATCATCTTCGACCGTAAGCAAGGACGGTAACCTCGACGACACTTTGTACTCCCTTGCCATTAACTTGATAGCTTCGAGCCATTTTGCGTAGCTTACCCATCGAGACTAGCTTGTTAAGTATTGCCGGGCCACGTCTTAGTGCACCATTTAGTGTTCTGTCCATCCCATGCATCTACTACTTGTTACCTCGTTGTGTGGCTCGCATATCAAGCATCGTGGCATAGTTGAAAAAAAAGAGAGAGAGATAAAAAGCTTTTAAGCAAAAGAGAAGAGAAGCAAAGAGCTTATAAGCAATAGTATCGAGCCTTCGCATACGTGCATCATCTTGGTCACCACATACATATGCATATTTGGGAGAGTGAGACGAGTGGATTCTCTATTAGGTTGGTGTACTAGCGTATCTAGCCCATTAGTGCAATCGAGCTAGCGTCTCTCTAGTATCCGTACGACAAGAGCTTTTCTCGTGTTTCGATATCTTCGAGCTCACCCCTTGGTTGTGCGGATCCCATTTATCTTCCGTGTGTGTGTTCCTCGTGTTATCTTGGAGGTTGATCTATTTGTCTTATTTGCCATTTGTGAATCTTCTCAACTTTATCAACATCTTGACTAACATTTGCTTGAATTATTTGTGCCTTTCCTAACCAAGCTCCTCCATAGACCATTTACTTGTAGGAGTGAGAAACAATTCCCGGTACCAATTCCCCTATTGTAACATCACGTGGGATCGTACTTGTTGCATCCACAATCTTCGGAAAAGGTAACTTTGGTTTTGTTCTCTCATTTTCCTACTCACCACCACTTTCTTATGATGGATAGGCCAAGCTACTCTACCAACCCACTCTTCATCGAGCAAGACGACGACATGTCATCCTTCGTCACCAAGAGCCACCTCTTTGGTGCACAACGAGCTCTACATCAAGAGCAACAAGCAATGAACGACCGCATCGACAACCTCGCCACCGACTTGCGACTCTCCGAGCAACGTACACGTGACTACTTCGACAACAAGCTCGACCCGCACAAGCAAGAGAACGATGCAAGAATGGACGAGATCCGAGCTTTGTTGGTCACTCAAGATGGAGCCACTCAAGTCGACACTCCGACGACACCTTCTCCGGCTCAAGTACACCGTCATCGACCATTCTTCGATGAGCCGCGCGTCAAGACGGTCATGCATCTCGCGACCCGCTACACGTCAAGCATTCACAAGAGCAAGTCGATGAGCAAGTCCCTCGTCCTCAAGCAAACCAAGTCGCTTTTGCTCAAGCTCAAGAATGACAACGTCTTCGTTGTCATGAAGAAGAAGAACGAGCGCGTCTACACCAAGAGGAACAAGACGCCGAGGCTCAACGTCTTCAACAACAACAACGTGAAGCACAAGCTATTGAGGCGGAACGTGCCCTTCAAGAATCAAGTCGAGCCATCGCCAACCGCAATCGCGAACGGCGCAATCAAGAGGAAGCCCTTTGAGAAGAAATACAAGAGAGGAACTATCAACCACGTGTGCACCCTCAAGTTTCTCAAGCTCACCCACAAGCTCATCAAGCTCCACCTCAACCTCAAGTTCAACAAGAGCAAGTTGATCATGGACTTCCTCCACGCCAAGAGCGACACCAAGTGGAACAAGTGTTTCAAGACCCTCCTCCACACCAAGAGTGACATCATGAGGAACGAGCATTCGAGAACTTTACAAGGCAAGAGCGCCATCGCAACCGCTATCAAGATGAAGAGCAACGCTATGGAAAACTCAAATTCACAATGCCCAAGTTCAATGGAAGCAATGATCCGGAAGAATACCTCTCATGGGCATTGAAGGTCGACAAAATCTTTCGTTTGCACAACTACGAGGAAGAGAAGAAGATCGCAATGGCATCACTTGAGTTCCAAGACTATGTGCTCATATGGTGGGAACAAGTCCTTGAGCACCGAGAAGCAAGAGGTGACCCTCCAATCACCACTTGGGCTCAAATGAAGGATGTCATGCGAGCACGATTTGTGCCCATCTACTACAACCATGATCTCTTCAAGAAGCTACAACTCCTCAAGCAAGGTACAAAGAGTGTTGAAGAATACTATAAGGAAATGGAGATAGCCATGATTCGAGCCAATGTCAAGGAAGATGATGAGCAAACAATGGCACGATTCTTGAATGGACTCAATCATCCCATTAAGAAGATCGCGGACTTCCAACCCTACTCCAACCTCATCGAGCTAGTGCATCAAGCGACCAAGGCAGAACGTCAAGTGCAAGATGACTTCAAGTACGCCAAGTACTCATCCAAGACATACGGCTTCTCCAACAATCAAGCTTCAACAACTCCTCCAACATCTACGTCAACCAAGCCTTCTCCAAGCAATGACGACAAGTCAAGTTACAAGAAACCTTCGTCAAGTTCAAGTCGTCTTCTTCCTAATACAAGCAACTTCAAGCCGCGTGCTTCTTCTTCTACTCCGACCGATGAGACCGTCAAGATAAGCTCCTTCAAGTGTTTCACTTGCGGCGGCCGAGGCCATAAGTCCTACGAATGCACAAACAAGCGCACCATGATCCTCAACGACGATGGCACATACGACTCAATGAGTGAAGATGAAAAGGAAGCTATTGAGCAAGTGGCCATGCACCGGCGCATGAACGAGGATGAAGATGATCAAGTCTTTTGTGATGAAGATACGAGCCCCGCTCTTGTTGTCTCCAAGGTCTTGACACTTCAACATCAACAAGAAGAGGACCAATGATGCCATATCTTCCACACCAAGGCTGGCATCAATGGAAGGTCCGTCAAGGTCATCATCGATGGAGGTAGTTGCCACAACTTGGCAAGTGAAGAACTATGCTCCAAGCTTCAATTGGTCAAGAGGAAGCACCCGCACCCCTACAAGGTCCAATGGCTAAGTGACCCCGGCACTATACGAGTTGAGCATACGGTCTAAGTATCCTTCAAAATTGGTGCATATGAAGACACTTTGGAGTGTGATGTGGTCCCAATGACCGTTTGCCACCTCCTTCTTGGTCGACCATGGCAATTCGACCGTGGTGTCGTCCACAATGGGCGTACCAATCACTATAGCTTCAAGATGAAAGGAAAGGAATATGTGCTACGACCTATGTCTCCTAGTCAAGTGATAGCCGACAAGCAAGCCACCCACCATGGAGAGAAGAGTGAGAAAGTGATCCACCAAAACATGAGTGAGAGCAACAAGCCAAACTTGAGCGCCTCTTCGCCTAGAGAGAAAAACCTCATACTATTTGCCACAAAAAGTGAGATGAGAGAAGTGTGTGAGAACCCATCGAGTGTGATGCACTTTGTCCTTGTGTGCAAGGATGGAGAACCAAAAGCTAACACCACTCATGAGCTACCTTTGGTGTTTCAATCTCTTTTGCAGGAATTTCAAGATGTTTTCCCCAATGAGCTACCTCCGGGTCTACCTCCTCTACGAGGCATTGAGCATCGAATCGACCTCATCCCCAGAGCGCCACTTCCAAACAAAGCTCCATACCATGTCAATCCCGAAGAAACCAAGGAGATTCAACGGCAAGTACAACAACTAATCGACAACTGTCATGTACGTGAAAGCTTAAGCCCTTGTGCCGTTCCCGTTATACTTGTGCCTAAGCCCAATGGAAGTTTCCGCTTGTGTTCCGATTGTAGACCTATAAATGCTATCACCATTCACTATAGGCATCCCATTCCTCGCTTAGATGATATGCTTGATGAACTTAGTGGAGCCAACTTTTTCTCAAAAATTGATCTTAAAAGTGGCTATTATCAAATCCGCATACAAGAAGGTGATGAATGGAAAACTGCTTTCAAAATAAAATTTGGCTTATATGAGTGGTTAGTCATGCATATGAGTCTATCGGAGGCTCCCGGTACTTTTGTGCGTCTCATGCATCATGTACTTCGAACGTACATTGGAGTCTTTGTTGTGGTTTACTTCGATGATATTCTTGCGTTTAGCAAAACCATGAAAGAGCATCTTGATCATGTTAGGGTTGTTTCGCAAACACTTCGCAAGGAAATTCTTTATGCCAACATGAAAAAGTGCACATTTGGTGTTGACAAAGTGGTTTTCTTGGGTTTCGTTGTCTCTTCCAAGGGTGTCCATGTTGATGAAACTAAAATTGAAGCAATTAAAACTTGGCCCCAACCCACCAATTTGCAACAAGTGCGACGTTTTCTTGGTCTTGCGGGTTTTTATCGTCGCTTTGTGAAAAACTTTAGCACTATTGCCGCCCCTTTGCATGCTTTGAGTAAGAAGAATACTCCTTTTGTTTGGGGATCTTTGCAATCAACCGCTTTTGATGAGCTCAAATCTTTGCTTACTCATGCTCCGATTCTTGCTTTGCCCAACTTTGACAAAACTTTTGAGGTTCATTGTGATGCAAGTGGTACCAGAATCGGCGGATTTTTGATGCAAGAAAAACGAGCAATTGCATATTTTAGTGAAAAACTCTCCGGTGCTCAACTTAACTATCCCATCTATGATAAAGAATTGTATGCTTTAGTGCGTGTCCTACATGTTTGGGAACATTATCTTAGACCTCATGAGTTTGTCATACATACCGATCATGAAACACTTAAATATTTAAAAGGTCAAACTAAGTTGAACAAGCGTCATGCCAAATGGAGTGAATTTATTGAATCTTTCCCATATGTGATCAAGTACATTAAGGGTAAGGAAAATGTAGTTGCCGATGCACTTCCACGCATATGCACACTTGTCACTAAACTTGAGTTGAATGTTATTGGCTATGAGCACATAAAAGACTTGTATGCTAATGATCCATCTTTTGCACCTCATTATGCTAAATGTTTGACGCATACATCTTGGGAAAATATTACATCAAGGATGGTTATCTTATGAGAGCTAACAAACTATGCATTCCCGAGTCTTCTCTTCGTTTGCTACTTTTGCAAGAGGCTCATGGAGGTGGACTCATGGGACACTTTGGACGCGACAAGACTTTCGCCACGCTCTCCAAGAACTACTTTTGGCCCAAGATGTTCCGCGACGTCTCACGCTTCACCACCCGATGCTCTACATGTCGCAAAGCTAAGTCTAAAGCTCAATCTCATGGTCTTCACATGCCTCTTCCTATTCCTTATCAACCTTGGGAAGACATTAGTATGGATTTTGTACTTGGTTTGCCTATAACTCAAAATGGAAAGGATTCCGTGTTTGTTGTTGTGGACCGATTTTCTAAGATGGCACATTTCATTCCATGCAACAAGATAGACGATGCTTCACATGTTGCAAATCTCTTTTGTAGGGAAATCTTGCGCCTCCATGGAGTACCAAAGACAATCGTCTCCGATCGCGACGTCAAGTTCTTGAGTTACTTTTGGAAGACTCTATGCGCCAAGCTCGGAATCAAGCTCTTGTTCTCATCCGCATACCATCCTCAAACCGACGGCCAAACGGAGGTGACGAACCGGACACTATCCACTCTCCTTCGCGTGTTGATCAAGAAGAACATCAAGGAGTGGGAGGCGTGTCTACCCATCTCTGAGTATGCCTACAACCGTGCAAGACATTCGACTATCGGCAGGTCCCCCTTCAAGGTCGTCTACGGCTTCAACCCATTGTCCCCATTGGACATTCTACCTCTCCCTCTACAAGAGCGCACCAACATGGATGCGAGTGCACGAGAAAGCTACATCAACAAGATGCATGAATATACAAGGACCATCATCGAGCGCCAAGTACATCGACTAGCGACCAAGCTCAACGTCAACAAATAACCAATGATCTTCAACATAGGTGATCTCGTGTGGCTACACCTTCGCAAGGACCGCTTCCCCAACGAACGCAAGTCTAAACTACTACCTCGAGCCGACGGACCATTCAAGGTGCTAGCACGCTACAACGACAACACCTACAAGATTGAACTCCCACGAGACAAGTACAACATGAGCGAATCTCTTCAACGTCAAAGACCTCTCGCCTTTCCATGGTGATGAACATTTTGATCCGAGGTCGGATCTTTCCCAAGGGAGGGGAGATGATGCGGAGCATCCTTCCATCATCCCCATGGACTCTACATCGACACATCCAACCCCACAAGGACCCATGACAAGAGCTAGAGCACGTGCTTTGGAAACCGAGGTGAACTCCTTCCTACTAGACTTGCATATGGACACAAATGGAACATGTCTACTACCTCACCAAAATATGCTATGCCTCCTTAGGTATGAAGTGGAACATCACCAAGAAGCTCAGGAGCATCCCCAAGAAGAAGGAGAACCACCCCAAGGCCGCACAGATCAAGACGGAGTGCAACAGCAGCAAAACAACAAGTCCGAGGTGACCCCATGCGCACGGGCCCCCGAGACCCCATGCCCACGGGCTACACAGGAAACAGGCGCTGGAGCACCCCGTGCGCACGGGCCTGTACCATGCCCACGGGACCCCCGTGCGCACGGGCCCCACTTACTCCGTGCGCACGGGCCTCCCAGGATGGCCGGCTGAGATGGCTTCTTCGGCTCCCCTTCTTCTCCCTCGACCCCAAGGCTATATATTCCGTACCTAGGACCATGTTTAGGGTTAGCAAAGTATTAGATGAGATCTTGGTGAACTTTGCTCCATTACCTTCCCTCTTTGAGGATCAAGACCCCATAGGGAAGAATCCTTGAGGATTTCAAGACCTCCATTGGGAGAAGACTACCACCAAGACCCCTCTTCCTTTGGATTTGGGATGAACTTTGCCATTGTATCTTTCCTTTGATTGTGTTTGAGACTTGTGGATCTTGTGTAGTTACTCTAGTGGATGTGTAATCGGGAATTGTTGGAGTGATTGTCTCTTTGTGTTCATCTTTGTGTTCTTGTTGTTCTAGTGATTTCTCTCCTTTTCCCCCTCCAAGTGTGAAAAGGTCCTTCCTAGGGTTCTACCCTACATCATATGGTATCAGAGCCAGGTTCTGATACCAAGATGATGTAGGGCGAAACCCTAGGGGGCTGATCTTTCATGTTTGGAGTGGATCCTACGGGGAATCACGAAGAACACGCGGAAGCACAAAGGGAAAACACGGGGAAAACGAGAGAGAATCACCAACCCGACAAGGAATCAATCACACAAGTGCTAGATCACCGAGAACAAAGAGTAACACATGATCCACAATCAACAAAGATAAGGATACAAAGGAACTGTTCTTCTCCGAGAGGAGGTCTTGAATCCACGAGGGGATCTTCCCGTAAAGGGGTCTTGAATCCAAGTGGATCTTCTCTGAAGAGGCCGCGGTCTCTCACGAGGAGGAGATCCGATGGATGAGCGAGGCTCTATCTCTCAAATGAGCTAAATCAACACTAACCCTAACTAGTAGGAGGTGGGGGAGTATATATAGTCTTAGGGACGAAGGGGTACATGGGACTCGGCCCAGATGCGCTGCACGCAGGCAGGAGAGGCCGGATGTCCGGGCGTCGGGCCGGATGTCCGGGCCTTCGCGAGGTGTCGGATGTCCGGGCTGGAGCGACTGATTCTTCTGCTCTCTAGATAGCGTGCGTCGGATTTCCGGGCAGGCGCCGGATGTCCGGCGGCTCGGGAAGAGCCGGATGTCCGGGCCTCTGGCCGGATGTCCGGGCTAACGGGGTTCAGCTTCTGGACGCATTCTGTGATGGGCGCCGGATGTTCGGGCTGTGGCCGGATGTCAGGGCTTGTGGGAAGCGCCGGATGTCCGGGCTGGGGCCGGATGTCCGGGGCCTATAGTAGCTGGCTCTTCTTCCTTCTCCTCTTCCATGCTTGGCCTTTGTCCTTTGATTCTCCATGGTCATCTCGGTTGTACCTGAGTATAGTCAAGGTCCATGCATGAGGTAGTAGCCATGTCTCACATGTGGAAAGTGACGGTTCGAAGAGGAGTGAATTCACCTTGTGTCCAATGGCGCATAGTAGAGGTCTCATCTTATGTATCCTTGGGGCTTGGAGAGTACTCGGAGTGTACATGGGGATGAACGTGGGATCCTCTACATCATCTCCCCCCCTTGGGAAAGATCCGACCTCGGATCGTGATCCTCATCACCATGGAAACGGTTGTCGTGGACGAACTTGTAGTTGGACGGAGTTGAAGGCATGGCGCAATCCAAGTACTCCAATGTGTCTCCGGTATGTGGTACATGCAAAATGAGCAAACACAAGCGACACTCGAAAATACAATGGTTAGCGCACACCAAATGTCCATCATGTAAGAATGAGTTCATGCGGCAAGGTAGTGTGTGGCAAGGCACAACATGCTTATCCAAAAGATGTAGAATGAGATATAAAGCATTCATGTGAGCAAATTCATTCGAGGCATGCACAAAGGTGTTGTGGATATGATGAATGTGACCATTGTGCAAAATGATGTCATAATGGGATGGTGCATCAAAAGCATGAACATGGCAATGGATGCTCAATATGTATATGTTATCATGCAATTGATGGTCGACAATATGATCATTTTGTATGAATATGCCATCAAAGAAGATCACATCAAATTTGCTAAGGAAATGAACAAGCTCATATATCATGGATGACATGGGAATACAAGATGCAACAAGGCAATCATAATGTGAGTCAATCCATGCATAGGGTGCAAACTTGTGGTGAGTATGATATGTCCATCGAGCATAACAAGTGTGAGCACAATCAACAAATATGGAGGTGTTGGTGTACCAATGCTCGATGTCGTGGCAAGAGTGGAAGTCCGAAGATGCATCCAATAAGTGCGAACGCTCCTCAATGTGAAGGTTCATGTAGCCAATCTCCAATGTCGCTCCTCCGTTCACGAGATGTATCATGTAGACAACAAGAAGGAAACAACAATGAAAGAGTGACCCGTCCAATATGTGTACTTGAGGGTGGCTCAAAGAGAAGGAGTTCACCTTTATGAGAATGTCGAAGATGTTGGTGTCGCACATCGTGTATGCCTTCACATGACCAAGTTGTCGCATAACGGCACCACCTTGTGAATCCTCCAAAATGAAAGAACATGACAAACAATCAGAAAAACAAATGAGGTTAGCGGAGATGCAAAACCTATCATTCGAGTGGTAAGATACCCAACAAGTGTATGCATCATGCTCATCATAAGAAAGTACAAGGGAGCGTGTCATAGTATAGAGGCATATGATGCAAGAACGACCAAGTACAATAGGCTCAATCAAACAAGCATGCATCACAAGTAAGGTGTCAAAGTCTCCAAGATCAATAAGCATAGTATGGTTGCACTCAATACAAGTGGATATGAAAGAGGCAACTAATGGACACAAGAGATAATGATCAAGATATATCATGTGAGAGGCATGAGCATATATGTCATCAACCCAAGAAAGCAAGTAATATTGGAACATGGATGCAACATAGGAAGCAATCATAGCGATCAAGTCAAGCATGCTAGTAGTGCGAAGATGCAACATACTAGAAGGAATCATGGCAAGCATGTCATGTGTGCAAATAGTGGGCATGAATAATGCACATGACATATCACAAGCATGAAAGCAAGATATGAGAAAAATATCATCAATGTATTGGTGAGAAGCCATATGTAAATAGCAATGGGTCATCATGACTCTCCCAACACAACAAGCATCAATAACATGGGGCACATGATAAACATGGCAATAGCAACAATGATCTCCACCAAGCATGCAAATACACATAGGAGTATCATAATGGTGAAGCATGGGTAAATGCAAGCAAGGGTCACAATTGCATGGTAAAGGCATAGAAGGAAGCATAACATGCAAAGTGAACACAATAGTATGGGCATAAGGTGACAAGTGGTAAATAGCCCATAGCTGTGTGAGAGCCAAGTAGAAGAGATGCGCGTAGTCCTTGCGCGAAGGGAACGGTGGTAAGGATAGTCCACGGGATCCCAAGTTGTCGTTGCTCTCAAGAGCTCGCTTTTTCAACTCTTGGGATTGAGAGGTTGACGAGTATATGTGAGTACCTACACAAAACAATGATAAAGGAAAAATTATGTGTGCATGGTACATGTACACATCATCCATCATGATGCACACGTGCATGTGTCGGTTAGCACGAAATATCCAATGCTCAAATAAATGAGATGCGTGATATAGAAACATGCCATCCATCATGATAGGTTTGTTATGATGTATGTCATAATGGAGACTCAAAGGATGTAATGCATCATGGGAAATATCTAGAGCATTGTTATTCATGGAATGCATATGGTGTACACTATCATGGGAATCATGCAAAGTATGAAATGCATCAAGATCTCCTAATATGTATGAGGAAACTATGGGGGTCTCCTCATGAGCATGAGTAGAAACATCACGTGGAGAATATTGACAACATCCAAAACAAAGCATATTTGGTTCTATGTGATCATGGCATGACATAGTAGATGAATTGCACAAATCATGTAAATGAAGCATGGCAATATCATCACATGAAAAACAAAAGCCAATGACCATCATCTCATCATCTATGCCATAAGTGCAAATGGGATTGATTTTAATGGGGCATGCATAGTTGCTATGTTGAGATTGAAATGATGCAATATGGGAGATCTCACTCATAGCATATGACAAGTTCAATGGATTGTCAAACATGATGTGTCCAATAGAATTTTCACAAGATATCCTATGGAGCATAGCATCACAACTAGGCAACTCAACATGCTCATCATCATATTCATCATAAATAGGTAATTCAAGGCATGAAGAAGTCTCACTAGCATGAAGCATGGGAATAGGTGGGTCAACATCATGGGAGCAATCGATGTCAAGAGAGTCCACTAGTGGGATAAGAGAAGCACCATCACCCATGTTACCTTTGGAGCGTCGCTCATGTGTTGTAGGTGAGGTGTTGAAGATCCACTTGTTGTCATCTTCATCTTGATGGAACCATGTGGGGGGTGTATCATCGTCCACCATGGCCATCGGTTTTCCCATTGGAGGGATGGACTCGTCGAGGGTAGGCATGTCGTCATGTAGGAGACCTAGCACCAAAGAAGAAAACACAGTAGGAGTAGAGGTTAAGTCATTAGAAATCATAGTGGCCTCACGTGCCCTCTCAACTACCTCACTCTCTAAGTGTTGTGGCTCACTCACTCCCTCAAAGATGCTCTCACTCATATTGTTGGTGGAGTCACTTAAATGGCGCTCAACCTCACATAGGATGTGTGGCATGCTCTCATGTGTGGGGCTAGTGGTGGTCACACTCATCCTCTCATAGGAAATGCTCTCAATGTCACGTATGGTGGAGTCACTCATGTCACTCATGTGGTAGTGGCTCTCCTCACATGGCACTTGGGGCATCTTGACATATGTGGGTGTCGGAGAGATGTAGGTGCAAATGTCTCCATGCGCGGTCGCGTAGCTTGACTCAGAGTATGAGTCCAATATGGGCGTCGTCTTCATGTTGTAGAAGAGGTTCGCGCTTGTCGCCGTGGCCGAAGGGGATGGCCCTTGCTCGACCGTCTTGTCACCATCTTGGTGTTGGAGGTCCATATGATGTGGCACCTCGTAGCTCGTCTCCATGACCGAAGGGAGTTTCCCATGCTCGGCCATCTTCCTTGAGGGGCTTCCGAAGATGGAAATGTCACCCTCGCTCGTAGGTAGTCGCCTTGGACTTGATGAAGTCGAAGTAGGCGAAGATGCCGTACGTCCAAAGGCGAAGATGCCTTGATAGCACCTGGCGAAGATGCCGAAGTGGTGGTGGTAGCCATAGCGCCGTCTTGGTGGTGGTCGTCTCGCGGTCTTCTTTTGTGATCATGAAGCTTGGACTTGGCGTGAAGTAGGGCTTGTTGGGACTTGTGCATTTGCGCTTGTGGAGCATCTTCATGATGATGATGTCGTTGTCGTGCTTGAGCTCGTAGTAGATGTCGTTCATCGTCATCGTGCACATGTTGCTTGGAGGTGACTTGCCCTTCATGACGATGTTGATCACGATTGTGACGGTGGTCGTCACAAAGATGTGGACATGGACGACTTGCACTTGCATCTTGTTTGCGCTCCGAAGACTTGTGGCTTGAATGTCGCCGCCTTGAAGATGACGAAGGGGAAGAAGACTTGATCAAGGCTCTAATCTCCTCCATCCTTGCATCTTGCTCCTCTTTATGTGCGGAAAGCTTCTTGTCGATGTAGTCCATTTTCCTTGCTTCGGAGTGACGGATGTCGATGGATGTGTTCTCGATGCGCTCTCGCAATCTTGATTGTGCGCCTTGCATTTGTTGCTGTAGATCGAAGATGGACGCTTTGGAGATGTAGTTGTTCATGCCATCGTTGTTGTCATAGACCGGAGAGGAAATGTCGTGCCTATCCATCACAAGGCTCGAGCAAATATGAGTGGGAGAAAGAGAAGAACTTATACCAATGTACCTTGACCGATGTTGACGATGAATCAAGTTCAATCAAATGCGGACAATGAAATAGCACTATTGGTACCGATCCTTGTCGGTTCTCACACCTACACAAGTAAGGCTTATAGTGGAGCTCGGTGAGGATAGTGGCACAAAAATTTAATGCAAAATGTTAGCAAGAGTCAATAATGTTGAAAAAGATTCACAAATTCGCAAGTGAAACAAATGGACCAATAGCAATATGGATGGCACACGGAAACACACACACGGATAGATAAATGGGGTCGTGCAACCAAGGAGTGAGCAAAAAATGTGGAATCCACGGAAAACGCTCGTGTTGCACAACTCAAGAGAGACGCTAGCACGATTGCTCTATTGGCGGATACGACACTTGTGCACAACCTATAAGATGCAAGATATATGGACTTCTATCCCAAGTATGCTATGTATGTATGGTTCCCGGTGTTTCTCTCAAGATGATCCAAGATGATCGGATATGACAATCTTATATGCAATGTGGTATGATGCTATGACACTTTCTTACAAGCTTCTTTGCTCTCTTTCTTTTTCTTTTGCTTAAAAGCTTATTCTTTTTTTTCTATGGCCACTTTTGCACAATGCACAAACGAAGATAGCAGTTGTGTATATGCGGGAACAAACTTGTGACACACGATATGATAGCAATATATGCACTACAATGATATGGTATGTATGCTATGGGAAGTATGATCACTAATGTGCACAAGTCACGTTGCCGGCAATACTCAAATGGCTAGTCTCGATAGGCAAGCAACGCAAAAGTAAGGCTAGGGGTTAACAATGCAATGGCAAGGGGAATATACAATGGATGAATACCAAAATACCAAGATGATATGGAGGTTACCGTCCTTGGCGATGATGAGTGGCAGTGTTCTTGATGTAGAAACCAAGATGATAGAATCTCGTCCCTAAGTAGCCGAAACACCTTAGGAAATGGAAAAACCGCGAACTCAAAATCTCAAACGTCAAATGTCAAAATGGTGGTAGCGGAAAGCGGTGGTGGTTTGCACTTGGCAATGCGGAAGTGGGATGACGGGCTATACACGTGTCAAAGTTGAAGTTGCCGTCCCTAAGTAGCCTAAACACCTATGGAGACACAACTCATAACACAGACAAAATGGGTTAAGTTGCGGTGGCGGAAGTGTATGGTGGGCAAGGTTATGCGAAAATGGTGGTGGTTGATGAAGAAGCAACCGTCCCTAAGTAGCCGAAACACCTTAGGAGACTCGAATCACTACTCAAGCAACCACTAATGCTATGGTGAACAAAATGGGTTAGGTTGCGGAAGTCGGTGGTGGTTTTGCGGATGATATGGTGGAAGGCCTAGGCAAAGATGACAAAATGTCAAAATTTTGATGGAGTCAAATGGTGTGGGAACCTATCTAGGTGGATGGGGGATGTCAATAGCTACTCAACGAGCTAAAGAACGCAAAATTGTAAACCTGGAAATAAAAAAAGGAAAGTTGTAATAATATTAATTAATGGATGTTTCCTCAAATCCGAAATTATTTCAAGCACAAGCTGGCACAATGCATGAAATTGTTCTGTTCATTGATGTGCACAAGTATACTCTCATTGCAGCCATTAATTCTAGACAAAAAATGATTTACCTTTTGTTAGCATATAGTAATACATATACACATATTGTTACTACATAAGATGTATTGACCAATAGTAACTTGAGAAGTTTAGGCCGATTTCTAGCATGTGCACATATGGGATATCAACATATGGAGATCTTAACTGCGAAAGTATACTTTATTTGAACATTGTTAAATATTTCACTTTATAATTTTTACAGAAAAATGTATTTCACATTAGATATTTGTATGATGAAATTACACAAACATAGCTCACGTAAAAAAAATCACGTAGGGAAAATATGCAGATTTCAGTATATGTGATACTGTATTCTATGGTGAATCAACGTGAATAATATATACTGAAATTGCAAGAAATGAACATTACACATGTCAACAATATTTCCATTCAACCTTTTATATAGATAAATATATCATTAACCAAACCGTTAGAATCAAATTATTCTCTTACCTCTAAGAAGGTAAGGTTGGGCATCTAAAAAAAATTCTAGAGAAAATGCTTATACCCTCGTTAGACAAAATGAGCATATCCATGTTAGAAGTGCTAGCCAGTGGATGTGGCTTGGAATAGTGGTTGGAGTTGTTTGTGCGTACTGATTAAAGGACAATGTGCCTGCTTTGCTTACATTTTTTTGAGTGGTTAGCTTGACAATCAAACAAACAAGCCGAAGGATTAAAGGAATGTTCACCACCTCAGGAGGATGGATTAACCATACCTGTCGTTCCACGGCCTTGTATAAAGAACACCGACCTAAAGAATGAGATTCATGGTTTGTCGGTCGGTGCTCGTAGACGATCTTTGCACTCTCAAACTTGAGGAGTCTCTTCGTCCTTTCATGTGGAATATGTGCATAGGCACTGTTCGTCCGAGCTTGCATGCTTCGCATCACTTGCTGGCAATCAGTCGCGATGATAATTCTATGAGCAATTATATCTTTAGACATAATTAGAGCCGCGTCGCAAGCCCTAGCTTCAAGAGTCTCCGGGTCTGTGCTTCCCTCAAACATGATCGCCGAAGGTTCCATTATTTCCCATCGCTGTCTCTAGCGACAACTCGACGGCTCACTACTTGTGGTTCTTGATGAACGCAATATCTACCATGAGTTTTATAACACCTGAAGGAGGGGCGGACCACCCCTACAGCCGCTCTTGCCTCAGCTGCCCTTGGTGCCCAGTCGTGTCTTTCTTCTTGCTTGCTTCACCCAACTCTAGATCAGAAATTAACTAGCAGGGAAAGGCGCGGCGGCAATGCCGTGCCTGTGAAAGAGCCCGTGCGGGTGCCTGTAGTTGGCTTCTGACATGGACGAAGATCTGTGTTAGTGTGCCATCAACATATTTCTTCAGGTCCCGTTTGCTTAGTGCCTCAGTGTGCCATTGTATCTTTTTTTAGTACAAAGAAGATAATCCAGACCAGTGTTAGAGTAAATTTAGGAAAAATAGGCTGGGAGCATTGTACTGGGCCGGGCCATTACGGATTGGAGGTGCACGTTTTGTAGAAATCACACTCTATTCTATGCAATGAGCGTAGAAAAGAATATTCCAGGACATCCTATATGACGCCCGTTGCGTCATATGTCATATAAGAGAGATTTTGGATAAGTTGCGTCATATGTCATATAAGAGAGATTTTTGATAAGGTGCCATTAGGGGCAGGTAGATCAGTTAGCCGTTTGTCGTTGGTTATGTATCGAGAATTGTTTTCTTTTGGGTTTTAACTTTTCGTCTCTAGATTTTCTAGGTTTAGTCCTTTTCTTTTGTTTTTACATAAAAAGTAACACTTTTTAGGAAAGTTGTGTGAGCATTCTTCAATTAGATGCCACCCGCAAAAAAAATTCTTCAATTAGATGCAAATTTTACACAATTGTGTAGTCACTATTTGAAATATGTGGGAGAATTTTCTAAACCATACAAGTATTTATTTTTTTCAAAATTTGAAAAGCTAAATAAATTTTGTGAACATATTTTTTGAAAAGTCTGAATTTCGTTTGAAAGATGTGAACATTTTCAAAGAAAAACAGAGAATTTTATAAAAGTGGTGTTTTCATAAACTTTTTTAAAGTAAGGATAAACTAGAAAACAAAAAGGAAATGAAAAATAAAAATAAAGAAAAAGGGAAAAGATAAAAGAAAACTGGAATAAAATTGATGGAGAAAACAGAAAGATGAATGCCCCACAGAAGAACGGGAAATACCGCTAGAAACCCATCGCCTCTATGTTAGGCTTGATCTAGCTTGTACGCTGTGTGTGACTGGGTGTCATTTTGACGATGTGGGCGTCAAATAGGTAAATCCGGATATGTTTCTAATAAAACAGGAAAAATCTGGATATTCCTCTTCCTTAATGGTAGTTCCCTTAATAGCCTGTTTGATAACCATTGGGCCATAGCAATGGAAATTTGCATCAGAGAGTTTGTATGAAGTAGATTTTTTATGGGTCAGTCCAGGGTGCCCTACTTATTACACATCTAAGTGACTCAATCAAGTTAGAAAAAGGAAAAGGACAAAAAATGCTTGTACGAATCTTAACGTAAAATCAATGATACAAGATTTAGATGTGTAATACTTAGAGGGGTATGTCTATCTCATATCTAGAAGTGAGATATTAGCTCACATCTAACATGATGTCACACCTTGTTTGTGGATCTCTCATCCACAATTTTTTCTCGCTGGTTCGTTGTTCATATGTTTTTTCTTTTATGGTTGTCCAGACAAGTTTGTCCTTTGGGGCTAAAAATCCTTTGGTGGTGAAATGAATCGATCATCTTGTGCGCCGCCTTGTTCGTTCATTCGCTCGCGTGCATGAACTCATCGAGCGCATCCTTATATAAATACGTCGTTTTTGTTTCCGCCCGGCCTCGTCCGCTCGCTCTTTGGGACGTACGTCTTTCTTTTTTTCTTATTTTTTTTCCTATGCTCATGTTGCTTGTTCGTCTCGTGCTCTCCTCTTTTTTCCTTCTTCTTCTTCTTCTTCTTCTTCTTCTACTTCTTCTTCTTTCTTTCATTTCTTTTCTTTCTACTATTGATTGATTTCGAGGGAGGATTTGCACTGGTGCATGGACTCCTGAAAAAGACAATTTTTTCTTCCAATTCTAACGATAGTTAAATACTACGAAACACAGGCGGACCACCGGAGTTCCTTCCATCGATCCTCTCCTTGTTCCGCCAGCGACTCCACAATTCAAGGAAAAATGGACGCGACCCGCTGCGCAACTCGATCGTCGCCAAAGCAATCAACCAATTGAAAATAAGTGTTGGCACATCTTCCTCCATCCATGACCAAACAGCGACGGGCGTACCCCTTCAAGACGGTGGCCTGCTCACGGGCGCCAGGCAAGGAGAAGCTCTGCTATTTGGCACCAAAGGACAAACTTGGCTGGACTTGCAACTGGGACAACAACAAAACTATGATCCCATTGTCAAGTCAAGGGTGGACTTGCAATTGGGACAACTACGAGCTCAGTTACGAGCGAAGGGTCGACTTGCAACTAGGATGAAACAAATTATGGACCCAGTTGGAAGTCAAATATGGATTTGCAACTGGGATGAAAAACAAAGCAAATTCCCAGTTGCAAGACAAGGGGTGGGCTTGTAACTGGGAAAACTACGAGCTCAGTTGCGAGTCGATAATGGGCTAGCAACTTGGAGAACTACGAGCCCAGTTGCGAGTCGACAATGAACTTGCAAATGGGACAACTGCACAAAACTACGAGACCAATTTTGAGTTGATGGCGGACTTGTAAGTAAGACAACAACAAAACTACGAGGCAGTTGCGATTCAAGTGTAGACTTGCAACTAGGATCAAAACGAACTATGGGCCCAGTTGCGAGTTGGGGTGGACTTGCAACTGGGATAACAACAAACTATGGGCCCAATTGCGAGTCGAGGATGGACTTGTAATTGCGACAACTACGAAACTATGAGCAAAGTTGTGAATCAAGGGTGGAATTGCAACTGGGATAAAACAAACTATGGGTAATGTTGTGAGTCAAGGGCGGACTTGCAACTTAGACAACTACACAAAACTATGATAGCATTTGCGAGTCGAGGGTGGATTTACAACTAGGACAACAATAAACGACGAACTCAGTTGTGAGTCAAGGGTGGATTTGGAACTGCGATGAAAACCAAAACACAGGCCCACTTGTGAGTAATTGGGATAGCAACAAAACTATGACCCAAGTTCCGAGTTGAAGGTGGACTTATAACTGGGATAACTACGAAACTACGAGCCTAGTTGCGAGTCAAGGGTCGACTTGCAACTCGAATGAAACAAACTATTTTGCCCAATTGTGAGTCAAAGGTGGACTTGCAACTAGGATGAAAAATAAAGCGCATACCTAGTTGCGAGTCGGTAGTGGGCTTGCAACTGGGAGAACTACGGGCCCAATTGCGAGTCAAGGATGGAGTTACAACTAGGACAACTATAAACTACGAGCTCAGTTGCGAGTAAAGGGTCGACTTGCAACTTGGATGAAACAAACTACGATCCTAGTTGCGACTCAGGGGTGGACCTTTAACTGGAAGGAAAGGCAAAACACAGGCCCAGTTCTGAGTCAAGGGTGGGCTTTCAAGTGGGATAAAACAAACTACGAGCCTTGTTGCGAGTCGGGGGTGGACTTGTAACTAGGATAATACAAACTACAAGCTCATTTGTGAGTCAAGGGTGGACTTGCAACTAAGATGAAGAACAAAACAGAGGCTCGGTCGAGGGTGGACTTGCAACTAGGATAACAAGAAACTATGGGTCCGGTTAGAGTCGAGGGTGAACTTACAACTAAGACAACAACAACAACAAGTAGGATTCCAGTTGCGATTCGATGGTCAACTTGTAACTGGGATGAAACACCGCGCCCAGTTGTGAGTCAATGGTCGACTTGCAACTGGAACGAAACAAACTATGGGCCCAGTTGCGAGTTAAAGGTGGACTTGCAATTTTAATAAAAACAAAATACATGCCTAGTTGCGAGTCGATGGTGGACTTGCAACAGGGAGAACTATGATCTTAGTTGTAAGTCGAAGGTGGACTTGCAATTGGGGTAGCTACAGAACTACGAGCCTAGTTGTGAGTCAAGGGTCGACTTGCAACTGGGATCAAACAAACTACAATCCCAATTATGAGTCAAGGGTGGACTTGCAAGTAAGATGAAAGACAAAACACTTGCCCAATTGTGAGTCAAGGGTGGGCTCGCAACGAGATAAAACAAATTACGGGCCTAGTTGCGAGTGAGGGTGGACTTGTAACTGGGACAACTATACAGAACTATGATATGAGTTGTGAGTCAAGGTGAGCTCACAACCGGGACAACTAAAAGCATGACCTCAGTTGCGAGTCAAGGGTGGACTTGCAACTCGGATAAAAGCAAACCACATGCCCAGTTGCAAGTCAATGATGAGCTTGCAACTGAGACAACTACACAAAACTACGATACCAGTTGTGAGTAGAGGGTGGACTTGCAACTAGGGTAATTACAAACTACAAGCCGGGTTACGGGCAGAGGAGGGACTTGCAACAGGATGGAAAACAAAATATGGACCCACTTATGAGTCAAGCGTAGACTTGCAACTGGGATCATTGACATAACCTGCCTCTTTGACTTCTATGACACTTGCCAAATGAAATGGGCACACAAGAGCGCAAGAAAAAAATGCCCGATAAAAAACATGCGTACAACACGAATGGGCTGACAAACGAACAAAAGGAAACAAGGTGGTAGAGGAATACATCGGCCGACTGACGATGCCATCAACCTAGGGTTGGGTCATAGGCCTGACCTATACGTCCTACCCAAGGTCACTACCCTAGAATCAAGGACATTCAAAGTATAGCAAGAAATACCGACTGAAGTAGCCATCAAGTGCAATCCACTCGACCAATCACCTCACTTGGATACCCCCAATTTCACTCAACCTGGATGAAGTCATTGGACCATACAGGAAACCACTCGGAGTACAGAAGACCTAGAGTCACTTAGGATGGCAACGGTCAGGCGTTCACTCCATAGTCTTAAAGATCATTAATAGCACTTTATAGCTGGCATTACCAGTAACACCCTGTCTTAATGTACATTGAACCCTGTAACGGGGGCCGGCTGGGGTCCTGGCGCACTCTATATAAGCCACCCCCTCCTTTGGGACAAGGGTTTGCACCCCTTGTAACACACACACACACCCATATTCCAGTCGACCGCCTTAGGGCACCAAGACATAGGGCTTTTACCTCCTCCGAGAGGGGCCTGAACTTGTAAACTCGTGTGTTCAACCTCATCGTAGCTAGGACCTTGCCTCCTCATATGTACCCCCTACTCTTACTGTCAGACTTAGTACCACGACAGTTGGTGCCCACCGTGGGGCAAAGTGTCTTGGCAACTTCCGGCGAGGTTGCATTTTCTCCGATCTTCATCAACATGGTTTCCGGTGGCAGCTTGGTCATGGGCCGCGAGTTCCGACTCGGTGCGCTCACTTTCGCCGCCGCCGACTCCGCTTGGCTCCAAGAAGCCCCCCTCGATGTCAAGGCCCTTTCGATCTGCGGGGCGTCGTACTTCCACGCGAGTGCCTGCGGCATTCTCCTACGACAATCGTCGACTCTGTGTCGGTTGGCCCTCACATCGTCTGCTCACTCAGCTGGTCGCCGCTACAAGCGATCTGGTTAATCACGGCTGCAGCGGTGGGTAAAGCATGCAGTGGCTCGTTAGTCGGCCACCCCACAAATTGCGGCGATCGAGCCCGACGTATTTCACTATGGTCCAGTCGACTCTCGACTGGCTCTGCGGATTCTTTTTCCGAGCACGGGAGCTATGACACCGCGGTAGAAGTTCTCATGGTTGACTCCCGTAGTAGCCCCCTCGGGTTTTGCCGCAACAGCGACAATGGTGACGGCGACGGCCCGTCATTCGGCCACGATGAGTACGAGCCCCAACCTCTCAATTCGCAGCAGAGGGAAGAGTTGCACCGCCGCAACGTGGAGGCCCTCTAGACCCCCATCATAGGGGAAACCGTCGAGGCTCGGGCCTTGGAGGCTGCGCGCCTGGCCATGTTGGCTGAGCGCGCGCATTTGGAGAATCTCCAACATTCTCTCGATGAACGCACCCGTCGACTGATCCCCGAATCTAGTCAACGACAATTGTTTCTGCCTGAACCCCAGGTATACCACTCTCCGATCCAGAATCTTACAGCTGCTGCACGTATAGCAGAGTCTATTCAGCCATCCCTTTCAGAAGCTGGAAGAGGCTTGGAACATATCTGAGCGCTGCTCCAGGCAGCAGGAGAGCTGAACTCCGCCGTTTCCCAGTCGCGGAACAGGATCCACAACAGGTCAATAAGGGCAGATATAGTTCAGTCCGCACACAGTCCTAGGCCGCCTTTGCGACATGAAGATCATGATCAGCGTCGAGATCGGCACCTGGGAAGAGCTCATGGAGAGCTTGATCGTGAGTACGCCCGTGACAACCACCGTCGAGTGCCTTCGCCCCCTCCAAGGGACGGGTCATACGCGCCCCGGCGGTATGACGACAGGCGCCCATATGGTAATGACCGCAGAGTTCCAGTCGACCCAAGAGAGCCTGGGTTTGACGCAAGGTCCGTCCTTGTACAAGGTTTGGTCAACCGGAATAGAGCATATAGAGAAGGGTTGGATAGAGATAGACCCGGTGGAAGTAGGGTGCATGTTTTCGGCCCTGAGTGTTTTGGAAGAACCATCCGAGCCGCTGAGATCCCTTACAACTTCAAATTGGTGACTGGCGTCAGTAAGTTCACTAGGGAGTCGAAGCCTGACACTTGGTTGGAGGATTACCGAGTGGCCGTACACATTAGCGGCAGCAACGATGAGGTGGCCATAAAGCACCTCCCTTTGATGCTTGAAGGTTCTGCCAGAGCCTGGTTGAATCAGTTGGCCCCTGAGAGCATTTTCAATTGGGAAGAGTTAGCTCGAGTGTCCACCAAAACATTTGAGGGCACTTGCAAGCGACCTGCTAGTTTGACGGAATTGCAACATTGTGTTCAGAAATAGAATGAGACTTTGAGAGACTATATCGAGAGATGGACTACTCTTCACCACACGATGGAGAATGTGTCGGATCACCAAGCAGTTTGTGCCTTTAAAGAAGGCGTTTGTCGGTGTCAAAACTGGCGGATCTCGGGTAGGGGGTCCCGAACTGTGCGTCTACGCGGATGGTAACAGGAGACAAGGGACACGATGTTTTTACCCAGGTTTGGGCCCTCTCGGTGGAGGTAAAACCCTACTCCTGCTTGATTAATATTGATGGTATGGGTATTACAAGAGTTGATCTACCACGAGATCAGAGAGGCTAAACCCTAGAAGCTAGCCTATGGTATGATTGTTGTTCGTCCTACGGACTAAAACTCTCCGGTTTATATAGACATCGGAGAGGGCTAGGGTTACACAGAGTCGGTTACAATGGAAGGAGATCTTCATATCGTATCGCCAAGCTTGCCTTCCACGCCAAGGAAAGTCCCTATCCGGACACGGGACGGAGTCTTCAATCTTGTATCTTCATAGTCCGGGAGTCCGACCAAAGGTCATAGTCCGGCCATCCGGACACCCCCTAATCTAGGACTCCCTCAGTAGCCCCTGAACCAGGCTTCAATGACGACGAGTCCGACGCGCAAATTGTCTTCGGCATTGCAAGGCGGGTTCCTCCTCCGAATACTTCATAGAAGATGTTGGAACACAAGGATAGTGTCCGGCTCTGCAAAAATAAGTCCCACATGCCAGCGTAGAGAGAATAATATTTACACAAATCTAATCTGCTGACGTATTCCACGGCGTGACATCATGCCACGGCCTAGCCTTTATTCATTTTACCATTCCACCTCAACGCGCTTAGCGAGGCGATTTCCTTGGCACGTCTTGTCGAAGCAGAGATCGTGTCCCCTTATTCCGGGATTCTCATCAATACGGGCATGGGTAACCCAACCGCGCCTTTTGGTATGACTCTCTGATTGAAAGCGAGTCCCAAACAGTTACGGGGAGGGATCTTGGTATTCAACTCCTTTATAAAGAGACCAAGGCTCGACCCCCCCCCTTCCTTCAATCCAATCAAATCCGCCCCTCGCCTCGAGTTCCAACACTCAAGGTTTCTAGTTTTAGGCGCTTCGGACCTCCGACGATGTCCGGCTCCAACCTTCAAGGCCGGTGGGTGCCTTCCTCCATTACGGAAGAAGACGTGCAAAAGCTGAGAGATGCCAGGTATCTAACCGGCGAAATCTCGCATAGGCTGCCAGCTCAAGGGCAGGCCATTCCTTCTCCTCAGCCTGGTGAGAGCGTGGTGTTCACATCTCACTTCCTTCGGGGGTTAGGTTTCCCGATTGATCCCTTTGTGAGGGGGCTGATGTTCTATTACGGGCTGGAATTTCACGACCTAGCTCCGGAGTCCATCCTCCAAATTTCATCGTTTATCGTAGTGTGCGAAGCCTTCCTCCATGTCACCCCTCACTTCGGATTGTGGCTTAAAACCTTCAAAGTAGAGCCGAAGATGATCGAGGGGCAGCACACCGAGTGCGGAGGAGCTATCATAAGCAAGATAGCCGGCGCTCCATGGCCCGAGGGCACTTTCCAAGAAGAGTTCGGCTTATGGCAACGGGACAGGTTTTATATCACAGCCCCCAGGGGCACCACATGGGTGGCGCCTCCTGCTTTTCACTTGGGTCCCCCGCCACGGCGAGTGTCATGGGTTAATGAAGGGCTTATCTGGGGTCCGTCCAAAGACGTGCCCCTACTACAGGACCGCATTGGAGATCTCCTAGAAAGAGATATTAACCTGACCGTAGTGGCGCAAGTTATGCTGATTCACCGCACGCTGCCCTGCAAACGTCGCCCCCTCCGCCTGTGGGAATTTAATCCGGAGGGACCGCGAGTCCTCCAACATTTTATGGGCGCAACGCCCATGGAGATGTACAAATTGTTCTTCGGACCACAAACAAGGTGTCCGGATTTATCCGAGGACGCAGGTCTGAGCTACAATCGCCGAGATGTTAAGGTAAGCAGCCCCATATTTGGACACACCATCCGTATTTTCATCATAAAGCGGCCCTTTAACAGAGCTATTCTTTGAACACGAGTGGATAGTGAAGGCAAAGCTTATCAGGTGTCTAGCCCCCCTGCCCGAGGCCGCGCCAAACCCCGTGTTAACCAGGATGCTGCAGATTATGTTTTCAGCCGAGGGCGAAGAGGGGAACCAAGGAGCTGCCGCCTCCACGAAGGAGACTGTCAAGAAGGGAGGAATCGAGAATTCCCCCAACCTGGGAAAGAAAAGGAGTGCCTCTGAAGACCCGGAGGAGATGACCTCGAAACGGGGGAAGAAATCTTTGTCAGAGGATCCGGCGCCGGAGACTGCCCCGGCCGCATTGCGCCTTCAAAGGGATCAGCTTTCCTCCGAGTCGTAAGTAAAGAGAGGGGCTCAAAAATTAGTGGCATCAGTGTTTTATTTCTGAGGAAGATAACCGAAATATTACCTTGCAGTTCGGATCTTGACCCTTCTCAGCAGAGCTCGTCTTCAGGGGATCTCCGTTCGGAGATGATAGAGAGCGAAACGCCTCCCCTAGCTGCACCAACTTACGAGGCAGGCGACCTCGAGGTGTCGTCCCGGCGGGTTTCTCCAAGTCCGAATCCTGAAAAAGGTCGTCGGGCTTGTCTGGTGCCCTCTGGTGCGCGGTCGGAGAGGCTGAGGGATCTGCTCGGGCGTGCATCCGTCTCAGAAGAACACCGTGTGTTGATGAACATGGTGATAGGAAGGGTTGCATCCGCGAAAAGCGGATTGTACGAGGCCGCCAGGGGTTTACTGACAGGCTTTGAGGTACGTGAAAAGGTGTACCTATTGGTAGAGTCGCATAGAATGAGCCCTGTATAAATAGTAGCCCCTGAGACTCTGTGTGTCGTCAAGAGTGATGGCGCACAGAGGATCAAAACCCCAGGTATAAAATGTTACCTTTTTACGAAGGTGACGAGGCGTTCGGTGGCTAGCCTGACTGATGAATTTGCCGAGTTAAAGCGGCAACTGGACGTGGCAGATGCCGACATCGCGCTTGTAAATAAGCAGCTAGATGAGGCAAAAAGGTATACTCCACAGATATCTGATAAGAGGAGTTCGATGCTCGTTTCTTACAATATATATATATGCTTATTGCAGATAGTGCTGCTTCCGTGGAGAACCTTCGGGCGGAACTTTCCCGAGCCAAGGAGCAAGCAAGAAGAAGTGATGCGGTGGCCGTTAAGGCGACTGAAGAGCTGAAAGCCGAACATGCTGCTCACTACCAGAGTAAGAAGGCAATAGCCGAGATGGCTGTAAAATTGAAGGATGCTGCCGACCGCTGTGAATTTCTCGAATAAGAAAAAGGGGCGGCTCAGAAGGACCTTGAGAAGATCACTACCGAGGTCAAGGATGCCCGCTCTGCGATGAGAGCTATGAAGGAGGAGCTGCGTCAGGCCGGGGATATCACGGCTGGAAAGCCTTATATGCTGCGGATGAATTTCGGGGATCCTAGGTATGCTCCGTTAGACCGGTAGTGGAGTGAGGAAAACACTTATCTGGATGTGACAGCTAGTGCGGCTGACACAACCGAACACTTCCGAGCACGAGGCGACCATAATTTGGAAGAACTGTTTTGGTCGCAGTTCCACAAGCCAGAGCGCCCACTTTCGGTACCCGACCGTTTGGCCGCCTTTGCGGAGCTGAACAGGTTATCTGGACTCGCCATGAAGTATGTCGCGAGTCGTTTGTGGCCGGGGGAGCCAGAGCTGAAAAGTTATTTTGGATTGGTGCAGCAGTTCCTTGGTTCTGTGCCGCATGTCGATGTACTGAAGAGGTCGGCGTGTATAGAGGGTGCACAAATGGCTCTTGCCCGTGTCAAGACATACTGGGCGGATATGCAGGCCAGTGTTGTCGCATCCCGGGATTCGGACGAAGGCCGGGTATCTGCCGAGCACTACCTTGAGGAAGTTCTTCCGGGCGCTTGTTTAATAGAAGCGCAGTGCTCGAAGGATGTTTTGTTCGAATAGCAGGTGCTATTGTAAAAGAAATATTTTGATAGAATAGAAAATCTTTTTATACTTGTGCTTGCAAGAATTATAACGCCTCCTGTGCGGCCGTTAACGTATATGTGTATATAACCTGAAAGATGGCAGTCGTTGGCTTCAGCCCCCACGCATATAATGCGGGGGTGTTCGCAAAAAATGCGCCTTTTCACACTTAATCCAATGTCTTGGTCCTACAAAGGAGGTGATGGCACGGCGAACGAGGCAACCGGACTATAACGCTTTATCACTTTCACTTAGCCATAGGAGTTTGACATTGGGGCTACTCAATAGCCCCTGGAGGCACCGCGCTCTCCCGAATCTGGGGCGCGTGTGTGCCTAACCAGGAAGCGGTCCTTCATTAATGCGGAGGAATCCTAGAGATTCTGAGAGTCATCGAGTGGTTGACCAGTCTCTCGCTATATCATGACAGTCAGTTTTCGGCTTTCTCAACTGAGGTGCTCGCCTGGCTGAACCTGGGCACAATCGCAGTAGTTCTCCTGGTGCCGCGTTAGCCGATATAACGGAACGTAAGGCAACAAAACACAGGAGCCGGGCAAACCCAACATTTGACCAAAGACATGATTCGAAGCTGATGCATATAAGGCCTAACTCGCGACGCCGAACACTCCTTAAGGTATTCGGTCTTTATGAAGACGGGCCGAGATGGAGCCCTTGGTAAGAAAGCCCCTTGTGTCCAAGTACGCGCAAAATTCTGGCGTGGCAACATGCCAAAACGCCAGTCTCCTCCTCGATTATGACGAAAACCGGGGGATGTTTTCAACAAGAGACAGTAAAAACGGTTTACGTAGGGTCTTAATCTGAAAAGAATCCTTAGAACGGGTCCCTACTGCACGTCTGCGCCTGTGTCTCCGTTGTGCCATATCCTGGACAGGCGTAGCATGGTGTTCGTCTGCGAAAAGAGGAACTTTAGTAAATAGGCGTGCGAGAAATCTATATTAGAATAAACAGGATATAGTTGGAGCAAGAAGGGAGCCGCATTGTCTCCTGGCGTGAACACGCGGAGCCCCTTGTACAGGGTTGTGCGGCTATTAAGTCCATGTGTGTTGACGCCGGACTCGTCTAGCCGTGTCCGGGCTAGATTAGTGTGCGGCTGTCTAGGCGACCGCACCCTTACCCGTATTTTGGGGGTCAATTGTCATTCCCCTATGATGAGATGATGCCTCGTGGGCCTGGCATTTTAAGTAAGGGATGCATAATGTGGTATTGCGTTAAAGCGGGCGAAAGCTTCACGTCCCAGTAGCGCTTGATAGCGACTTACGAATGGGGCGATGTGGAAGGTTAGCTTTTCGCTTTAGAAGTTGTCGGGTGAGCCGAACTTGACTTCTAACGAAAGGGAACCCATAGTCTGGGTATCTGGACCCGGCGTGGCTCCTCGAAAGGAAGTTTTGCCGCGGCGTATTAGCGCTGGGTTTACCCCTAGTTTGTGGATTGTGTCCTGATATAACAGGTTTAAGTCACTGCTGCCGTCCATAAGGACTCGTGTAAATTGTAGTCCGTCAATAACCGGATTCAAGACCAAGGCAGTCCAGCCTGCGTTCCGGGCCCCTCTGGAGTAATCCCGATGGTCAAAGGTGATTGGTTGTAACAACCAGTGGCGGTGCTCCTCTGGGGCTGGCTGTATGGCGCATGTCTTCATAAGCGCCGTTCTGTTTTGCCCTTTTGTCATATGAAGTGAATTTACTGTTTGGACTTCTTGTGGGAACTTCTTTTGTTCTCCGGTGTTCTGCTTGTGGGGCGCGTCGTCATCCTCGCTTGGTGTGTCGAGCCCCTTGTGTTCGGCATTGAGTTTACCAGACTGCTTGAAAACCCAACAATCTCTGTGGGTGTGGTTTGCAGGCCTCCCGGGGGTGCTGTGGATTTGACATATTTTATCCAGGATTTTGTTGAGGTTAGACAGCTCGTCCTTGTCATTTTTGGGCGGCGGCATTTTCTGATTTTGCCGAGAGCTTTTGAATCCGGCATTGACTGCCGTGCTCGTTGGGCTGTTGTCCTTGATTTGGCGCTGTTCTTTGTTACAGTGTGGTTTCCCGTTTCCATCTCTAGGTTCGGATGTACTCGGGTCGCTGGTGCTGCTTCTTGCCAACCAGCTATCCTCTCCTGCGCAAAAGCGGGTCATGAGGCTTGTTAATGCGGCCATCGTTCTTGGCTTTTCTTGGCCGAGGTGTCTGGCGAGCCATTCGTCTCAGACGCTATGTTTGAAAGCTGCTAGGGCCTCAGCGTCCGGACAGTCGACTATCTGATTCTTTTGAGTAAGGAATCTGTTCCAGAGTTTCCGGGCTGACTCTCCGGGTTGCTGAGTTATATGACTCAGATCATCTGCATCCGGAGGTTGGACATAGGTCCCTTGAAAATTTGCCCGGAAAGCCTCCTCGAGCGCTTCCCAACTTCCTATGGTGTTTTTGGGGAAGGCTTTTAAGCCAATGCAGGGCTGGCCCTTTGAGCTTGAGGGGTAAGTATTTGATGGCATGAAGGTCATCTCCTCTGGCCATGTGTATGTGGAGGATATAATCCTCTATCTAGACTCCGGGGTCTGTTGTTCCGTCGTATGCTTCTATGTTCACGGGCTTGAATCCTGCTGGAAATTCGTGATCCAGCACCTCATCGGTAAAACATAAGGGATGTGCGGCGCCCCTGTATGCAGGTGTGCCGCGATGTTCAGGTATTTTTTGCATTGTATTGCTCGCTGGAACTTGCTTTCTTGTGCCATAGATGGATCTGGTTGGGCAGGTTGTTTGATGCGAATCCTTAGGGGGATCGCTCGCCGGATTGAGTGCGGCGCCCTCTTTCGCTTTAGATTGATCGTTGGGTCGTCTATCCGACCTGGTGGCTTCCTTGTTTTTCGACTGTGGGGGCTTTATGGCCTCTTCATCAAATTCCAGTAGTAGTTTCTGCTTCAGAAGCTCTTTGTGTGACGACTGTTGCCGTACTTGTGTGCAGTATCTAGTACTTTGTTCCATCTGATCCTGAGTGCATCTTCTGCTGTTTTGATCCTCCGCTTCTGCTTTTTCAGGCTACGTGCAGTGGCGACGAGCCTTTGGTGGAGGTTCTGATGTTCCAGCAATTTGTCCGGCGTGAGGTCGTCCGGACTATTATCTTTTCCGTTGATTGGTTGTTTGGACGGTTGCTCAATGGCATGTTCGTCTTCCGTTGATTCGCCCTGCTCTATGGCTGGGTCTTTGTCGAGGTGGGGCTTTGCGTGGCGCTTGCGTTGCCACTTTGATTGTTTTTCGAGGGAACGATCCCTGTTTGCGCCCTTTCGATCCTCGTTGTTATCCCTTTTGGGTGTGTACACCATGTATACATCGTATGGTGAGGTGGCTTTCTAGTTCCCTATAGGTGCTGGTTCTTGGTCGTCTCTTTCATCGGCGTCCATACCGTCAATGTCTTCGGAGTCAAAGTCGAGCATGTCGGTTGAATCGTCGATAGTGGCTACCAAAGTGGGTGGTGGGTGGGTTTTGAATTTCTTCGTCTCCTGTATCCCAACCCTGCTGACCATAGTCCGGCCAGGGCTCTCCTGACAAAGAGAGAGATTTTAGAGAGTTCAGGATATCGCCAAAGGGCGAGTGCTGAAAGATGTCCGCGACGGTGAACTCCATGATCGGAGCCCTATCGGGTTCGATCGGAAGGGGTGCAGAGGATTCGGAGTCCGGCACCTTGGAGTCATGGGCCTTGCAAAGGACTAGGCTGGTATTCGGCTCTATCGCCGTAGAGATTGTGGCTCCTGGGGCGGCGTCCAACCGTTCGTCCCTGGTTAGCGCAGTCGGCTCCGAGCTAATAGTCGGAGCAGACTCCTGAGCGGCACTCTGGCCGCTGTCCGGCAGCAGAGCTAGATCATGCCCATCGAGACAGTGCGGCGCGCTCGACCGTGGCTCGAATCCGTCGAAGATCAAGTCCCGCGAATATCGGCCGTGTAGTTTAAGCTTCCAAACCTGACCTGATGGCCAGGGGCGTAGCTTTCGATCTGCTCTAGGTGGCCAAACGAGTTGGCCCGCAGCGCAAAGCCGCCGAATACGAAGATTTGTCCGGGGAGAAAAGTCTCGCCCTGGACCGCGTCGTGGTTGATGATTGAAGAAGCCATCGGGCCTGAAGGTGACGACACAGAGGAACTCTCAATGAAAGCACCAATGTCGGTGTCAAAACCGGTGGATCTTGGGTAGGGGGTCCCGAACTGTGCGTCTAGGCGGATGGTAACAGGAGACAAGGGACATGATGTTTTTACCCAGGTTCGGGCCCTCTCGATGGAGGTAAAACCCTACTCCTGCTTGATTAATATTGATGGTATGGGTATTACAAGAGTTGATCTACCACGAGATCAGAGAGGCTAAACCCTAGAAGCTAGCCTATGGTATGATTGTTGTTCGTCCTACGGACTAAAACTCTCCGGTTTATATAGACACCGGAGAGGGCTAGGGTTACACAGAGTCGGTTACAATGGGAGGAGATCTTCATATCGTATCGCCAAGCTTGCCTTCCACGCCAAGGAAAGTCCCTATGCGGACACGAGACAGAGTCTTCAATCTTGTATCTTCATGGTCCGGGAGTCCGGCCAGAGGTCATAGTCCGGCCATCCGGACACCCCCTAATCCAGGACTCCCTCAGTGTTCATTACAGAGAGCTCAATCTGAAGTTCGGTCGGACCGGAGACATGACTCTGACTCGGATGATGGAGATTGCCACTCGGTATGCTAACGACAAAGAAGAGGACCGACTCTGGAGCGGCAAGAATAGATCAATCGCCGAGGACACCGGAGGAGGAAACTCCAGCCAGAAGCAGAAACGGAAAGCTGAGGCTGTAGGTCCTGCTAAGGCTGCAGTTTTGAATCAAGGGAAGTTCAAGGGGAAGCCTAAAGGGCATTGGACTCCTAAGAAAGTGAAAGATCAAGCGGGAAACGAGGTGCTAGATTTACTGTGTCATATACACACCAAAAAGTATGAAGAGGGGAATCTGAGTCTTCCCAAGCATACCACTCGACAGTGTCGACTCCTGATTCAGAGCTTCCGAGAGAGCCAACCTAGTGAAAAAGAGAAAGAGTCTGATAAGGAGGAAGACAAAGAAGAAGATGGTGGTTATCCCAATGTTAATGCCACTTTGGTGATTTTTGCTGACCTCGAGAACAAAAGTCGATTGAAAGTTATTAACAGAGAGGTAAACATGGTTGCTCCGGCAATGCCACGATATTTGAAGTGGTTAAAAAACCCTATTACATTCGACCAGTCCGACCACCCGCCACACGTTGCTACCCTTGGGCAGCAAGCGTTGGTGGTCGACCCAGTCGTTGGGGGCACCCGACTGACCAAGGTTTCGATGGACGGTGGTAGTGGATTGAATATATTGTATGCTGAGGCCCTCCGGGGGATGGGTATTCCGATGTCCAAGCTCAGTGAGAGCAACATGAGATTCCATGCTATCATCCTAGGAAAGAAAGCTGATTCACTCGGTCAGATCACTCTTGATGTGGTTTTCGGTGATTCCAAGAATTACCGCAAGGAAAAGTTGATGTTTGAGATAGTGGATTTTGACATCGCCTATCATGCCATTCTAGGCAGACCTGCTTATGCTAGTTTTCATGGCTCGACCATGCTATGTGTACCTTAAGTTGAAGATGTATGGCCCCGGAGGCGTGATCACAGTCATTGGAAATCGGCAGAGAGCAGAAGATTGTCTCCAGAAAGGTTCAAAGATCACCGATGAACATATGGCAGCAGTAGAGTTTCAGGAATATCAGAAGAATGCAGATCCGAGTGATTTGTTACATGCCAAGAGGCCTGCCTCGGAGTCCACATTTCAGTTGGCCGGCGAAACAAAGCCGGTTCACATTCACCCGACCGATCCCAATGCTGCTCTGACTCATATCTCAACAACACTCGACAGCAAATAGGAAGAAGCGCTCATTCAGTTCCTCCGTGAGAACTGGGACATCTTTGCATGGAAGCCATCTGACATGCCAGGTGTACCCAGGGGACTGGGTGAGCACTGTTTGCGAGTCAACCCAAAAGCAAAACCCGTTAAAGAGCATCTCCGTCGGTCCGCCACAGAGAGGAGGAAGGCCATTGTCGAGGAGGTGGCTCGGCTTCTGGCTGTTGAGTTCATCCGTGAGATATACCACTCCTAGTGGCTCTCCAATGTTGTTATGGTCCCCAAGAAAGATAAGTCACTTCGAATGTGTATTGATTTCAAGCATATCAATCAGGCCGGCCCGAAAGATCATTTTCCTCTGCCCCGCATCGACCAGATAGTCGACTCAACTGCGGGATGTGAGCGATTGTCCTTTTTGGATGCTTATTCCGGTACCATAAGATCCGACTGTATGGACCCGATGAGATAAACACAGCTTTCATCACCCCATTCGGGTGTTTTTTCTATGTTACTATGCCCTTTGGCCTCAAGAATGCTGGTGCCACATCCATGCGCATGATTCAGAAGTGCCTGCTCACTCAAATCAGTCGGAATGTGGAAGCATACATGGATGACATAGTGGTCAAGTCACGCAAAGGTTCCGACCTACTGACTGACCTTGCTGAAACCTTTGCCAACTTAAGAAGATATGATATCAAGCTCAATCCATCAAAGTGCATGTTCGGAGTCCCATGTGGAAAGTTACTCGATTTCCTCGTTTTCGAACGAGGGATCGATGCAAACCCAAAGAAGATTGGCGCAATCCTCCGAATGAAACGCCATGTGCATGTGCACGATGTTCAGAAGCTTTGAAAGGACATGTGGTGCCCCCATGTGTGGTTTTGGTAATTGATGACAATCTCTATGGACTAATGGTTGCCTTGAGTTATATTTGAAGGGTTTGCCCATAGGCTCTTCTTGGAGTCCATTTGTTGGTTTCAATGAGAGTTTGTGATGACCAAGGTGCTATTAAGGAATTATCCAAAGATTGGTCATATGAGTGTTGAGCTTATTGCAATCATGTCTTGAAGAAGAAGGTTGTGTGATCATTCATGTTTACCTTCAAGACATCATCCAAATGAAGAGAGTTGCAAAGATTCAAGGTTGATCAAGACTAAGTCAAGAGTGAATCAAGTTGATCAACTCACAAAGCGTAGAAGATGTACCGAGAGGAATCAAGTGATCCCATGGTATGGTAAGCATTGTCCATTGCACTTTATGTACTAACCCATGGTCTATGTGAGAGTTGTATGTGGGGTTAGGTACGTATCCATGGGCTTGCGTCAAGAGGAAGATATCATACAACCCATGGAAAGGATGACATCAAGTGGTGATCGTCATCAAGATTGCCGTGTGCAAGTTCAGGTGGAGCATCACAAAGAGATCAAGTGCTTGGATCTTGCCATCCATTGTGGTGTCAATGGACTTGTGAAGATGTGCCGAAGAGTGGCTCACCCATAGTGAACTATGGGGGAGCAATCATCTAGTCTTCATCGAGCCAACGCAATCAAGAAAGGTGGTCCAACTTGAGGTAGTCAAGATCGTCTTCATCTAGCTCAAGTGGACCATGTGCAAGGCAAAGGTTTTCCCTTGATAGGTTTTCTATTTTACCGGTCTTGTGGTGGTAGTTGGGAGACCGAGTTATAGGATCGTTTGCCGTACTATCAAGGGGGGCTCTCAAGTTGGTAGCTTGATCGTATCGTTAGTAGAGAGCTCAAACCATTGCATACTTGCATCATGTTTCTTGGTTCTTGTTTGGTTATCTTTGTGAGTCTTAGAGCTTATGGTCATCTTGATGACAAGCTTGAGTTCATCGAAAACGGAGTTCGCATGCGTCTTTTATGATGTTTTCGGTGTTGGAGGTTTTACCGGTCTTATCCGATGAAGGGTTCTCACCATTTTCTTATGGGACTTTTCTCATTTGCTTATTCTTGATATTTCTATCAATATTGTGTTAGACCATGTCGTTAGCTTTCCAACAAACTTGGTTTCGTTGAATTCGGAGTCCGTTTGCAAAAGTTGTGGCTGTTTTGGTAAAGGCTGCAGCGGTACTACCGCGACTAGAGCGGATGTAATTTTTTACTACCGCTCCAGAGCGGTAGTACCGCGGTTCCTGAGCGGTAGTACCGCTCCAGAGCAGTACTACCGTGGCTCCTAAGCGGTAGTACCGCCCCGGACCAAAAACCCGTGTTTTCTCTCTCGATTGGGCTGTTTTGACCGTGCTAGGCGGTAGTACCGCTCCTCCAAGCGGTAGTACCGCTTGTGCACGACCTGAGCACATAACGGTTGAATTCGGGAGGTCCTATAAAAGGGGGTCTTCTTCCCCAATGAACCTTATCCTTTGAGCTCGTGTTCTTCCCCCATTGTTGACCTTCTTCGAGCTTGCTAACTCTCAATCCCTCCATGGATTCTTGCTAGTTCTTGAGGGAAAAGAGAGAGGAGATCTAGATCCACGTTTCCACCAATCACTTTCTCCTCTAAGTGAGGGGAACCCCTTGAATCTAGATCTTGGAGTTCTTCGTGTTCTTCTTTCGTTCTTCCTCTCATTTTCCTCCCTAGCATTAGTTGCTTTGGTGGGATTTGGGAGAGAAGGACTTGGGCACTCCGTGTGCCCTTGCCATTGCATTTGGTGCATCGGTTTGAGTTCTCCACGGTGATACGTGGAGGTGAAGTTTGAGAAGCTTATTACTCTTGGGTGTTTGGGCACCCTAGAGCTTGTTCCTCTTTGGTGCCTTGGTGCCCTAGACGATTGGTGGTGTTCGGAGCTCAATCATTGTGGTGTAAAGCTCCGGGCAAGTGTCGGGGTCTCCAATTAGGTTGTGGAGATCGCCCCGAGCAATTTGACAGGTACCGGTGACCGCCCCCAAGGGTTGCCAAAGTGTACGGGTTCGGTGACCGCCCCCAAGGGTCGCCATTTGTACGGGTTCGGTGACCGCCCTCAAGGGTCCCTTAGTGGAATCGCAACATCTTGCATTGTGCGAGGGCGTGAGGAGATTACGGTGGCCCTAGTGGCTTCTTGGGGAGCATTGTGCCTCCACACCGCTCCAAACGGAGATTAGCATCCGCAAGGGTGTGAACTTCGGGATACATCATCGTCTCCGCGTGCCTCGGTTATCACTTACCCGAGCCCCTTTACTTATGAACTTTACTTTGTGATAGCCATATTGTTCTTTGTCTATATCTTGCTATCACCTAGTTGCTTATCTTGCTTAGCATAAGTTGTTGGTGGACATAGGTGAGCCTAGTTGTTGTAGGTTTTGTGCTTGACAAATTAACCGCTAGGTTTATTCCGCATTTGTTCAAGCCTAAACCGTAATTATTTTAAAGCGCCTATTCACCCCCCCTCTAGGCGGCATCCTCGGTCTTTCAAGCTTACTGGTTGTTTGGCTGCGTTGCATCGATTCATCTCATGCCTCGGTGAAAAGGCATTACCTCTTTACCGATTGATGAAGAAGTCTGACAAGTGTGGAATGACGAAGTTGAAGCAGCGTTTGAAGAGCTCAAAGCCCTGCTTTCCACCAGCCCGTGCTTGCCACTCCATTCAGCAAGGAGCCTTTACTGCTTTACGTCGCAGCCACTGGACAAGTTGTCAGCACAGTGCTCATGGTCGAGCGGGAAGAAGAAGGCAAAGCCTACAAAGTTCAGCGCCCTATGTATTACATTTCAGAAGTCTTGAGTCCGTCCAAGTAGAGATATCCTCATTATCAGAAGCTTGTTTAAGGAATTTACTTAACCATGAAGAAAGTTGCACACTACTTCTCAGACCACTCGGTTTTAGTCATCAGCAACGCTCCATTGTCAGAAATTCTGTATGATAGGGACACAACTGGTCGAGTGAAAAAATGGGCGATTGAACTCCCTCCTTTGGATATCAAGTTTGAGGCAAAGAAAGCCATCAAGTCTCAAGCAATAGCAGATTTCCTCGCAGAGTGGATTGAACAGCAGCAACCGACTCAGATTCACTCGGAACATTGGACTATGTTCTTTGATGGATCCAATATGTTGAATGGCTCTGGTGCAGGAGTGGTTTTAGTATCCCCAAGAGGAGACAAGCTCAGCTATGTCCTCCAAATTTACTTTGATTCTTCAAACAATGAAGCTGAGTATGAGGCACTATTGTATGGGTTGCGTATGGCCATTTCACTCGCCGTCCGACGCTTGATGGTCTACGGCGACTCAGAATTAGTGGTTAATCAAGTAATGAAGGAATGGGACATCAGGAGCCCAGCAATGATCGGTTATTGCAATGACGTAAGAAAGCTAGAGAAGAAGTTTGAGGGGTTAGAGCTCCACCACATACTCCGAATCAAGAATCAAGCTGCTGATGATCTGGCGAAGATAGGTTCCACTCGGAATCCTATCCCCGGTAATGTGTTCTTGGAACATCTCCACACCCCATCAGTACAAGAAGATCCCTTCAAGGAAGAGCCCCCACAACCGAAGTTCAACCAATCCGACTAAGATTGAAGTCCCAACTGTGGTCGACTTGGTCATGGAAGTCTTAGTAGTCACGCCCGACTGGACGTGCCATATATGGCGTACCTGCTCAGGCAAGAAATCCCAGAAGATGAGGATGAGGCCCGCTAGATAGTCCGTCGATCAAAGGCTTTCACCGTGATAAAGGGGCAGCTTTACAGAGAAAGTGTCACATGAGTGGCTCAACGCTGCATCACCCCAGAAGAAGGTCGAATGATTTTAAACGAGATCCACTCGGGGACCTGTGGTCACCATGCGTCCTCTCAGACCATCGTGGCCAAAGCATATCGAGCGGGATTCTATTGGCCGCGTGCAAATGAGATGGCAAAGGATATAGTCGACAAGTGCGCAGGTTGTCAGTTCTACTCCAACATGTCTCACAAGCCTGCATCTGCCTTGAAGACTATTCCACCCGTCTGGCCGTTTGTAGTCTGGGGATTAGATATGGTCGGACCCTTCAAGACCGGAAGAAGTGCCTTCACTAATTTGCTCGTAGCAGTCGACAAATTCACCAAATGGATCGAAGCCAAGCCTATCAAAAACCTTGACTCAAGCACTGCCATCAGTTTCATCAGGGAGTTGATATCCAGATATGGAGTCCCTCACAGCATTATCATAGATAACGACTCCAAATTTGATTCTAATGAGTTCAAGGCGTTCTGTGCTTCCCAAGGCACTCATGTCGACTACGCATCGCCCACAGTCGAATGGGCAGGCAGAAAGGGCGAATGGCTTGATCCTTCAAGGGCTGAAACCCCGACTAATGCGCAACCTCAAGAACGCTGCTGGAGCTTGGGTGACTGAGTTGCCGTCCGTCTTATGGGGACTACACTACAAAAAAAAGACACATCCGTGACATTTTGGGCCGAATGAAATTTTTTCCTGTCATACATATGACACTTCTATGACGATAATTGTGACAAAACCCGGTATCATCATAGATGTGGTGGGCTCCTACTTCTATGACAAAAAATCATGACAGAAAATGGGCTTTTCGTCCTGGGCGGGCCGGAGACGCAGCTGCATGACATTCTTTGGGCCGTCCATGACGGAAAAAACCGTGGTAGAAGCGAGGGGGAGGAAAATTTCGGGGAGTTGCCGGTTACGGTGGGAGGTCGGGGGCGGAGCGATGCGCGTTTCTCTCGTACGTACACGCGTGTGTGCGAGGCATTGGCTCTAACTGAAGCCGAGCGAGGCGTTGGGCTCTAACTGAACCCGAGTGATTGCACTGCAGGCTACGCGTTACTGAACCCGAGGGATCAATCGATGGCTGTTAACTGAACCCTATGGAGCGATTCCTTCGCTACTACTACTAACTGAAGCCGATCGATTGGATGAACAGTGAGCATTGCGGGGGTGTTTGGATGAACGGTGAGCGGTGGCGTTACCTCTGGATGAACAGTAACCTGTGGTGTGAAGGGCTGAATGAACAGTAGTCGGTGGAGGGGTGGCCGTGGAGGGGTGGTTGAATAGGACCCCGTGGTGTGGAGAGCTGGATGAACAGTAGACGGTGGAGGGGTGCCCATGGAGGGGTGGTTGAACAGTAGCTGGTGGAGTAGCGCGTGGTGGAGGCTGGATGAACAGGAGCCCGTGGAGGCTGAAGGAGGTCAACGGTAGCCCGTGGAGGCTGGAGGAGGTCGACGGTGGAGATGAACAGTATCCCGTGGAGTCCCGTTTTGCGGTACGCCACACCCCTCCCCCCGTTTTGACCGTAGCGCTCCAACACAAGTCTGTTTCATCCGTTTTGCGGTACGCCACACCCCTCCCGATCAACAGGACCCTCGTTTCGACCGTAGGAGGTCTGTTTCCTTCGTTTTGCGGTACGCCACACCCCTCCCGATCAACAGGACCCCCGTTTTGACCATAGGAGGTCCGTTTCCTCCGTTTTGCGGTACGCCACACTCCTCCCAATCAACAGGACCCCCGTTTCGACCGTAGGAGGTCCGTTTCCTCCGTTCTGCGGTACGCCAGGCCTCGTTTCCATCGCCTGTTCCGTCCAAGCCAGTTGGCTCCCACGCGTTCCGTTGCCTCCCGATGAACACGATGCATTCCGTTGCATCCCCATGAACACGACACATTTCGTTGCCTCCCGATGAACACGACGCATTCCGTTGCCTCCCCATGAACACGACGCATTCCGTTGCCTCCCCATGAACACGAGCCCTCGCCGTACGTATGTGCGACTAGGCGATCGAGACCCCGCCCGTATGTACACATACGTGGCCGTATTTTCTTTCTTGCACCCTGGCCGCTGTACATACGTGTACATGCTACGTGCGCGCATCTACTACGACATGTACGTGCCTCTACTACGACACGTGCGTGCCTCTACATCGACCAGTATATATGTACGTACAAGTTCGCGACCAGAATGACAACGCTACGCACGCTTCGACCAGGTGGGTCTCGACTGTCAGGCAGTTCCTTGCGTGTGAAATGTAGCTGGTGGGTCCCAACAGTCAGAGGGGCGAATCATTTTTTTTTGCCCGGACGCACTTCCTTTGCGTGCGAAGATGTAGCTGGTGGGTCCCAGCAGTCAGGGGGACGAATCATTTTTTTTTGCCCGAACACACTTCCTTGCGTGCGAAGATGTAGCTGGTGGGTCCCAGCAGTCAGGGGGGTGAATCGTTTTTTTTGCCCGGACGCACTTCTTTGCGTGCGAAGGTGTAGCTGGTGGGTCCCAGCAATCAGGGGGGAAACATTTTTTTTTCGCGAAATATGGTGGCCCGTCCGGTGGGTCCCCGCTGTTAGGTGGAGGAATAATTATTTTGCACGTAATAAGGAGGCACTTCCTTGCTGCGGTCGTGGACCCAGCTGTCAGCCTCTCCATGTACAGTCCACGTCCGATGGAAGCCGTTCCTTTACCACGTTGACCACGCTGCGCCGAGAGCACCAGGGCGGTGGACGACGGCGAGGCCTAGGAAGGGGATGACGCGGAGCCGGGGAAGATGTGGCAGTGGATGCCCACGCATAGAGGAGTACGAGGGTTCACTGGTTCGCTGCGGTGTGAGGCTGTCGCCGCCGCAGAATAACAGGGGGTGTGGGTGAGTAGAGGGATGGCCTGGCCAGCGGTGGGAGTAGTAGGGGGCGGTGAGGCCTCCGCCGCATCGCAGCCGGCCACGGGAGGCAGGAGCACGAGGCACGACCGGCGCTGGTTTGGGCGGCTAGAGCAAGAAGACCAGAGGTTGAAGAAGCACTATGACCGTTGGATGGACATCTTATGGTCACTGGAGCTACAATCGTGCATATTGACTAAGTTGACAAAGCCCTCCGTCCCCGTCAACTTAGTAGGCCCACAAGTCAGCCTGCCACTATACTGGGTCCCAGCTAATAGGGGGAGAATTCATTTTTTTGTGCGTAATAAGGAGGCACTTCCTTGCGTGCGAAGATATAGCTGGTGGGTCCGAGCTGTCAGCGGCGATAACGTTTTTTTTTGTGAAATACTGAGGCCCTTTCGGTGGGTCCCTGATGTCAGGTGGACGAATCATTATTTTGCGCGTAATAAGGAGGCATTTCCTTGTGTGCGGCCGTGAACCCAGCTGTCGGCCTCTCCATGTACAGTCCACTTCAGATGCATGTCGGTCGTTGCCCATGTTGACCAGGCCGCGCCGAGAGCACCAGGGTGGTGGACGACGGGGAGGCCTAGGAAGGGAACGACACGGAGGCAGGGAAGACTCTGTAGTTGTTTCCCACACGGAGGGGGGTACGACTAAATGAGGGTTTACTGGTTCGTCTGCCGTCGCCGGAGAATAACAACAGGTGTGGGTGAGTAGAGGGATGGCTAGGCCAGCAATGGGAGTACGGTGGGGCGGTGAGGCAGGCAGTCCCGCTGGCGGTTGTTTGAGCGACTGGAGCAGGAAGAGCAGAGATTGAAGAAGCACGACGGCCGTTGGATGAACATCCAACCGTCACTGCTTGTGCGTCAACCTTTTTTTAGGAAAGCCTCAAATCTGCGGAAAACAGCATACAATCCATCTGCCATTATTTCTAATAATTTACAGCCCATTTGCTAATTCTTAAGGTTTTTTTTGGAGCCCATATTCTTTTTGTTAGCATTATAACCCATATTGTGGCCACAGTTAAAAAATTATACGAAATTTTGCATATTTCGGTGCGGTCCGAACTGTTTTTAATCCCGAAATTTCGACTCACATTCAAACTGATTTGAAAAATAAATGTATATCAATATAAAATCCAACAAATTCTCCACGCATAAAAATTAATGTAATTTAAAATCTTGAAATGAAAAAAATATTTGAAACTAATTGCCGGTTTGATGTGTTTTAAAAATGTACAACTCATTTCTCATTACTGATGGGCCATTTTCTCGGCCAGCCGAATGAAAAACTCTCCTTGTCTTGAAAGAGTTGCAGCCCAACAGGCCTGACAAAGCGACTTAATTGGCAAATCACAAAAAAACTGGGCTGTGGCCGTGGACCCAGCTGTCAGCCTCTCCACGTACAGTACTCTTCCGATGGAAGTCGTTCCTTGACCACGTTGACCACGCCGCGCGGAGAGCACCACGGCGGTGGACGACGACGAGGCCTAGGAAGGGGACGACACGGAGCCGGGGAAGACATGGCAGTGGAAGCCCGCGCGGAGAGGAGTACGAGGGTTCACTGGTTCGGCTGCGATGTGAGGCTGCCGTCGCCGCAGGGCCTGGCTAGCGGTGGGAATAGTAGGGAGCGGTGAGGCCTTCGCGGCAGCACAACCGACCACGGGAGGCAGGAGCATGCAGCACGACCGGCGCTGCTTTGGGCGGCTGGAGCAAGAAGACCAGAGGTTGAAGAAGCACTACGGCCGTTGGATGGACATCGTACGGTCACTGGAGCTAGAATCGTTCATATTGACTAAGTTGACAAAGCCCTTCGGCCCCGTCAACTTAGTAGGCCCACAGGATAGCCTCCCACCCAGGTGGGTCCCAGCTAGCCGGGGGAGTATTCATTTTTTTGTGCGTAATAAGGAGGCACTTCCGGTGGGTCCAAGCTGACAGCGGGGGGGATGTTTTTTTCGCGAAATACGATGGCCCATCCGGTGGGTCCCAGCAGTTAGGGAGAAACAATTTATTTCGCAAAATACTCGTGGCCCGTCCGGCGGGTCCCGGCTGTCAGGTGGAGGAATAATTATTTTCCGCGTAATAAGGAGGCACTTCCTTGCGGCTGCCGTGGACCCAACTGTCAGCCTCTCCACGTATAGTACTCTTCCGATGGAAGTCGGTCATTGACCACATTGACCACGCCGCGCCGAGAGCACCACAGCAGTGGACGACGGCGAGGCCTAGGAAGGGGACGACACGGAGCTGGGCCACGGGAGGCAGGAGCAAGTGGTAGCACAGCCGGCCACAGGAGGTAGGAGCAGGCGGCACGACCGGCGCTGCTTCTGGCAGCTGGAGCAAGAAGATCAGAGGTTGAAAAAGTCGTATGGCCATTGGATGGACATCATACGGTCACTGGAGTATTGACTAAGTTGACACATCCCTCGGTCCCCGTCAACTTAGTAGGCCCACAAGTCAGCCCAACAATATGGTGGGTCCCAGCTAGCAGGGGGGTAATCATTTTTTTGGGCGTAATAAGGAGGCACTTCCTTGCTTGCGAAGATATAGCTGGTGGGTCCGATCTATCAGCGGGGGGAACATTTTTTCGCGAAATACAGAGGCCCTTCCTGTGGGTCCTAGCTGTCAGGTGGAGGAATCATTATTTTGCGCGTAATAAGGAGGCATTTCCTTGCATGCGGCCGTGGACCCAACTGTCAGCCTCTCCACGTGCAGTCCACTTCCGATGGATGTCGTTCATTGACCATGTTGACCAGGTCGCGCCGAGAGCACCAGGGCGGTGGACGACGGCGAGGCCTAGGAAGGGAACGACACGGAGCCAGGGAATACTCGGCAGTTGTTTCCCACGCGGAGGAGTACAAGGGTTTACTAGTTCGTCTGCCGTCGCCGGTGAATAACAACATGTGTGGGTGAGTAGAGGGATGGCTAGTCCAGCGATGGGAGTACGGTGGGGTTGTGAGGCCTGCGCGGCAGCATAGCCGGCCGCGGGAGAAGGGAGCAGGCAGTCCTGCCGGCGCTTGTTTGAGCGGCTGGAGCATGAAGAGCAGAGATTGAAGAAGTACGATAGCCATTGGATGGATATCCAACAGTCACTGCTCTCGTGTGTTGACTAAGTTGACAGGGCATTGCATGTGCGTCAACCTTTTTTTTTATGAAAGCATACGCGTCAACCTGTAGTAGGCGCACAAGTCAGCCTCAAATATGTGGAAAACAACATACAACCCATTTGCCATTATTTCTAATAATGTACAACCCATTTGCTAATTCTTAAGATTTTTTTGGAGCCCATCTTCTTTTTGTTAGCATTACACCCCATACTGTGGCCACGGTTAAAAAGTATACCAAATTTTGCATATTTCGGTGTGGTCAACTGTTTTTAATCCAGAAATATCGATTCACATTCAAACTATTTTGGAAAATAATTTATATAAATATAAAATCAAAATAATTGTCCATGCATAAAAATCAATGGAATTTAAGATCTTGTAATAAAAAAATGAAACTAATTCCCGGTTTGATGTATTTTAAAAATGTACAGGCCATTTCTGGGCAAACGGAATGAAACTCTCCTCGTCTTGAAACATTTGCAGCCCAGCAGGGCCGATAAAGCAAGTAGGCCTTGTTTGGGTATTTCTTTAAAAAAAATAGAACTGGGCTGGCCATTTTCAGCAAGGAAAAGACACAACTGGGCTCATGATGTGGTAAACATAAATAAAACCCTGGCTAGACGGGCCACAACCCCCGCACAGCCCTGTTGTTACCCTGATCCGTCGCTAAAACTAGTATAAATAACAACTGCTTGTTCCTCATTGTCTCAAAAAAAACTGGTTGTTCCTCAAAAAAAACTACGCGACTTGTTGGGTCCCTGGTGTCAGCCGCTCGTGGTGTAATTCTCTCGTTTATTGACTGCGTTTACGATGGCGTGAGCCCCAGATGTCCAACCATTAGGAGGAACCATATTTTTGGGCTTGTACTATAGAGGCACTTGCTTGCGTACTGCCGTGACGCTGGTGGGTCCCTACTGTCATCCTCTCCACGTATAGTCATCTCCTTGTTCCTCTCAGTTGTTGACCACATTGACAATGCAAGAGGGCGGCGCACCGCGCACGGCGAGCGAACCAAGGCCGCAAGGCGGAGGACGACGGCGAGGCCTTGGACGGAACGAACAAGAGCCATTGAAGATGCGCCGGTCTAGTCGCAGGCGAAGGGGAGTACGAGGGTTGACTGGTGGGGGTGGTGGCGGCTAGTCACTTGGCTTCTGTAATGCACAGTGAGCTCAAGCAGCTGGCGTGAGTGATGTTATTTCCCTTGGTTGTGATTTGTTACAATATTTCACTCTAAATTAAATGAATGGCAAGCGATTTGCCTTGTTTCAAAGAAAATATGACAGTCACAGCCGAGTTGAAAAGGGCAGGAACATCTAACTCCAACTTACAAACTGTACAAAAGCACGAGGATTGATTGTTCATCAGGTTTACAAAAAAACCCAGATTGAAAAGGGCAACAACATCTAACTCCAGCACTGTTTTCGGCAGTCACAGTCAAATGGATTGGTCAGGTCCATAGAATGAACATCCTGGATCGTAAAATTTACTGGATTATGACCACAATATGTTGTAAATAGAAGCCCGGCACGTTCAGAAGCTCTGTTGCCCACCTGAAACTCCTTTTTTTGCTCTTCGACATACCCATCCGCCAAAACCATGCTGCTGATAAACTTAAGCCTGATGGACAATAGTAACCTCGCATTCAGCAGGAAGAATGTGACAAATCTTGTGTTTGCACGGTTTGCTACATATCGTTCTAGCGTTATTGTCTTCAATCGAATCTCATGAGAAGTGAGAAAATCCCGATGCTTACAAATCCACCGATTGGTTATAACTTTCTTACCCCGTCCTGTTGCCTAAATAGACATGAAAATTGAAAACAGTTAAGGTCTAAAAGAAGAGTATCGAAAGAGCAACAGCTAAACGGTTAATTCTAGTACACTATATGCGGGCTTCCAATGTGCGTGAAATTATCACCTTTATATACAACTTCTCCAGACATGGAAAGCATTGCAACAAGCCAATAATCTTGTTCAGATCAAAACTATTCATTTGGATATATAAGATCTTGACAGAATCCAGCACCATTGATAGGCCATCCATGGAGAAACTCTTCATTGAGCATAGAACATAATATTAGTACAAAATGTGTACTCCAAGTTGATATATAAATTATGCGCAGAAATTTCAAATGCAGCATATGGTTACAAGTGTAGATGATAATATAAAGTAACTGAAGAACTGTGGAGCCAAACACCATATCGAAATGAGCACAGAGATCATGTATTACACCCAAGGTCTCCAGTTTAGGCGCAGAGAGGATGATTATTTGCAACGGTGAATAACTAGAATCAAGGATCAACCTTTGAAGTGAAGGGGCATCTTGGATGATGAGCTGCCTTCCGTCAAAAGAAATTCCAATTCTTACAAGGTTAGGCGACTTTATTTGGAGACAACCGATTCTAACTGTGAAAACAAGCACCAAGCACTCCAGCGCAGGGCAACTGGAGTGGATGATGCTGTGCAATGAGGCCGATATATGAACCCGCACAAGTGAAAGTTTCTTGAGAATAGGGAGTCGAAGGTTTAGTACCAGATTGTCTGGAAGGTAGCACAACGCAAATGTGGCGGTGTGGAGAGAGGAGGAAAACCGCGAGATGGACATCGGTGCTGAGGGCACAAGTTCATGGCGTTTTGTATGTGGTATGTGATTTCCAAGGGAATAGTAGAACTCAAGAAGCTGTAGTTCTGTGAATTCAGGGGATTTCAGCCAGGCGTCCACCGTGCAGGGCATGGTATGCTTGCTCAGGTAGCATGACGGGATGCAGAGGCTTTGAACGAAGCCCTGGTGGGAGGAGATGATGGCTCTGGGGATTTCATAATCATTGAAGAGAGATAGCTGACGACAGTCAAGATTAAGGGGCACGGCGCACCATAGAGGGCGCCACCGAATTGAGAGGACTTGGGTGCGGCAGCAATCCTTGGTGGGGAGAAGCGAGATGATCTCCCCAAGGACGGCGTCCGGGAGATCGCTGATGCGGTCCACCCAAGATTCTACGGGTTCCTGGGATCCGGTGGGGGCGGGGTCGCCACTTCTCCCCGTGCTGCCGGGTGCGGGATCTACAACAGGCATCACCGTTGGCGGGAGCCTCATCTTCTTAGCGTTGGGGTCAACCGACTCCATTTTCCTCGAGGGCGTCGCGAGGCGCTCACGAATTTGAGCAGAGTAACGAATGACGAGCCTAGTTGTAGTGCGAGCGAAGAAGGGGAGCTGGGGGTTTTCTGTAGGAGTGAGGTAGAAGGGGAGCTAGGGTTTTCTGTAGGAGTGAGGTGAGGAATTTGGGAGTACGAGTGGAGCGAGCTGACGGGAGGTGGGTGGGAGTGAGGAGGAAGAAGAGCACCCAGGTTTTTTTTGTGGGGGAGGGGAGCGGTGTGCTGGGTGTGGGTGGCGCCTTTTGAATTGATTTTACTATTTACTAGTGTGGATTGGCTGTTTTGTCTTGGGCCCAGAGAAACAATTACTACTAGTATAGTGGAGACACTCTACAACTACCCAGAAAAACAATTACTACTAGTACAGTGGAGACACTGTACCGCTTCTGGCTCCTCCTAGGTCACTGAAACGTCTCCCTCTACTGAATGTCGTTATACTTTTGTTCATCGACATGTGGGCCATGCAGCGCGCGGGCCCAAATGCCATCCACCAATATAGCAGGCAGTATGCAGGCGGAGAGTCACCCCGGTCATAGCGCGGCAGTAACGAGCCGTCATATCACAAAACCCCACCTCCCCGCAGTCTAAGTTTGACGGACGAAGCAACCATCATTTCACTCCTCGCCGAATCCCCTTCTCCCTCACCGTCTTCAAGAAAGGCAACACTCGCATCTGCCACTGTTCTTCTCTCCCAATGAAGGGAAGGTAAGCGGATCCGTGATGTTGGTATATTTTCGTTCAGAGAAAAAAAAAGAACTTTTGCAAAGCAGTAACCGATCCTCACTCTCTTTTTTGTTTCATTGTCATTGCGATTGTGTTTTCCTTTCAGTGGTCTCCTAGTATTCGTAAGTTTCATGATGGACCAAGGAGAACTAGGCAAAGATCTGCCGATATTGGAGCAGACGCGGGAGGCTGATCCCCACGAGAAAGAGAGCTCCAAGAAGATGGAGGCAACCACCGAGCCAACCCCAGATACGCTCACGGCCACTACTGAGATGGTCAACGCCCCGTTTGAGGTTACAGCCCCCGTGGCACTGCAGGAGCAGTTTTCCCCCTTCGAGGATGTGTCCCCCCCCCCGGCTGAGCTTCCCAAGGTGATTTCCTTCTTCGTCGATCTCGATTGTGGTTTTTCATCTAAGTATATGGTGATTTTTTTAGAAAAGGAAGTATGTGGTGATTAATAATGCAAAATTTTATTAGCTTCGATGCCATGCTATACATAGTGGTTTAAATAACTTGTGGTTCTTATACTGAAAAGTAATCCAGAATTTGTTTCTGTTTCAACTAGAGCCCTGATGCAGACAAGGATTGTGTGGGTGTGCATGTCACTCGCTATGAGGCGGACGACCTGAATATACACACTGGGAAAACAGAGTTCTTAGGCTGTTGGATCCTGGAAGCCATTTGCGGTTATACCAATGAAGAGTTGTATTCCAGCCTCACTGTTGTCAGGTGTGTTGTCCAGGGTGTACTGAAGCACAAGAAGTTCAAAGCTACTCCTTCATTTGTGAGGCATACTGTTCTTTTCAAGCTTACGCAGGAAGATGACATGGCATGCCTCCACAAACAAGTTTATCAGTGGCAACAAGGTTGTCTTCATGAAGGTTCACAGGATTGAGCTGCTGCGGGACATCCTCGATGATATTCATGGCAAGGTCCGTCTTGTGTCTAGCCCAAATTAGATCGAGGCATGAAATAATTTCCCCAGCTAGTGTTTAATAGTAGTTTGGATTGTGTCTAATTATCCGAATCTTGCCTGTTATCGACCCCTCTGGGGCTAGTGCTCTGTTTGAATCCGTCTATGGGAACTGCTGCTACTTTTGCGTGCCCGTGAATCATGTGAGAACCATCGTAATTGTTGCCGAAACAGATGCGTCCTCACTAGTTTTTTCATGAATATGGCATGGTAAGACATAAGTTGTCACGGTTTATCATACGAGCAGTGTGTGTTTTGATGAAATAGAGCACTCGTTCGAGAACTGTGCGCTGACGTATACATAATTACTTGTAAACACTGTTGGTGCTACCCCACTTGTAAGCAGTTGTGCAAAACACGGCACATTGGCTCAGCTCGCTTCAACACTAGGCTATGGACCAGCTAACAATCAACAATCTACTGTCTGACATATAAGCAACTACTATGTATCTTGTTATAGTGGTTCATGCAGTTAATTGAGGCCACAATGTAATAAATTCCAAACGTTCACACGCTAGTCCAGCGCTCATGTGGAACACTCACAATTAAACTCGTCTTCATAAAAATCTTGAAAAGCATAAGTTAAGCAATTTTATACATCTCAATGATTCATAGAACATAACAAACATATACTAGTTCACAGCAAAAGACAAAGTTGTGAGAAGGTTTACAAATCAGGAAAAAACAAGCAAGGCTTCTCTGGCAAAGGGCCTCCCGGCAGGCTTAAATTTCCTGGAGTTCACTCTGGTTTTTCTTGTTGCCACCGTCCAGGGTTAGGTTCTCTTATTCCAGAATAACCAATTATAATTGTGGTCTCAGCTGGAATGCTGAACTGAACCATGCAGTGTACTGACCAGCTGAAATGCTTGTGCATTCCACTAAATTTAAGCACCGCTATTTGCAGAAATAAGCAGACCACAATGCCTCTTGTCCGCGCACCTGTCCAAAAAACCGCCGTGCATCCGTGCCAGCTAGTCCTTGGTCCATGGATGAACTGGTAAAAAGTGCATTCTGGACTAGGATGCAGTTGTTTTCGCTCGTCCCTGCACTGCAATCAGGAAGTAAAACGTACGAATCAGCTTCTTTTAGATTGCGTTGGTCACTCTACCTTAGTTACTACCAATGTAGGGATACCTTGAAGATGGGAGGTTAGACGACGGCAACGAGGGATAGCCATCTCATTTTGCGCAGTTGTACTAAAACTGAGGTGTTTGCTTTTGATTGCGCGGATAGAAACGATACGGAGACAGACATCCCGAAACGATATGGAAACAGTCATCCCTGTTTGCACAAATACGAAATACGGTTATTTAAACAATGACATATATTACTACTTTCCCCCGTTTCCTCTTAGAACCAAGTCCTAGATTCATGCTACAACTTTCCCACTTTCTTCCCTGTTTGAACCAACGCTTTGAGTCAACTGTATGAACTAGCTTTACTTCTAATAATAGTAGAAGTCTCAGTGGCTTTGGAACAGTGGACGGAAGTAGAAAATGATCCACACGAAGGGGGAAGAGCTGGGGCAGTAGAGCAAGGCAGGTTTCAAAGGAATATATACCTGAGGGTCGTCGGCATGTGGCAAAGACAGCGTCGGGAGGCCGCATCTTGGCCACAATACCGCAGGGAGGAAGAAGGGGTCGGAGGCCCTCCCGAGCCGGCGCTCTCTCGGAGAGAACGGCACGGCCGCCGATCGGGACACGCGGGCAGCCGTTGGTCTCCTCCCTCGCCGCCGACGACAGCGTGAATGATGCATCTACACCCCCTGCCCCGGTCGAGGTTGTCTGACCGGATTTGTGACCAGCCGTGAGCTGAGAGAGAGAGTGTGGCCACCTATGTCTTGCTTAGATCTGGAGAGCATGAGAGAGTGAAGGAGAGGAACCCTAGTAAAGCAAGCGCTAAGGCTCCTGCTTTTATATATAGTGGAGTGATTTTGTTGTACCGGCTTCAAAAAAATGCGCTCCTACGTGTACCCACGAGTGGGTGTGAGAGAACTAGTGCGTGCGTGCACCGCTTCTCTTCGTGAGAGTACAATATATACTATCCCCAAAGAACATTCACCGCAAGAGTAATAGTATAAGTGTGTGACGTGTGAGCTAAAATAAAATGTGCGCGCTGTTGGGGATATAGCTATTTGTGTAAGCCGCCCAAGAGGGGCCGGGTTACGCAAATAGGACTCACCAGAAAGAAGCCCAAAGATCAAGCATGAAGATGGCGGGTCAATAAAGGGTTTAAGGCCCACAAGCGACTTAAGGCTCGTTGTAGTAAACCACCATGTTGACATGGATTTTGACCGAGATAAATAAATATATAAAATATAAATTCAAAACAGCAAAAATAAAACGTTTGATAATGAAAAGAATTAATTTAAAGAAATCAATGAACAACTCAATCAACCAAGACATCGACGACTGGCAGCTCCAACTTTGTTGATGTACATTGCAAGAGAAAGTTGCAAGCCTCACAAAAGACCTAGTCCATCGCAATCTCCGGAGGGCATCGTCCGCTGAAACCGCCCTCATGGAATCATCGTTGTCGCGGGGCCCCCGCCGCGCACAGCTCCAACTTCTCTGTCGTAGCGAGAAACAAACATAGGCGCACCCATTGACGCACTGGACCGTTGGGATCAGGAGGATTACCTGTGACCAACTCTGCATGTCCACCCTAGGGAAAGCGTGGAAGGGAACAAGTCTTCAAGATGACGACCACAAGGGAAAAGCGACCCGGGAATGACGCCATCAGCCGACCCTGCTACAACAAAAGGCTTTCACCCAAAGACAAACCTCGAAGACGGACAAGGCCGGAGAGTACCATGACGACCCTGCGGGAAGGAGGAACAACACCCACGGGCGCCGCGCCGTCGGCGTTGGCCATCAAAAATATCACGGCATATTAACATAATGCATAGACAATATAATTGGTGACTAAAGGAAATTTAGCATCAATTAGATCTTTAGCTAGCACGAGCATGCGTTATGTGCTAATGCATGCAGGCTATGCAGCGTACATGCATGAACTTATGTGGCGTGGCCCTCACAGCCAATAATAATTATTATTTTTGAGCAAATCAACACAGTCACCATGCATACGCAAAAGCTGCTCCGATTAAGAAGCCCAAACGTTGTCTTGTAGCAGAGCCCACCTTAGGTAGTGTTTAATTAAGCAAATTGATTAAACTAATTGGGCCAAGGCCATGTGCGCTCCAGCAGACGTCCCATTAATCAACAACTCAGGGAGACCAAGTCTGAAGCACTCCATTTCCTGCCCACGTTCTACCAGTAAGCTAAGCTCCTGCTCCCACGTTCTACACGACGTGCAGGTTGAGTCTTTGGCGCGCGCGGCAGCCTCGAAAGGCCAGTGCTCCACGCCCTCCCCTATAAATACCAGGCAGATGCACTGCTCTAGGGTCGGCTCTCAGTGCGTTCCTCTCCTCTGCTAAAAATCATACACACATACAGTAGCACAGAAGGAGGTTTGAAAGGTGAGACTCGTGGCTCTCTTTTAGCCCCTGGTTTGGCTGTTGCGGTACAGGTCAGGGAGCTTTCTTCTTCCTCCTCTTCTAAAACTACAACCCTCGGTTCGGCCACGCCGGTACGAATCAAGTGGCACGTTTTATCTTTCCAAAATTCTTCCCTTTAGTCTGGCCATTGTGGTACAGACTAAGGTGCATGGTTTAATCTATCTCAAAATTTTGTCTTTGGTTTGGCCATTTTGGTACAGGCTAAAGAGTATGTTGCATTCATCCCAAATTTTTGTCCTTGATTCGGCCATCGCGGTACAAACCAAGGAGCATGTTATATCTATCCTAAACTTTTGCCTTCGGCTCGGCCATCGCGGTACGAGTCAAGGAGCGTGCATGGTTTTTGTAAGCACGGTTCCTTTAAATGTTGCATGCACTTTGTCTCATTGATCTCCGTCTTGGTTCGATCCGTTTAGCGATACAAGCCAAGATGAACGCCTCGTTCCTTGGTTTGGTCTCTATACATGGATACAAATCAAGAGAGTGTCATTGGTGCGAAAACCTCATATAAAAAATGCCTTAATTTGGTCATCATAAAAAAATGGATATGACTAAGTTGGAATGAAATTATGAACGCACTAAACTAAACTCATGATAATCTCTTGTTTGGTTGCGCTACGAGCATTATGTGTCACGCTAGTTGCAATACAAACAAGAGCATAAAAATATATTCCCTCACTTGGTTACGCTGCACGCGGGTATTATCTTAATGCCACGCGGTGTTAGTAGTAATACGAGCAGGGCAAGACTCAATTCAAAAAAATGTGTTCATGATACACACCTAGAAACCAAAATCATGCAAGATGAATGATAGAACATGTCGCATCATAAAAAAAACAATCTTACTTGGTTGCGCTACACGTGGGCATTATCGTAATGCTACACGGTGTTAGTAGTAATACAAGTAAGAGAAAATTAAACAAAGTATTCAGGCCACATATTTGGTCCAAAGTCAAATAAAAATATGTCATGAAATGCTCCAATGCTAAGCCTAAATTATTAGCATCATCACAAATGGATATCACAAACTTACTTTGCGTGGGTTATGCTACACACGAGCGCCAATGAAATGACACTATGTGGAGTTAGTGCTAATACCATGTAAGGTACAAACATAAACAAAAAATTATATATGTCATATGATCATGCAACACCATAATTGCTCCACAAACCTTTACTTGGTTACGCTGCACGCGGGCATTATATTAGTGCTACGCGGTGTTAGTAGTAATACGGGTAAAGCAGAACTTAATAAAAATAGGTTCACTCCACATCCACATATGCATGCAAAATTCATGCAAAATACATGATAAGGTATATTTCATATAGCCCACATAGGCTTTAAACAAACAAAAATATCATAAGCAAATTTCACTCGGGTCAGGCTTGATACTGTCCGGACTCAGAGTCAACAAAATATGGCACATATCACCTGCACGATAGAAAAAGCATCAAGATTGTGTCCGAAAGCTTCAATCCGTTACGCTACACACGGGCACCACATCAGTGTCGCGCGGTGATAGTAGTAATGTGATGATGCAAAACTTATTAAAATTGGCATGTCACATATATATATGCCACCAAAACCAAAGAGGTCATACAAAAATCCTAAAGGAAAATACATACCCATATCCTATGTGCCAAATGTAGGATAAAACTATGCCTTGCCAAAATCAACCTGCATTTCGCATATAAATAAGGTTGAACACACACAAATTGTTGCATGCTAGGAAAATATATTCCCAAACATGACACATAAAATCATAGAGGAGTACTTGCATGGAACCAAACTTCAAGCTCACCAAGAAGGAGTTCATCGTCGACCGCGAGGAGGATTTCTCTTGTAGTTTGTCGTAATAGGAATGTGATGCAATCCTATGTAATAGATATGTTGGAATTCTTAATCAGGGGTTTTCTCTTCGGAGATGTAATTAACAGAATTTTTATGTAAATGTAAGAGTTCTGGAAATAATGTACCTGCAACGTTGACTCTATTTTATTTTATGCATTTAAATTTCACTCTGTATCAATGACGTGGACGCGTGTCTCACGCCCGCCATTTTTCCCGTCATCAGATTCTGGCACGCCCGGTGGGACATATTTCTCCCCTCATCTTTGAATTCCAACATAGGATTTGCAACATATGAATTCCCATAGTACATAAAGCATAAAACATTATGTACACATACGCCAAAAAAATATATGAAGAAAACTAATATATGGTTTTCTTTATTTTGAAGGTATGGAGGGACAGGTCCAGCAATTTGTCACTCTCCGCTTTGGTGACCTCTGTCTGGATGTGCCAATTGGTCCGCTTGTGGCTGCAGTTAGCAAGAGTTTGGAAACAACAGCTGCATCTTCAACTAAGCCAGAAGAAAAGGAAGTCTCTTCTGCACTGAAGGAAGGGTTTACTCCTGTTCTCACAAAGTCAGCAAAGAGAAGGATGCGTGCAGCTGCAAGAACATCTAAGGATCAGCATGTACGTGAAGCTTCTGCATCTACTTCAGTTCCTCCTGGTTTCACAAAGATGTCACCTACCAAGGTCATAAGCCATGAGATACCAGCAAAGGTTGTTCGCATGACACCCAAAGAGTGGCCCGTTCTTGCAAAACAGACGGGATCACTAAAGGTGGCGTCACCAAGACAATCTGCTTCAACTACATCGACCAAAGTCGCAGTGCCCCTTACACCTTCAAAACTTAGGGTGGGCGCATGCGAAGGGTCAGGAGAAAGCTCACATAAGCTTATTCCAAGCAACGTAGGGATAGCTCAAAGGGCTTGCTCAGCGGACAAAGGAAAAGGTGTAATGACTGAGTACACTGAGTCTTCCTCACATGAAGAATCGACTCGTCCAAGAAACCAACTTCGTGTTGATGCACCTGAATTTATCCCAACCATGGGCTGTAATCCCATTGGACCATGCCTAGTGGGTGAGCCAAGCAATAGACGCTCGCTCCAGTGGCAGGGGGTGTTTGTCACTTCAGATGACTTCCAAGCTAGTCATGTGGATCCAACTGCTACAATATCAGATCCTTTGTCCTCATCGGTGCCAGCACCAAGAGCATCATTTGAAGGCTCGGTTGATCCAGCGCGTCATCGTCGTCGACGGCAAAGGGCTCACCATGCATGGCTTGATTTCCCAGTGGCAACTGATGCAAACATGACCAATCAACAACGGAAGCAGGTGGCATATCCCATCAGAAATAGAGAAAGGAAGATCAATGCAAGGATCCGCGGGGGGAGCCATGCTAGCTTCCATGCCGTCATGACACAGAATGTTTGCCAAGCTTTGATGGAAATACTTCCAGGATGCTCTATCTCTGCTAATAATGTTGGTGGCGCCATCATGCGTCGTGTAGAAACTCTTTCGAAGTGGCCAGAATATGAAGAATTTGTGAAGGCAGATCCACGACGACAAGAGTATGTGAAGCAGGCTGCTCATGCACGCAAAAAGCGGGCTGCCTTGAAACAAAGAGAGATGGCAGTACGAGCTGATTTGGGGTATAGCAGAATACAAGGAAGAGATTCTCCATCAACAAGCCAAGTCAGTGGAGGAAATGGGGCAAAAGAAATGGCAAGTATAGAAAAGAAGACTACCAGAACTCTCGCTCCATGGCCAACTCGCAAGAAAGTCTCGGGTAACTCATTTGAAGTATTCAACGCAATGCCAGTTGGCGTCAAAATGGTGACAGACAACATTAGTGAAACCTCCTCAGCATCAACACACTTCAAGAGGAAGAAGGCACGCAAGACTGTTGTAGAAGGTCCTCGCCGCATGACGCGCAGCCAGAAGGGTTCAGATTATGAAGAACTTGGGTCAAGCAATGGAGGGTCTTACAATCCCCTATCAGATAGCACTCCTTGTCCTTCTGAAAATGAGATAGAACTTCACATGGTGAAGGGCATACAGAGCAAGTCCTAGTTACAAATGAAACTCGTTCGGTTGAGGAGCAATTAGCCAACCTTACGGCAGCACTCCAACAAAAGGAAGACGAGCTAGCAGCCGTTCGTATTCATATGGGCAATAACCAGAACAAAGGAAATGAATGGGATGGTGGTGCAAGTGCTAGCCGCCAACATGGAGGGGCAGGGCTTAACCTTGAGGCGATCCAAAGGATGATCATTGAGGGGGTAAAGTCCCAGTTGATGCAAACTCAGTACTCGATGCGGCCAGGGTATGTTAAGCCATACCCACCCGATGTGGACCTAGTTCCTTTCCCAACAAACTACAGACAGCCGCAGTTTAGTAAGTTCAATGGGAGTGGATCTCCCCATGAGCATATAGCACACTTCCTTGCTGCTTGCCAAGATACAGCCAGCAATGGAGCACTTCTCCTTAGGCAGTTTGTACAGACATTGTCTGGGCCTGCCTTTACCTGGTACAACAAGCTACCTCCAAGCTCTATAAAAACATGGGAACAAATGCAAAACTCATTCCTCGAGCGTTTCTATAGCACGCAGAGGACGGTGGGCGTAACTGAGTTGACCCAAACTGAACAAGGGTTCAACGAGAAGGCGGCTGACTTCATAAATAGATGGAGAAACCTAAGTCTTCACTGCCCACAACCCATCACCGAGCCAGAAGTAGTGCGGATGTGCATGACCAATCTCCGCTCGAAAGTGGCTGTCCAGTTACAGGGGGTAAGGCCCCTCACGTTTGAAGAGTTGGCTTCAAAATCCACAGATATAGAAAATTATATGCAACTTGTCGCCCGTCGAACAAAAACGATGTTCAACAAGCCTACAGACAAAGGTGGTCAGCGTGAAAAGTTGCCGATGAAACCCAAGTCTGCACAAGCCATGGAGACAACGACGGTAAAACCTCAGTTTCAGCCCAGAAGAGCACCTGTAGGGTACCAAGGACAACGAGATGCACAGGTCGGTAGGAGGCCAACTCTCAACGAGCGACAAAACAGGGAGTATTCTTTTCCTGTAGAAGAAATTGATGACCTTTTCACTGGTTTAAAGGAGTTGAGTCTTATAGAACTTCCCAAGCCCAAAAGGCCAGAAGAAGCTTCAAAATTTGATGACCCAAATTTCTGTCACTACCATCGCATTTTGGGCCATACACTCAAAGATTGCTTCGTTGTGAAGAATATCATATAGAAAATGATCGATGAGGGGACCATTGATACAGACCTCCTCAAAAGTGTAAAGAAAGGAAAGAAGATGGCTACAGCAAATGTTGCCACTCTTCAAGATAGCCCGGTGAGTTGCGCATCTTCAAATATGAGGCCAACTTATGATGATATGATTTTTACATCAGGATATGAATTTACCCAATTATCTCTCCAGGCTTCCTCCCGTGCCTCGGTCATGGGACCACGTCCCAGGGTCAGCGTCAAAGAGAGGCTCACATTCCCTGCAGCCGTGATGGATGGCCCAGTGTACCAGCTTCTCAAGAACCCCAAGACTGCAGGGAGCAGCGGCCAAAACACCGTGCACTACCCCAAGTGATGGAAGATGTCGCTCCTCTGCGCTTCGTACCAAAGAAATATCAGCATTTGGTGAAGCGCATGAAGGTTCCGCCTAGTGAAGAATTCAATGTTCTCACTATAGGTGTGTTTGAGGATGATAGCGAGTCTCTTCACTTCCCCGAAGAAGATGCGCCAGAGGTGGATCATGTCCACCTTAGATCAGGTCGCCAGTTAGCTGACCCACATCCTCCATCTAGAAAGGAGCATAAGAACAAAGATGTAACCGAGAATGAGATAATCGACCCGCCTTCTAAGGTGTCGGTCAAGTATGATGTAATCTCTCATTTGAAGAAAATATCAGCTATGCTTTCTGTGTATGATGCTTTGTCTCTTTCCTCGGATTTACGTAAGGCACTAGTTACAGCATTGTCATTTCCTGAAGATTATAGAGTGGAAGTCTCACAGACTGAAGCTGAATTAAATGATGTGTTAAACATTACATTCACGGATGAGGACATGTTGTTAGGAGCGAAGAAGCATAACAGGCCTCTTCTTATGTTTGGTGAGATTGATGACTTGCCAACAAATCGCATAATGATAGATGGTGGATCCGCCATAAATTTGCTGCCTCTGCGTACTTTGAAAAGGATTGGATATTCCCCTAAGGATTTGAGTCAGTCAAATGTGGTCATTCACGGCTTTAACCAGTCAGGTCAAGAGGCCATGGGTACCATTTCCTTGGTACTAAAACTGGAAGCGTTATCTACATACGTGAGATTCCATGTGATTGATGCAGCCACATCTTACAATGCACTGTTGGGCCGACCATGGCTGCATGAAAATCAGGTTGTGCCATCTACACTCCATCAGTGTGTCAAGTACAAAGAGAAATCTGGAGAAACAGTAAGAATATTTGGAGATAAGAGACCATTCACCGTAGCTGAATCTTTCTACGCTGATGCAAAATTCTACTTTGAGCCTGTTGAAAAAGTACACAAGCCAAGGCCTGTAATAGTATCTGAGTCAAATATGGTAAAGAAAAATACTGCAGAATCCTCATTTGGCCGAAAGATTTATCAGTACATACCAAGTGACCAAAGGAAAGGGGGTGACCCAATATTCCGTGTCATCGATAAATCATCTGTTAAAAAAGGTACCAAAATGCCTATGCTCTTACCTCCTTTGGTTCAACATAAAATTGAGCAAGATAAAGAGGAGCCGCATGAGTGTGAAAATAAAAATAAAAATGTGGTTCATATCACCTTGGAAAATAAAGATGATGAGTCATTGCCTATTTCTCTGTACGATAATCGAGTTTTGTATATGATGCAGAAAATGGGATATGATACTCTCACTGGCCCGTCGTTGTGCGATGGCCGGGGGCAGTGAGCGCCATTTGAAAAGGCGTTGTCCCGACAACAACTCGAAGCTCTACATGAGGGCCAGCCTTTAAAAGAAAAAAGACATGGGCTGGGCTATGAGGTTTGTATGACCTCGACTGAATTTGTAGACCCAACTGAGGCATCCCCACAAATGAAGGATGGAAATTAGCCAACTATTGATGACTTGGAAGAAATAAATATTGGGACAGCCAAGGATCCTCGACCGATTTTTATTGGCGCATGTATGTCCAAAGAAAAGAAAGAGGAATATCGTAAGTTCCTTTCTGTAAACAAAGATGTTTTCGCTTGGAATTACGTGGAAATGCCAGGCTTGGATTCAGAGGTAGCGGTGCACCGACTTGCCGTGCAAGATGATGTACCCCCAGTAAAACAAACACAAAGGAGATTTTGACCGGAGCTACTCCCCAAGGTAGAAGCCGAGGTCGACAAACTCATAGTTGCTGGATTCATTAGGGAAGTTAAATATCCTAAGTGGCTTTCCAATATTGTCCGAGTTGAAAAGAAAAATGGTCAAATCCGTGTGTGTGTGTAGACTTTAGGGACTTAAATAAAGCATGCCCTAAAGATGATTTTCCTATACCTATATCTGAAATACTCGTTGATGCTACCATGAATCATGAAATATTTTCCTTTATGGATGGATATTCTGGATATAATCAAATAAAAATGGCGCCAGAAGATGAAGAGCTAACGGCTTTCAGGACGCCCAAAGGCATATTCTGTTATAGGGTCATGCCGTTTGGACTCAAAAATGCAGGGGCGACATATCAACGAGCCATGACCATAGTTTTAGATGGGTTGTTATATGTAATCGTTGAATGTTATAGTGATGACATAGTGGTAAAATCAAAACGTGAAGAAGACCATATGAAACATCTTGCAATGGTTTTCGAGCGTCTGAGGGAACATAACTTGAAAATGAATCCCATGAAATGTGCGTTTGGAGTTTCTTCCGGGAAATTTCTTGGTTTTGTGGTCACAAAGAATGGCATCCAAATTGACCCAGATAAAGTAAAAGCGATTGTTAAAATGCCACCACCCACAAACCTACATGAACTAAAGAGTTTTCAAGGTCACCTAGCATGTATTAGGAGATTTATCTCAAACTTATTAGGAAGATGTAAACCATTCTCACATCTCACGAAGAAGGGTGTCTCATTCGAGTGGGACCAAGCATGCCAAAATGCGTTCTTGGACATTAAAAAATACCTTATACACCCACCTATCCTGGGTGCACCAGTTAAGGAGCGTCCTCTGATCCTATATACGGCAGCCATGCCTATGTCGTTGGGAGCTCTTTTAGCACAGAATAATGAGTCCGGAAAGGAAATGTCCCTATATTACCTTAGTCGCACCCTCGTGGGGGCTGAGTGCAACTATCCGGACATGGAAAAGATATGTCTCGCATTGGTGTTTGCAGCACAAAAACTGCGCCATTACATGTTAGAGCATACTGTACACCTCGTATCGAGAGCAGACTCTCTCAGGTACATCTTAAATAAAATGGTGCTTTCAGGTAGATTGGCTAAGTGGGCGATGTTTTTGTCGCAATTTGATATAAAGTTTGTGCCACAAAAGGCCATGAAGGGGCAGGCGTTAGCTAACTTCCTAGCGACACATCCAATACCCGATGATTTCCCCACAGATGATGACTTGCCGGATGAAGAAGTGTTCACTACATCAGTTGCTAGTACATGTTGGCAAATGTACTTCGATGGCGCATGTCGACGATCAGGGGCAGGTGCTGGAGTCGTCTTCGTGACGCCCAGTGAAGGGATAATCCCGTACTCATTCACCCTAACTTCAGCGGTTTCAAATAATTCGGCTGAATATGAGGCTTTGATAATTGGGCTTGAATTAGCTCTGAATATGGGGTTAGATTCACTCGCTGTTTATGATGACTCTCAGTTAGTGATCAACCAACTACTGGGAATTTACATGGTAAAGAAAGAAGAATTAATGCCTTATTTCCAACGAGCCAAAATGCTCATGTCCATGTTTGCTGATCTACATATTCAGCATGTTATAAGAAGTCAGAATGAAAAGGCTGATGCCTTAGCAGGTTTAGCTGCTAGTATGTCATTAACTTCACATCAAATGATGGACGTTCGTGTTGAAGAATGCAGAATCCTAACTATACTCGCCGAGGAAGAGGAGACGATGATGTCGGTTGCAATGACTGCAGATATTTACGAGATTGAAGTTGGAGACTGGCGAAGCCCTTTCCTGGAATATTTGCTCCATGGGTATTTACCTTTAGACTCCACAGAAAGGTCTAGAGTTCAGAAAAGGTCAGTTCACTATACATGTATAAATGATACCCTATATAGGCGTTCTTTCGATGGCATCCTCCTCCGCTGTCTAGCAGGGAATGAAATTGTGGAAGCCTTAAATGAAGTGCACGCCGGGGTGTGTGGGGCGCATCAATCTGGCCCTAAGTTATATTATCAATTGCGACATCTTGGTTACTATTGGCCTACCATGTTTGACGACGCCATGAAATTTGCAAAAAGGTGTCACGAGTGCCAGGTACATGGTAATTTCATACATCAACCCCATGAGTCGTTGCATCCCACAAATATTGCATGGCCATTTGAAATGTGGGGAATGGATATAGTAGGACCTATTAATCCGCCATCATCAAAGGGGCACAAATTTATCCTGGCCGCCACCGATTACTTCTCTAAATGGGCTGAGCTTATACCATTAAAAGAGGATAAGGGAGAGCACGTGGAGCACTTCATAAGAACACACCTCATATATCGCTTCGGAGTTCCTTCCCGTATCATGTCTGACAACGGGGGACCATTCAAAAATAAACATGTCGATAAGTTATGCTCGAAATTCAAAATAATTCATCACTATTCTACGGCTTATAATCTGGCAGCTAATGGACAGGCGGAAGCTTTTAATAAAACCCTCTGCAAATTGTTAAAGAAAGTCGTGTCTAGAAATAAGCGTGAGTGGCATGAGAAACTTCTTGAGGCCTTGTGGGCTTATAGAACCACGACACATACACCAACTGGAATGACACCATACTCCCTCTTATTTGGAGGAGAGGCAATTTTTCCATTAGAGGTACAAATTACCTCGCTTAGAGTTGCTATTCAGGAGAAACTTTCTGAAGAAGAGGCCATAAAATTACGCTTCGGTGAACTCGAAATGCTCAAAGGAAAACGCCTTCAGGCATTACAAAATTTGGAGGCGTATCAGGCTAGAATATCCCGTGCTTTCGACAAGCGCGTTAAAAGGAGATCATTCAAGCAAGGAGACCTAGTGCTCACCGTCATCCGTCCAATGAATGTTACACGACGGATGGGGGGAAAGTTCGAGCCAAAATGGGAGGGTCCCTACATCATAAAAGAGGTCTACTCTAGTGGTGCATACAGGATAATTTCCCCTGACGGCAAGTATTGCCCGCCACCGATAAACGGGAAATTCCTTAAGCGCTATTATGCTTGAGTAAAAAAAAATGATACTCCACATCCCTACGAGTATAAACTGGGGCACACAAAAAAAACTCCAATGACTTACGAGTATAAACTGTGATGCCAAAAAAAAGATCATCCAAAATACCCCACACCCCTACGAGTATAAACTGGGGCACAAAAAAAAACTCCAATGACTTACGAGTATAAACTGTGACGTAAAAAAGAGGGTAATAAAAATAAACATCAAGCAGGCTCCAGACTTCATAAGCTCAAACTGGCGTACAAAAAATGGTACGTACATGCATTTATATAATAAACAAATAGAATAAAATAAATAAGGCTGCAGGCCATACACAACGATAGTGTAAATAAATAAGGATGTTTCAACGTCAAAGCTGGCGTACTAGCACATCATGCATAAAATGTGGAGTTCCCACCTGAATAAACAAAGTATTGCTACATTTGAAGTGAAACTGAGCACTGAACGTAAAATGATTCAAAGGGAAATGATGAACTGAAATGGCCAAATAAAAGAGAACTAAACAAAGTCTACGCCTTCTCAAGGAGCTCACCAGTTCTGCAGGCTGTTCAACAACTGACTTGCTTCAGTCTTTAAATCTGCTGTCTTTTGTTTAAATTCAGCAAGCCTTGCACGTTTGACAGCATTGGTATCCTGTACACTCTTCACCAACTTCTCCTGTTCAGATTGATGGGCATCATGTGCTTGTCGGCATTGTTCCATTCCCAACTTAAGCCTGTGCAAAGTAGCAGTAACCTCTTCAAGCTGGGCCTTCAACTCTTCTTCACGTGCCTCCATTTCAGTGCACTTCTTTTCTACGGCAGATAAGTCCTCAATTATGACCTTGGAAACCTCATGGCCAGACTTAATGTTAAGTCCTACTTCAGCAACAACATGCTCATCTCGCTCGGATTCCTCCGTGAACTTAGTCTGGCCAACCTCCAACTTCTTGGAAAGGTCAATAAGCCCGACCAACATGGCCTGCACCTTAGCTACCTCAGGTACTTGCGTGGGCAGCGTCTGAGAAACGCTCTCAAGCATGATGCATCGCTTGGGATCACCGAGGGTAGAGTCGTTCAGTCCTTCGAGGGCTCGTTTTACCACAAAATCTGTAGCCTCCATAAACGTGTCCTTGACGAAACTGCAGTCCATCTGTGCGTCTTTTCCCGATATTACCATCACCTTAGGGTCTTGTGAGTGGCGAATTTCTTGTTCGCAACCTAAAAAAAAGAGAGAAGAGTTATGAGAACTGATGATAATGATGGTCCATAAACACGACCAGTTAAATAGACATATAAATAAATAAACTACCAGGTAAAGTTGACAAGAAACCAAGAGCATTAGGGGTATGAGGCACAACTTCAGTCACACTCGGGCTGGAAGGTGGACGACTTGCGCCACACTCGCCAATGGTATAATCCTCGACGGATAAATCGAAGAGGTCACCAAGGCCATGGTCCTTTTCTCCCGTGAGAACGTGACCAAAATCTTCATCACTAACAAAGTTACTGAGTTCAACATCTAACGACGGACCATCCAATGTTATTGGTTCAGAAAAATTGGATTCTTGGCCGAAATCAAGTTTGCGCTTCAAGGGCAGCCTTTCTTCTTGTTCCACATGAGGCGGTGTAGATTGTCTGCGTCTCTTTCCGCTATCGGATGGGGCAGTGTCTGAGATATCATTATCCGGTGATAGCGGATGAGCGGAGGAGGACCCAGCTATGGCATTCTGTTTCAGTACATTACCCCGCCGTAGCTGCAAAAAAATATTCTCAAATTAGTACCAAATAGTACGTGAGACATAATGAAAAATGGACACACATGTGCTTTAGCTCACCTCTTTAGACTTCACCGTTTGAGCAGAAACAACATCATTTAAATAATTATAGAGGACCAGTCTCCATTGATATGTAATAGGTGTCTCTGCCTTCTCAAGGGACTGAACATGTTGGTCATGGTGCTCAATAGATACTCTCCTCACCACCATAAAATCTTTATCAGACAATGGGCGAGGCCTGATGTTGTGCTGTAGTGCATGATTATTTTTTGTCCTTACATCATGAGGGGTCTTCCCAGTCATGTTGCCATTGCAAAGATGGCCCAGAATGTCGGCAAAAGGCTTTAGAAATTTTTTCCACCAATTAGCCCATGCTACAGAGGTGTTCCCAACTCGATCATCATCAGGAAAATAGTGGAATTCTTCAGGGGCCAAGGATAATAGGTGTGACCAAAAAGCATAGGCAATTCCAATTTCTGTCTTGAGTATACAGGCTCGCTAGAGGAGAAAAGGGTACAACTTGGTCAAGACGAAACTGTCATGCCACTCGATCTGGGTGATATGGTTCAGCTATACACACGTCGGCGGTGATAGTACCACACCTCCACGGCAGCATGCCTCGACGAATAGAAATTAAGAAAGCGCTCTTGGGTTTGAACACACCTTCCATAGTGAGAGAATGGGGGTTCCAAGCAATATTCTTATAGTCATTGAGGAAAGCATGTGCCTCTTTGGGAGTAAAAAGACGTGGCGTCTTAAACATGGTTTTCACCATGTTAGGCTGTACTGCCAAGATTTTGGGGCTCGGGAAATTTGGTGTTTTTGCTCTGTTTCCATAGGGTTTCTTGAGGTACACGCCCATCCATCCAGCAAGGTAGTGGACCGGCCAGATTCTATGTATGAATGAAGGGCCAATCGGATGAGTACAAATTCGCCGAAGTGAGTAATAGAGGGAGCAAAGAGCAGGTGGGCCCAAAGATATGCGTCGTCCTAGGGAGATCCATGCCGCCATCACTAATACCCCAGGGCGAATATATGGCCCACCACCAACAACGACGTAGCGGCAAAGCCATATGGCAAGAAAAGCCGCAGTATACACACGCTGGTCTTCTAAGCTCTTGGCAGCAAAGGAGTCTACTCCACTATTGTGAAAGAAGTCACACCATTCCTTGAAACCTACTTTGCCACCCACAGCAAGCTTGGTCCAAATTTCTAGGAGCCGAGGCAGGAAGTTGGGGTACAAAAGAGTAGAAGGATCCAACTCATCAGCTAGGGGAACATATTCTTCATAAGGTTCACCATCAAGGGGCAACCCTGCAATCTGATGCATATCAAGAAGTGTGACCGTACGCTCGCCACACGAGAACAAAAACGTGTTGGTGTTGGGGTCCCATTTCTCCAATAAAGACCTTAAAAGAGGAGGGGAGACAGAATAGTCGCCTAAAGAGCAATAAATGGCTCCATAGACGTAGTCCACACCTTCTTCACTCCCCTTCAGGTGGGTATGATATTTCTTCAAGACATCAATACCCCATTCAATATATCCAAGAGGCATTGGGGCATACTCAACCTCATGATTCTCCCAGCCTAAACCTTTGGATATCATATGTGTACCAAGGGTTGAAGCTTCATCAAGTCTAGGCCCCGGTGAGGGAGGTTGATAACAACGAGCTGAGAAAGATGGCCCTGCCGTCCATCCATGTGGTCCAAGCTCAAGATGGCCGTGTGGTACGCCTAACTTCGTAATCACTGGATTGGCTATCTCACTAGTATCAGGTTCAAATAGGTGTTTTTTGGCCAACTGTGATAAAGGCATTCTACATGATCTAGACAAAGATGGTGCCGTGGCTTCCTCCATCTATATCCAAAGAAAATATGCATGTCGGTATATATATGAAATTACAGAAAGTTAAAAATAGTATATAAAAGTGCAAGATTGAATATTATACCAAGGTGGAAATGATGATCCCAAGATACACAGTCTGCAACGAGAGATGGTATCTACAATAAAAGAAAAATATTTCAATATTTGAATTTGATGCATAGAAAAAAAGGGGAATATGAGAAATACAACACATGTACGCATGATTGAAAATATTCCTCATGCCCAAGAGCAGTAGCATCACTGTCGAACGGCGGACCAAGCCCATATATAGGCTTGCCGGAACGCCGACAGTGATCAAGTCATTAAATTCATGCATATATCATATAAAAAATCACTGTCGAACGACGGACCAAACCCATATATAGGCTTGCCGAAACGCCGACAGTGATCAACTCATTAAATTTATGCATATATCATAAAAAAATCACTGTCAAACGACGGACCAAACCCATATATAGGCTTGCCGGAACGCCGATAGTGATCAAGTCTTTAAATTCATACATATACAAAAAAAATCACCGTCGAACGACGGCAAGCCCATATAGAGGCTTGCCGGAACGCCGACAGTGATCAAGGCATCGATTCATACATATACAAAAAAAATCACATTCGAACGATGGACCAAGCCCATATAGAGACTTCCCGGAACGCCGACAGTGATCAAGTCATTAAATTCATGCATATATCATATAAAAAAAGGCTTCTCATGGTTGAACGACGGACTAAGCCCGTATATAGGCTTCCAGAGCGGCAACAGTGAGCAATCTACTCATTCATACAAAAAAATAAAAAAATAAAAATCCCCAAGTCGAACGACGGACCAAGCCTGGATAGGGGATTCCCGGAACGCCGACCGTGGGATCACAATATTTGGATGAATAAATACAGATCAAACACATCCAGAGACCAGGGCTATATACACCATGACAAAAAAAAATTATGCATTCAGGGCATTATATCCCTGGCACTTCTAATGATGAGAGAGATGCCACAACGATAAGGTGTAATCAGATAATTTGGGAAAGCAGACTACCCAAGGAAGATTCGATCCAGACCGTATCCTAGTGTCCCCGTCTCCCTGCACCTACGTGATGAGGAGATGGAATAAAGATTAAAAGCAACATCCAAGATGCTAAAAGATAGATCATTTCTTGGTAATGACAGGACAAGGAAAGAGGCATACCCAATTGGAGGAGTCAACACTTGCCAACACGGAGGTGGATCTTGTGAGGGATTGAAAGCAATCTGGGACTGAGAAAATAGCAGACTAATCAGTCAATGAATCAATATAGGCACTAGCAAAGTCGTATATAATTTGCTAACCTATCAAAAGGATTGCGGCCGGCCGGACGGAAGTAGACCTTCGTCTCCGTCGTCTTCTGTCTTGATTTAAGAAAAGAAAAGGAGACTTGCTGTTTAAAGAGAGTTGAGGGGATAGCGGACGCAGTTTGTTATCCGGATGGAGTTTGTTAGCCGGACGTGGCCTGATTTTTAGCCTCCATAATGGCAATGCATGGTTAAAAAACTGTATGTAGCTGGCACAGGATTGTCTAAAAAGTCATCAACCCATTATAATCACCAGAAGTGCTTTAAACAAAATATGTATAGTTTCGAGCTCTGGGCCTGAGTAAAAAAAAATCTTACTTCGAACCCAAACCTCGAGGGGCATCTGTTGACATGGATTTTGACCGAGATAAATAAATGTATAAAATGTAAATTCAAAACAGCAAAAATAAAACATTCGATAATGAAAAGAATTAATTTAAAGAAATCAATGAACAACTCAATCAACCAAGACATCGACGACTGGCAGCTCCAACTTTGTTGATGTACATTGCAAGAGAAAGTTGCAAGCCTCACAAAAAGACCTAGTCCATCGCAATCTCCGGAGGGCATCGTCCGCTGAAACCGCCCTCATGGAATCATCGTTGTCGCGGGGGCCCCGCCGCGCACAGCTCCGACTTCTCTGTCGTAGCGAGAAACAAACATAGGCGCATCCATTGATGCACTGGACCGTTGGGATCAGGAGGATTACCTGTGACCAACTCTGCATGTCCACCCTAGGGAAAGCGCGGAAGGGAACTAGTCTTCAAGATGACGACCACAAGGGAAAAGCGACCCGGGAACGACGCCATCAGCTGACCCTGCTACAACAGCGCAAAAGGCTTTCACCCAAAGACAAACCTCGAAGACGGACAAGGCCGGAGAGTACCATGACGACCCTGCGGGAAGGAGGAACAACACCCACGGGCGCCGCGCCGTCGGCGTTGGCCATCAAAATATCACGGCATATTAACAGAATGCATAGACAATATAATTGGTGACTAAAGGAAATTTAGCATCAATTAGATCTTTAGCTAGCACGAGCATGCGTTATGTGCTAATGCATGCAGGCTATGCAGCGTACATGCATGAAGGTATGTGGCGTGACCCTCACAGCCAATAATTATTATTATTTTTGAGCAAATCAACACAGTCACCATGCATACGCAAAAGTTGCTCCGATTAAGAAGCCCAAACGTTGTCTTGTAGCAGAGCCCACCTTAGGTAGTGTTTAATTAAGCAAATTGATTAAACTAAGTGGGCCAAGGCCATGTGCGCTCCAGCCGACGTCCCATCAATCAACAACTCAGGGAGACCATGTCTGAAGCACTTCATTTCCTGCCCACGTTCTACCAGTAAGCCACGCTCCTACTCCCACGTTCTGCACGACGTGCAGGTTGAGTCCTTGGCGTGTGCGGCAGCCTCCAAAGGCCAGTGCTCCACGCCCTCCCCTATAAATACCAGGCAGATGCACTGCTCTAGGGTCGGCTCTCAGTGCGTTCCTCTCCTCTGCTAAAAATCATACACACATACAGTAGCACAGAAGGAGGCAGGCGTCCTGCGTGTAGGAGGTTTGAAAGGTGAGACTCATGGCTCTCTTTTAACCCCTGGTTTGGCCGTTGCAGTACAGGTCAGGGAGCTTTCTTCTTCCTCCTCTTCTAAAACTACAGCCCTCGGTTCGGCCACGCCGGTACGAATCAAGTGGCACGTTTTATCTTTCCAAAATTCTTCCCTTTAGTCTGGCCATTGTGGTACAGACTAAGGTGCATGGTTTAATATATCTTAAAATTTTGTCTTTGGTTTGGCCATTTTGGTACAGACTAAAGAGTATGTTGCATTCATCCCAAATTTTTGTCCTTGGTTCGGCCATCGCGGTACAAACCAAGGAGCATGTTATATCTATCCTAAACTTTCGCCTTCGGCTCGGCCATCGCGGTACGAGTCAAGGAGCATGCATGGTTCTTGTAAGCACGGTTCCTTTAAATGTTGCGTGCACTTTGTCTCATTGATCTCCGTCTTGGTTCGGTCCCTTTAGCGATACAAGCCAAGATGAACGCCTCGTTCCTTGGTTTGGTCTCTATACATGGATACAAATCAAGAGAGTGTCACTGGTGCGAAAACCTCATATAAAAAATGCCTTAATTTGGTCATCATAAAAAAATTGATATGACTAAGTTGGAATGAAATTATGAACGCACTAAACTAAATTCATGATAATCTCTTGTTTGGTTGCGCTACGAGCATTATGTGTCACGCTAGTTGCAATACAAACAAGAGCATAAAAATATATTCCCTCACTTGGTTACGCTGCACGCGGGTATTATCTTAATGTCACGCGGTGTTAGTAGTAATACGAGCAGGGCAAGACTCAATTCAAAAAAATGTGTTCATGATACACACCTAGAAACCAAAGTCATGCAAGATGAATGATAGAACATGTCGCATCATAAAAAAAACAATCTTACTTGGTTGCGCTACACGTGGGCATTATCGTAATGCTACACGGTGTTAGTAGTAATACAAGTAAGAGAAAATTAAACAAAGTATTCAGGCCACATATTTGGTCCAAAGTCAAAAAAAATATGTCATGAAATGCTCCAATGCTAAGCCTAAACTATTAGCATCATCACAAATGGATATCAAAAAACTTACTTTGCGTGGGTTATGCTACACACGAGCGCCAATGAAATGACGCTATGTGGAGTTAGTGCTAATACCATGTAAGGTACAAACATAAACAAAAAATTATATATGTCATATGATCATGCAACACCATAATTGCTCCACAAACCTTTACTTGGTTACGCTGCACGCGGGCATTATATTAGTGCTACGCGGTGTTAGTAATAATACGGGTAAAGCAGAACTTAATAAAAATAGGTTCACTCCACATCCACATATGCATGCAAAATTCATGCAAAATACATGATAAGGTATATTTCATATAGCCCACATAGGCTTTAAACAAACAAAAATATCATAAGCAAATTTCACTGGGGTCAGGCTTGATACTGTCCGGACTCAGAGTCAACAAAATATGGCACATATCACCTGCACGATAAAAAAAGCATCAAGATTGTGTCCGAAAGCTTCAATCCGTTACGCTACACACGGGCACCACATCAGTGTCGCGCGGTGATAGTAGTAATGTGATGATGCAAAACTTATTAAAATTGGCATGTCACATATATATATGCCACCAAAACCAAAGAGGTCATACAAAAATCCTAAAGGAAAATACATACCCATATCCTATGTGCCAAATGTAGGATAAAACTATGCCTTGCCAAAATCAACCTGCATTTCGCATATAAATAAGGTTGAACACACGCAAATTGTTGCATGTTAGGAAAATATATTCCCAAACATGACACATAAAATCATAGAGGAGTACTTGCATGGAACCAAACTTCAAGCTCACCAAGAAGGAGTTCGTCGTTGACCGCGAGGAGGATTTCTCTTGTAGTTTGTTGTAATAGGAATGTGATGCAATCCTATGTAATAGATATGTTGGAATTCTTAATCAGGGGTTTTTTCTTCGGAGATGTAATTAACAGAATTTTTATGTAAATGTAAGAGTTCTGGAAATAATGTACCTGCAATGTTGACTCTATTTTATTTTATGCATTTAAATTTCACTCTGTATCAATGACGTGGACGCGTGTCTCACGCCCGCCATTTTTGCCGTCATCACACCACAGTAGTATGACTTGTATCATAAGGTAGATTTAACTAGTCACCGAGCCGGACACTGTTTATGAGCCGGCCGGGACTCTGTAAGCCATAGGGCGTCAACCCGTGTATATAAGGGGACGACCTGCTGGTGGCTTAGGAAAAGAAAACAACTCATCGAGAGCCGGGAATAGCATATCTCGCTCCCTGGTCATCGAAACATCAATACCAACCCAACTAAACGTAGGCCTTACCTTCACCGTAAGGGCCGAACTAGTATAAACCTCTCGTTTCCCTTGTCCCGATTAACCCCTTCAAGCTTCCTAGTTGCGATGGTTCCACAACTAAGTCCTTTCACAAGGACATCTGACGTGACAATTCCATGACACGCGTCGTCTTTTGTTTTTTAGAAGTTCTTTGGGTAGGGTGTGAAGAGCACATATGTGCGTGACGTCTACCTGCAGATAGAGGATGGGTGCGACGTGCGAGTCTGTGAGAGGACTCGGGAGAGTTGTGACTCGTGAGGGTGCGTGTGCGTGAGAGAGGGGGGGCACGTATCAATGCAATGCATGTGTCCGTAAATCATTATCCGACAAACGTTTGCCACAAGCCTTTTCCTGACGAACACCGTAAGAACCGTTAGATCGGCATCCGATAGTGTCAATTTTGCCATGTCATTTAACAGAACAACCACTCCTCCTACACACAAATCTTCCACGTGAGTGTTAGCAACTGTCGTATGCTCCCTCCTTTCCGAAATGCAGTGCATATAGCTTTATTGAAAATTAGAACCTCGCAAACTTTTACTGAGTTTTCGTGTACCAAATTGCACATGTAGAATACCATGTATATATATCATTTCATTCATCTTTGATAGGTAACTATAAAGATGGGTGAGGAGTCTACAAAGAAAGACCATCGTATCACCTGCGGCAATTTCAACCATCCTTTAGTGTCGAGGAATATCATAGGAACTCTATATGATATGATTTTTATAGGATTTTTTTCCTTTAGAGCCAATTGGTTCATAGGAATAGATTCATATACTCTACATTTCAAAGGAAATAAACATGATATCATTTCTATAGCTTTAGAGCCACTTGGTTCATACGAATGGATTCCTATACTCCCTTAATTTCAAAGGAAAATAAACATTAGCATATATTCAATAGAAAAGTTCCTATGATATGAACCAAATTACATCTCTTTACTAATCCCTCCTCATAAGAATTTAGATACATGTCATCTCTAGATTCAATAGAAAAGTTCCTATGATGTGAACCAAATGACATCTCTTTTCCAATCCCTACTCATAGGAATTGAGATGCTCCATGTCATCCCTTTCCCTACAACTTCCACGTATGCATCTTCTATTCCTAAATAGATAGTACAACCCACTAGTAGTTTTTTTTCCAAAACATGCAACTATGGCACAAGAACTATATAGTGTGCCAATAACTTTGAAAGATGGTCGCTGGATGAAGCTAACCCGACAATGCAGAGATGGGCAAATCCGAGCACTACTGGCCGTTGGATATCATCAACATTCCACCAGATCTGCCACATGTACAATTTAGAAGACTCCATGGTTGAACTTAAGCATAATGCACAAACCTCAAAACACAAGCACTTCTCCTTTGTTCTAGAATCTTCTGTATCATAATTGATTATTTTTTTCTAAATGAATTGCCATTATTTGTTTTTACTTTATGATTTACAATGCACAACCCCATGAATCTTAACATTTTTATAAAACTAATTGATTTTGAATGAGATGAAGTATAAGAACTAAACGAACATCTACATCATGCATATATGACTCAAAGCTTTACATGCTATAGTGTGTATTTATTCATAATTTGGTTTCGAAATATCATGCGTTCAATACATGTGTACCTTACTAGTTTTGAGTAGAGTAGCAAATTTCACGCGGCCCCGGGTATATCAAAATGCAGGGCCCATGCATCATTGCCTTTCGGTCGAACCTACGTCCACAATTTTTTGTACGTGCTATATCTCCACTGGTCCCCGAACCCAAAATGTTGCCTCGTTCCCATAAAACCAAGCGGCCCACACATATTTAAGGCGTCGACTCGAACCCGTTTACTACGACATGGCCCCGCACGCCGTAGTACTCCTACAAACCCTACTGCCGCACTCATCATCGGTTTTCTTCAAGAGGACGAGGGAGAAGCCAATTTATAGTGGAGGCGCTTTCAAAAGAAAAGGATCTGTAGTGGAGACCCTTACCCTAGGGTGCCCTAGGTAGCTGCCGCACGCATCATTGTTTTCTCTTTTCTTTATGCTCTTGCACGCTAGAGTGAAATGATGGTTGCTTCGTCCGTCCAGCTTAATGCAGGAAAGGTGGGGCTTTGTGATTTGACCCCTCATCGCTCATTTTCTACTACTGCGGCGCTACGACTGAGGTGCCTCCAATTCCAACCGCTGCTCCGAACTGTAATTTGGTGCATCACACGTGGAATGTAGAAGTGCATGCTCTAGCCAATGCAACCAAAAGACCGATCTGATGGAAGAGACTAGGCAACACATTATACGTCAACATGGAACAAGACGGTGGATGAGCCACATGTCTGCCAAAGAGGTCCTGCTAAGTGTCTCGCTATTTCGTGTGCGGACTGACCCTTCTTGAGTTGCTACGCCAACACGACAGGAGCAGCCTACTACTTGGTTTTGCTCCTTGGTGAATCCCGACTATATTGATCTAAAAAGATACGTGCTGAACTACCCTCTCCGTCTCGGTTTTTTATTTGTAGGCCTCTCAGTTTATAGGGCCTGCACGTAGTTCTAGGTCATCCATTTGACTAACTAAATATGAGTTACTATGTCACAAAAAGTATATCATTGGATTCTTATTGGTTGATATGTGAAGAAACAAGAAACGAGGTAGAAGTTAATGCACCGCGCCTTAGTATTGTGGGATTATTTGGTTTTCGTAAGATGACGTGCGTTTGGTTGCAAGGGTGGTCATGAATGGGTTGGGATCGTTCAGAAAATATACATGTTTGGTTATAAAGCACATGAATGGTTCGAGTCAAAAAAAGAGAATATGCCTTGAAGATGCTGAACCATTCCACCCAACCAAATCGGTCGAATCAAATAGCCACCCTTTGCATGCATGACTATGTGAGAATGACTGGTGATCCCGTCTTAAATAATTAGCTCATCTCTTATATTCAGCCAAACATGCCTTCTATAAAGCTAAGGTACGCCTAGGCGTACTCTTGAAAAAAAATCAGCCACATGAATTGAATGGTTCAATCCCAAAAAAATGAATGGTCCCAATCCATTCATATGATACCTTCAACCAAACGCATCCGACGGAGGGAGTAGTTGTATTTAAAAGTCGAGGGCGGGGCTTTTCCTGCGCGGTATGTGGGGCAGTTCCCCTAGTCGGTTCGACAGAGACGCGAGAAGACGAGGGAGTAGGCTGCTGCAAACGTAGGGCTGTGTGATTTGACAGTGAGTTACTGCTGGACAGGTGGGGCCCCGTGATTTGACTTGCCATTATCATTTTAACTATGGCGCTATGACCGGCGTGAGTCTCCTGATTCCTGACCACCTCCATACAGGTGCCTCTCCCACTTCTCCACTTTTTCCTTGCCTCTCTTTCCTCCACATATGCAAAAATGCCATGTAAAGCGGCAAAGCGCACTATTGTACTTACTTGCTCCTACAGGTGCTTAAGCTTGCCACATAGGCATAAAGTCTGATGTGGCAAGTTAATCAAGAAGAGAGAGACTGGTTTGGTGACCCAAGGAAGAAACGGTGCTAAGCGCGTGTACCAAGGTGAAAAGACAATTTTGAGTCTATAGCTAATTAAATGAAGCAAACTTAGCAACACTATTTCATTGGAAGAGGTCACTCCTTGGCAAATGCAATAAATACTAGTACTCCCTGTGTCCCATTATATAAGAATGTTTTTGACACTATACTAGCTAGTGTCAAAAACGTTCTTATATTATGGGACGGAGGGAGTACGAAGAAAGAGATAGAGAGGAGTAAAAAAATACACTTATAGCCAACCTTGTTGTAGTATGAGTGACTAAGTGATGACTATGTATGACATGCCAACATTAGATAGCCTAACGCACCGTGTTAAATCTCCAAGGGCACGACCACGCGAGCGACGCGACGGTCGTGGTAGGCGCGACCATGATACGGGCTGCTGGCAGCCCTTGGGTCTAAGATCAAACGGTCGCATGCTAAGTTGCTGAAAATTTTAAGAATAACCCTCCAGGATAGGATATTCACCCATAGGTCTAGAATCACGCCATGCAACCGTTCGATCTCAGATCCAAGGGCTCCCGGAAGCCCGTATCATGGGAGAATGGAAAGCCACTACCCTGCCGTTTGCACGCTGGCAGTTCGCTCCTACTCTTTCCCGCACATCCTTTAATACTACGGCGGTTCGCTCCTAGTTGTCCCGTCCATTCACATTATGGCAGTTCCACTAATCCTAACCCTCCTCCCAAATCCATGGCGTCTCAAATCGCGGTGAGTACAAGGTTAGAACCATCACCGGTGATGAGTTCGACGTCATCTACACCCGAACTTCCGCGACAGTGAAAGGATGCCTTTCTCGCTTCAGACGCATGTTCGAAAACTCACATGATGAGTGGGTCACTGGCTAGATGTTGAGTACACCACAGTCGTTGGATGAGAGAAAGATCTAAAGGACGAAGAGAGGAAGAAGCCTGCCGTGATCCAGGTTTGCGTACATAATGTTTGCTTGGTCTACCACATATGCCATGCCGATGTTGAGTGCCAGGATTTTAAGAACTTCCTCGAGGACAAAATAGTTAAATTCGTTAATGTAGACTTTAAGAACAACAAAGAAGTCCTGCGTCGGATAGGCCTCGTTGTAGGCAACCCCTTCGACCTCCAGAAGAATCGGCTGGTGCCCTCTTGTCAGCCCTCAATGCTGACCCTGGCAGGAGCCATGGTTCATCCTTCGTACCGCAAACTGGAGAAACCTCATTACACGTTTCATCGTCATGCATGGCAGCGGAATGTGCAAGATATAGACCACATCCACTACGCTGCAATGGTGGCTACCTTTGTTTCAATATCTACAAGGGTTGGATGAAGAGCAACAGCCAAGTTGGCGGTTCAAGCAAAGAAGTATCGGCCAAGAGGAAGAGGGGCAAGGACGAAGTCGAGGACGTGGACGAGGACTCCGAGTAAGGTGGTAGTGTCTGTTGCTCATGGCGGTTCTAAACTTCTAATGCAGTGTCTACCGGATTAGTTGCATAGTTTAATTTCAGGTGTGCTTAGTTTAATTTGAGGGGTGTGTTGTGCTGAGCCCCTAGCAGAACTATGTTATGTTTCTTCTCGTTACTTTATCTCTTTAGTATATACATACTACTACTAGTATTTCTTTAATAGAATTTAGCACCCCAATTAAGCATGTACTAGCTTTTTTAATAGTACTATATGCATAATTTGGCGACGAGCGCTCTCTATATGTACCACCTTTTTTAAAAATTTCAATTTTTGCTCCATGGCGCAATCCATCAATAGTGGAGTACTACTGTACAAAAGTATAATTTTTTTAAAAGGCTAGCATACTGTTCATCACACACATACACACACACACACACACACACACATATATATATATATAGCCAGTTAAATTCTCAACCTAGAACAATGTGCATGCCATGTAGTAAACCGATCCAGAGGAAGTATAGTAAAAATGAGGTGATTTTACCCAGCAATCGGCGGGGGAGCATGGCCTGTCATGCGGTCCCACGTGTCATGATGTACCAAGGCGATGCGCGTGTCCCTCTTGAGGCAGAAGCAATACTAGTACGTGGTTTGAGATGATGTCGAACCGAAGTGTGAAATAATGGTTGCTTCGTCCGTATGGGAAGGTGCAGCATTGTGATTTTACGTCTCATTGCTCATTACTAACACTGGGCCGGTACGAGTGGGGTGCGTCCCCCCTGCTGTTCTGCACTATTATTTGGTGCTTGGCACGTCGACCCGGTTGCTATTTGTCCCACATGTCGGCGACAGGAAGTACAGAATTCATGAAAGGGAGCGTCGACCGAGGAGTATACTACAGAATTCATGAAAGGGAGCGACTTAGTTTTGGAAAAATCTGTTTTTACGGAGTACGTACCCACTAGGGTTTATAGGGCTCATCTAATAAACATTCGTTTTTCCGTTTGATAAGTCTCAATTATAGTACTATACTAGTAGTAGTACCATTACATGTTGGATTTCAAGGTGCGTTAGATCACCCGACGCAAGCAGTGTCAAGAGGAAACTAACCAATGCATGTACAAGTTCATGGAAATTTAGTGGTCATTCATGCATTCGTTCTAATTAATGCCTTGGTAAACATAACTTCTTGAGAAAAACGAGCGTACTGTGCAAACTACGAAATTAATTCGACCACTCACCGTCTATCTTGGTTGGAGAGATTTTGAAATTGAGCCATAAACTGGAAAGGAGCGAGTAGTAACTTTTGTCTCGATTACTATTTGTGGCCTTGTATAGATGCAAAATGTATTTTTTTATAGTGGGCTTTTATAAGTAAATAGAGGGAGTACCAACCAAAGTACGTAGTAGGGACGAGGAGTAAACGGAGGGAGTAGTAAAATTTTCTCCTCGTGCTGCGAGCCACCGCGCGCGTGGGCGAGGGAGCGGGCGTAAAGGCGTACAGTAGTACTCCAGCTTCACCTCATCCTGTGAGCCACCGCGCCCGTGGGCGGGAGAGACGGCGTACTAAGGAAGTTTCTCCTCGTTCTACGAGTTGACGGGACACATCAAAAGTACTCTAGTGTATAGAGCCTTGCCTCTAAGGTAGGCCCCACATGGTTTGCCTCTTTTTTTAATTTAACATAACGCATCAAGTCGCAATTTGTTTGTTCACCCATGGTAGACGATCCTCCCTCCACCAAGTGGACAACCAGTACACGTGCCAAATTACCACGTGGGCTGCCTTTTTCGTACAGAAATGAGCTCCACCGTGTACCTGCGCGGGTGTGTTGGGAAAGAGACGGGAGTACGTGTGCCGTGCGTGCACCTCTTCTCTTCGTGCACGTCCCCAGCTACGTGGGTGTGTGTGAGAGAGATACAAACCTAGACATAATGTGTCGTCCATCCCCATGCCTCTGCCCAGTCCGACCACCAGTCACCACCACGGCACCACGCCCCACTCCTCCTCACCTTATCTCTCATATTTCTCCCTCCATTTTTATATACAAGGGGCCACTACCAAAATTACAATTTGCAGATATACAAGGCCACTAACACTAATCGATGCAATATTAATGGTGTTTGCCTCGTGGTACTAGCAAAGGAGGACATTAATTATCCCTTGCATGCATGCGGGAGTTTGTACAAAAATGCATCTTGATGTTCCGTGCAATGCACGAGCATCTTGCTAGTCCATGAAAACTACACATGGCAAAATTCCACGGTGAACGAGGGATTTGAATCTGTTGGGAGGGGCTGTTTGGATCTTCCCCGGGGTAGCCAAAATATTGGCGACCCTTTTGTCCACCGGTGTCTTTGCCACCGATGAACGAGGAACGGCTTGGGTGCTCATGCTGGCATGCATCCTCCAGCGCGCACGTTGGAGACGAGCTCGCACGAGCTATGTTTTTTTGTCCCACAACGCCGCCCGAGCCGCCCGCAGACCGACCGGCGACCCGCAAATTATGCCATCCAACCGTAGCCGCACACATTATGACAGCAACTCAACCAACCGGACAAAATTCACGCAAACATGTAGACAAACTGATACTCATTCACGCAACCATCGGAGTATTTCATGTAAACAACGACGGAAATCATATAAAATACCGGATTTTCACACAAACATGACGGATTTCATTACATTCAAATGAACTACACGGTGCTAGTTCTGGACAGCACAGGTATATAATACATGGCCTAAATGGTAGCCCGCCGATCGATTTGCGTTCCTCATGTCCGACAGCACAATCACCGGACTGCCGGGAGCCCCGGAGGTATATGCTTCAGCGCAAAGGACGGCTCGCTTCCCCACTGCCCAATTGATATCATTGGCTGGTGCCGAAGATGATGGTGGCCGGCACCGGTTCGAGTTCATCACCGGCCACTACTTCGCCATGGCCGGCACCGGCTCGAGTTCATCATAACATTGACTTCTTCCATGGAGCCCATGCGGGGTCGACGAAGGTCCTCGCAACAAAAGGATCCGGCAAGACACCTGCTGTGTACGCCGGCGTCGCCTCCGCGGTGGCCTTCATGGGACCCAAGCGGTGGTGGCCTCCCGTGTTCTACTTCTCCTCGATGATGGCGGCGGACGCGGAGGCGCTGACCACCGACTCATCGCTCTCCGTGCACCCGACTTCTGTCGCTACTTGCATGGCGTGGCCACCGGCATGGGAGTCTCGACCACAGAAATGGGAGATGCGGTACAAGGCGGCGGCGTGGACGGCAGCAACGACGCTCGTGCGCTGCTCCTTGTTGAGCTGGCCTAGAGCGGCGAGTTGCTGAACCGGGCGCCGGCTTGGGGCGGCAACTGGCTCCGTTGCGCGAGGGGAGGGAGGTGGATCAGTGAGCTGCATAGCTCGTATCCGGTGGGCTACCCAGCCGGCTTGGATGCGGAATAACTACTCTTCGTAAGCCATTGTAAGAGTGGACAAAATGGTGGAGGAGATAAGGGAGCGGCGGAGGTGTGCGATTCTTGGTCGGCGTTTGGCCTCATTTAAATAGGAGATTAAATAGATGGTGGATGGGAGGAGCTCGGCCGGTGTTGCATTTAATGCCGGCCCGGTCATGAACGGACATGTGTCCAGAGTGGGTTTCTCGGCTTCCACACGGGCGGGTTTCATGGAGGCGTTTGAATGCGGCACGGAGGCGTGTTCTGCTGGGCGTGCCGCGAGTGGCGCCCTCGACTCTGACCTAGGATACCGCGCCGTTCTTCCACTGACGTGTGGGCTCTTTGGGTGCATGGCCTGCATGTCAGTGACCCAATGCAGGCAGCGCACAGCAAAGGAACCTTTGGTGGGCCAGGGCGGTCAGAAGCGGGCATTTCATAAACCGATGATTGTTCATTGAGTGTGACGTCATCTTTTTCATGTAGTTAAGCGTGTGTCTTGCGTCGTGTGCTGTGTGCATGCAGGCGTGCGAGTGTTGCGTACGTGCAAGCGTGCGTTTCAGTGTTGCATGCATGGGTGCATACGTGCAAGGGTGCGTTTCAGTGTTGCATGCATGGGTGCGTACGTGCGTGTGTTCGTGAGTGCATGTGTACGTGTCAGTGTTGCATGCCAGCATGCGTGTGTGTGTATGTTATGTGTATGTGTCAGTGTTGCACGCCTACATGCGTGCGTGTCTTGCGTGCGTGCATGTGTACGTGCGGGGTGAGGCTACATGTCAGTCGACTGACTTTTTCATCTCTGGTCATTAGATTTTCCAGCCGTTGGATACGAAATCAAGGGCCTCCCGTTTATCATCAAACTTCACCCCCCCGAGCCGCCAGCCACCACCGGCCGAACTGCCCGCCCCTGCCGCCCGCGGCCGGCCCGCCCTCCCCGAAACCACTCCCCACCGCCGGTCCGCCGCCGCACCTTCGAGAGAGTGGGCCAGCATATATGATCTTGAGATTTTAATTACGAAGTCACCATAGGTGCCTCGTAGTCGAGTGGAACGTCTCCTCCCACTAAACGTACATCGCTGGAAAATACTGAAATTAACACAAGATAAATGCGAGCACCGGGACTTTAACCTTGGTGGGCTCGAGAAACCACTGTCCTCTAACCATCCAACCACATGTTGGTTAGCATGACAAAATGTATGTGGTGACCATGATGAGCTTATTCTGAAGTCCAGTGACCATATCGTGCTTTCGCTTCAAATACAATGACCGTAAGTGTCGTCAACAAAATACGGAGCACGCATCAAATGCAAAGTCCGTCAGTGTCATCAACGAAATATGGAGACGTGTCGTGAGCTAGATACAGTTGTACTATTGTATATGCTTATTTACTTAGTGGCCGATTGTGTGTGTGGTGTGGTGGGCACATCATTTCTAGTTGTGGTGGGTCAACATGAAGACTCATGGGTCGGTTCCATCCTGCGCCACATATAGGTTGGACCGAGACGTGTTATACGGAGACCCATGTGGAGGACTCGGTGTACAACACGAAGCTACCAGAGTCGCGGAGGACTCTATCCCCACTGGTGATAAGCCGACTATATATGATTTGTAACCCTAGGCCCTTAGTATGTTATACAAGCTTGGGGCTAGTTCGTCGATAGTATACACACACGCACAATGCCTGGTATTCACGTGTAATTTGTACACACCCCTAACACTAATATACAGTACCAGGAGTAGGCTCTTTCTTCAACTGCAAGGGTCCGATCCGAATGAGGGTAAAACTTTGCCTCGTATTACCATCCAGCATAACAGCCAGGGATATCCTACCGAATGATATGATGAAATCATATCTGCCAACTACTATTAGAGAGGTGTGTCGGGGGGGGGGGGCAATGTGTGCGAGAGAGGCCTAAAGATAATGTGCGTGCGGGAGACACGTAGGCACATATATGTGCGTATAGAGGGCTAGTAGAGACTGTGCATGTGTATATATGCATGTGAGAGAAATAGTGTTTTCCAACTGAGATTAGTGAAAAGAGTGGTACATAGTAGTCAGAAAGAGAGATAGAGAAACAGAGAGCATGTGCGTGAGACACCCCGACACCCTGAGAGAGATTGTGAGCATGTGTGAAAGAGAAATGTCGATGCATATAAAGTGTGTGCACTTATGCGTTAGATAGAGAGATATCTACGTGTAAAAGGCGGTTCTACGCATTAAATTAAAATATAAATGGCATTATTATTTTTGGATGAGATCATGAATTTTGCAAAATTGCGTATCGACGAAAATCGGTCTATTAGACACCCATACTCTATTGAATTCTAGCATGTGCATGTGTTTATTTCATATTATCGATCCATAGAGTGAGAGCGGTTTGAAATACATGCAATGGATGCTTTTGCAATTCATATATAAACATTAATTAGTGCACTCCATGTTGTTATTGTGAAGCACTTTATACATTTGTCACGTGCATGGATACATTCCAAATTGCTAGCTACGAAATAAAATACATGTCGAATTCAGCATAAAGGGGGTTTCAAAGATTCGAATTCATCGGAAGTGCATTCATCTATTTGAACCCGAGATAATGGCATTTGTAAATCAGATGTAAAAGGGGGCATCAATCTTTGTTGTGAGTCTGAACATGGTATATATATTCATACGCATATCTAACTTTTTTTTGCAACCAAGGAGATTATACTTGGAACCATGCATGAACTGAGGTAAGTTGCATATTTTTTAATATATACTCGTGTACAATGTATATTAAAATGTACCCCCTCCATTCCAAAATAATCGTAGCTTTAGGATTTTCAAGAGTAAAGATTTGTGAAGTTTGACAAATCTTGAAAGTTCAATTCAAGAGAACCAAAAACGTTAATGCTTCTGCTCCCAAATATTGAACGAACCGCGCGAGACTAATGTTTTGGTGGTAGGAAATTAATGTCTTGACTCTGGCCCGTGTAGCCTATCGGCCCGATGTCCAAAGGTCTAAACCGGGGTAGGTTTGTAACTTCACCAAGATGCCAGTCTCAACCGCCTCCAAGAAGCATTCATACGCCGTGGGCGCCTAAACACCCATGCGCTCGGCCGAAATCTATCCCGCCCACATTTGGGACACCTGACATGACTGTCCTACCCCCAACCCGCAATATGTCTGAAATTTTAGATGGGGGCAAAGTTTGTAACTTTCCCCAAATTTCAAACAAGCGCGTCTCAAACCGAAACATTGTTCCCCCTTAGTTCCCTGCCTCCCTCCGTTTCCCCATTCATACTCCGTGGGCGCGAAAATGCCCTCTCTACCAGCCACGAAACCCCAACCTCCTCCGTCCTCCACCCCATAGCGTCCAATCCACCGCCGCCCTCCTCCATCACGCCGGAGCCGGTACCCCGACGTCGTCGTCCAACGCAACCGCAACCGCAACGCCCTCAAGGACTTAGCAGCTGAAGCCGAGGCAGAGCTGCCTCCACGACACCGACGCCGACGTGCGCCGTACCAGAACCACTCCGACCACGCCGTCCTGCGCCTCACTGCTGTGGCTGCACTGTCGCAACCGTCCACCGCACTGGAGCTGTTCCCGCTACGCTGTCGTTCGCCGCCTCGGATCTGCTTCCCCGCCGGTGACAGACGGCCACCGCACCACACTCAACAACTTGGCTATGGGTTCGTCCAAGGCTGCACCGTCCTCCACAACTTCTGGTTTCCGGCGAACAACAAGATCGTCGGAAAAACAGAAGGAGGACACAACACTGCCAGCAGAAAGAGGTACTCCTCTTCCCTTATTCGTGCAAATCTTACGTCTCCGCTCACACCGTATTCATCCCACGAAAGAAACTAGTTGAGCGCTTCTTACTGCATCTTCTTCGTGATACTAAATGCACAAGGTTTCCTCCCTTTTACTATTTCACCTTTGCTAGAGGTCAGTAGCCCGCCTGGATTTCAATTTAGGGTCAGTCGAACCGCAATTAAAAGAAGCAGCACCCGCTTAGGCGCGCGGAGCACCTAGTCCGCCTATTCCCTGGGGAAGCGGTGCATCGGTGTCTATCATAGGGGTGTGGGGCGCAGGAGCTGCTTGCGCCCGATCTGGAGGTCGGCGGGGCTTGAATGGATGGCCGGGGGGCGGTGCCAAGCACGGAGGTGCGGTGAGGTCGAGGGGAGGGCGCAGGCAGGGGAGGAATACTGGGCCGGTGGTCGCTGGCGTTTCGAGGAAGATCGTCAACACTGACTGGCTGGAGGTAGATGAAGGCGATCTCCCCGTTCTTTGTACATCGGACGGTGCAGAAAAAATGGACTGACCTATTTGCTTTCAGTCGACTGTTATTTTCATAGAATCCTGTAGTAATTGAGTGTGCCATGCATGTTGTAGAGCTATCATATGTCTCCCGTCATTTATTTCTTACCGACCTGCTATCTGCTACCTTTACACTGTACTATTTGTGCACACACTTCACCCATACTCACACTATTGTTTTTTTATGCATGGGTATTTCAGACTCTGACGCAGTGTTGATGAATGCAGAAAAGAAAAGACAGAAGTCGCTCCAGTGTAATTCGAAGATAAGCAGTAAGCGTTTCAACGCTCTAATGGGTGCAGTGTCAGCAGTTGGAGACAGTAAAAGTAGCTCTGCAGTTGATGATCTCAATTGCCACACACAACCATCCCAGGTGCTTGCTTTAACTTCGCGCTGTCAAATGTGGTTGCATGTTGCATATGGTGTCTAGCTTGTATTGCTTCCAATTTGGTTAAATTGCATCTGCTTACTTTACACATTATACCTTTGATAATGACATGCCTTCCTGTTTTTGATACATACTACATATGTCTATTAACCATGTTCGTACATCAAACTAATGCTCTTTTGTATCCCTCGTCAATCACTTATGATGAGACAGTCACCCGGGTGGGTTACTGTGAGACGCCCTACTCGTTTAAAGAGTGCAGTGTCATCCTCCCCACATGATTCTCAAGAAACAGCAAGGCTAAATGAAGATAGTCAACGTAGCTCTCTAGTTGATCACCGCAATTCCCCCACACCACCATCGCAGGTGCTTGCTCTTACTTGGCAGTGTGATATGTGGTTGCATGTTGCATATGGTGTCTACCTTGTAATGCTTCTAATTAGGGTAAATTGCATCTGCTTAGTTAACACATTATACCTGTGAATATGACATGCCTTCCTGTTTTTGGTACATACTACGTCTTTCTATTAACCATGTTCTTACATCAAACTACTTCTCTTGTGTATCCCTCATCAATGCTCCTAATTTGTTAAATTGCATCTCCTTAGCTTACACATTATACATGTGAATATGACACGCCTTCCTGTTTTTGGTACATACTACATCTGCCTATCACACCATGTTCTTACATCAAACTACTGTTCTTGTGTATCCTGCGTCTATCGCTTATGATGAGACAGTCACGCGCGTGGGTTAATATGAGACGCAATACTCTTATAAAGAATGCAATTTCATCCTCTCCACATGATTCTCAAGAAACAGCAAGCCTAAATGAAGATATTGAACGTTGCTCTGTACCTGAAGACAACACTTCCCCTACACCACCATCACAGGTGCTTGCTCCAACTTCGCAGTGTGATATGTGGTTGCATGTTGCATACGGTGTCTAGCTTGTAATGCTTCTAATTAGGGTAAATTGCATCTGCTTAGTTTACACACTATACCTGTGAATATGACATGCCTTCCTATTTTTGGTACACACTACATCTATGTGTTAACCTTGTTCTTACATGAAACTACCTCTCTTCTGTATCCTGCATCAATTACTTACGATGAGTCACCTTTATTCGTTGCATATTGCATATTATTTCTAGCCTGTTGCCATGTATTGCTTCTAATTTGGTCAAATACATTTGTTAGGGCACCCTTTTAATTTGGCAGAGTGATATTGGTTTCATCTTTCATATGGTTTCTAGCTTGCATCGATTCTAACAAGTTCAAGCACCTTGTGCTTAGTTTACACTTTATACATCATACATGTCAATATGTCACGCCGTCCTGTTTTTCATACATATTCCATCCTCCTATCATGCGGCTGCCTTACATGAAAGTAGTGTTCGTCAGTATCATGCATCAATAAGTTCTGAAGAGCAAATTTTATTCCTTTTTCTTGTGGGTTTGACTTGACAAGGCAAAATCAAGAAAGAGGAAGGAAAAGAGTAAGGAAGGCGATGATGGTGGTCCTCTGCAGCAACGTAAATGGAGCATCTGTACCGATTCTCCTTGTACTGATAGTGCATTACATGGTCCAAGTCTCCGCTCCCCTACTCCACCATCCAAGGTGCTTGCTCTAACTTGGCAGTGTGATATCTGGTTGCATGTTGCATATGGTGTCTAGCTCGTATTGCTCCTAATTAGTGTAAACTGCATCTGCTTAGCTTACACATGATACATGTGAATATGACACGCTTTCCTGTTTTTGGTACATACTATATCTGTCTATCACACCATGTTCTTACATGAAACTACTCTTCTTGTGTATCCTGCATCAGTCACTTATGATGGGACACCTTTAAGTTGGCAGTGTGATATTGGTTTGCGTCTTGAATATGATTTCTAGCATGTATTGCTTCTAGTTTGATGAACGCCACCTATGACGAGACAGTTTTAACTTGGCAGAGTGATATTGATTGCACCTTCCATATGGTGTCTTGCAGTGTTTCTAATTTGTTGAAGTGCCTTCTGCTTAGTTACCACATCATAGGTGTGAATATGTCAAGCCGTCCATTTTTTCTTACATATTCCATCCTCGTATCATGACTTTGCCTTTCATCAGAGTAGTGTTCGTCAGTATCATGCATGAATGAGTTCTGAAGAGCGAATGATATTCCTTTTTCTTGTCGGTATGACCTCACAATGCAAAATCAATAAAGCTGAAGGAAATTGGCAAGGCATTGGATGATGGTGGTCCTTCCGAGCAACTGAAACGGAGGTTCTCTACAGATTCTACTCCGCCATCCTCCCAACAAGATTCGCAAGACAACGCAAGGCTAGACAGTCAACGTAGTTGTGTAGATGATGAGCACATCTCCCCTACTCCACCATCACAGGTGCTTGCTCTAACTTGGCACTATTATATGTGGTTCCATGTTGCGTATGATGTCTAGCTTGTATTGCTTCTAACTTTGTTGAATTGCATCTGCTTACTTTACACATAATGCCTGTGAATATGACATGTGTTCCTGTTTCTACATCAGACTACTATTCTTGCATATCCCGCATCAGTCACTTATGATAAGGCACCTTTAAGTCGCCACTGTGATATTGGTTGTGTCTTGCATATGATTTCTAGCATATACTGCTTCTAATTTGTTGAAACGCCATACAGTTTGAACTTGGCAGAGTGATATTGGTTGCATCTTTCATATGGTGTCTAGCTTGCAGAGCTTCTAATTTGTTGAAATGCCTTCTGCTTAGTTACCACATCATAGGTGTGAATATGTCACACCATCCTGTTTTTCATACATATTCCATCCTCGCATCATGTGTTTGCCTTTCATCCGAGTAGTGTTCGTCAGTATCATGCATGAATGAGTTCTGAAGAGCAAATTTTATTCCTTTTTCTTATCGGTTTGACTTCACAATGCAAAATCATTACAGCTGAAGGAAATTAGTCTGGCAATGGATGATGGTGGTCCTTCGGAGCAACTCAAACAGGGGGTCTCTACAGATTCTACTCCGCCATCTTCCCAACAAGATTCGCAAGACAACACAAGGCTGGACAGTCAACGTAGCTATGTAGATGATGAGCACATCTCCCCTACTCCACCATCACAGGTGCTTGCTCTAACTTGACACTATTATATGTGGTTGCATGTTGCGTATGATGTCTAGCTTGTATTGCTTCTGCATCTGCTTACTTTACACATAATGCCTGTGAATATGACACGTGTTCCTATTTCTAGACACATTTAACTTGGGACTGTGATGTAGGTTGCATCTTGCATTGTCTTCTAGCTTGTACTGCTTCTAATTTCTTGAAATGGCACTTACGACAAGACACTTTTTACCTGATAGAGTGATATTGGTTGCATGTTCATATGGCGCCTAGCTTTCATTTCTTCTAATTTTGTTGAAATGCCTTCTGCTTACTGTTTTTTCATACATATTCCATCCTCCTATCGTACGTGTGAATATGAAACACTATTTTTTTTTGTATATATTCCATCCTCCTGCGCTTGCCTTACATCAAAGTAGTGTTCGTCTGTTTCATGCATCAACCAGTTATGCATAGCTAATTTTATTCATCTTCTTGTGGTTTTGACTTCATAAGGCAATATCAGAAAATAGGAAGGAAAAGAGTAAGTTAGGGGATGTTGGTGGTACTCCGCACCGACGCAAACAGAGACTCTCTAGATTTTCCACTGCTACTGCTAATGAAGTTGAAGTCCCAAGTCTACATGATGAGTTCATCTCCCGCACTCCACCATCGCAGGTGCTTGATCTAAGTTGACAGTGTGATAATTGGTTTCATGTTGCATATGTTGTCTAGCCTGTATTTCTTCTATTTTGATTAAATTGCACCTGCTGAGTTTATACGTTATACATGTGCATATGACATGGCTTTCAGTGTCTAGAATACACTGCGTCTATCTATCATACCATGTTCTTACATCAAAGTACTGTTGTTGTGTATCCCGCATTAGTAACTCATGATTGGACACTTTTAACATGGCAGTTTGATAGTGGTTGCATCTTGCATTGATTTCTACATTGTACTGCTTCTAATTTTTCGAATTGCCACTTATGACAAGACACTTTTAACTTGGCAGAGTAATATTGGTTGCATCTTTCATATGGTGTCTAGCTTGCATTACTTCTATTTTCTTGAAAATCCTTCTGCTTAGTTTGCACATCGTAGCTGTGAATATGTCGTGCCGTCATGTTTTTCTTACATATTCCATCCTCATACGGTTGTCTTACATCAAAGTATTGCTTATATGTATCATGCATCAATGAGTTCTGAAGAGTGATTTTATTATTTTGTGTTGTGGGTACAGCTTGACATGGCAAAGTCAAAAAAGAGCAAGGAAAATAATATAGTAGGGAGTGCTGTTACTCGTCAGGTGAAACGGAAAAGGCTCTGCTGTCGAGATTCTGATGGTACTTATAGTGTAGTAGAAGGTCCAAGTCCACCGGCTAAATCTACAAACACAGTATCACCTGCTCCACCAGCTGTAGCATCCGCTTCAACTGTACCAGCATCTCAACCAGTTACTTGTTCATTTGCTCCGGAACTGGCCAGTTCCCAAGCTGCCTTCACACCTAACACTACTTCTGGAACACTGTTGACACAACAGGACTTGGCAAGATCAGATGAACCTCATGATCATCAACACCAAGACGGTACCTGACCGAGTCAAGTTGCAGTTGCATGCTCCTTTATATGTACTCTCACAGTTTGATGTACACTAACACTTTCCATATTCGTTGTTGAACTAGCACCACAGCGCAAGCGGAAACAGACATCAGGGATAATGCTTGACAGATTAACAAAATCTAAAGGAGGAAGAATGGAGATCCATTTTGAGGCAGGTTTAAAAAGGCCACGTGATGCTACAGAGTCAGCCAAGTTAGTATCAGAGGCAGCCGTTGCCGTTAGGTGTCATGCGCGTATCCTCCCAACGTGGATCCAATACAGGAATGAGAAAGACAATACCCAGTTTAACACCTTCCTTGACCATTTATCTGTAAGTAATGTTATTCATCGCAATTAGTAATATTGTCTTGCTCTGTCCCATACTTTCTAGCTTCCTCCTAATAAGACTCACATTCTTTTTTCAACAGATGAGGTTCAAGTTGGATCCGAAAGATGATGCAACTAAACAAGCATGCACTCATGTTTTTCAGTCTGCTCTGCGACAGTATCGGTACCACCTTAGAAAATCTCACTTTGAAGGCAAGGCTAACAATGAAATCGCCCAAACATCTCCAGTGGAATATATTACAGATGAAGACTGGACAGCCCTCGTTAAACACTGGTCTGATCCAAAGTATCAGGTAGGCTATATGTATTTGATCAGACCACATATTGAACTTGTATTTATGTATGTGCCTTACAAGTGTATCTTCTTCTAGGCTAACTGTTTGAAGAACAAAACCAGCCGTTCTAAAGTGAAATTCCAACAGACAACAGGATCTCGTAGCTATATTGCACACTACGAGGCTCTTGTAAATAGCTGCTACTTCCTTCTTTTTTTGTGCCATATTATCGTATCTATATTGACTTGTTCCAAATACAGCGGAAAGCCCGTGCGGACCAAAAAGAACCTGAACCGAATGCAGTGCAAATCTTCAAGGATTGCCACACCAGCAAGATGAAGGGCATGAGCACACTAGTTCAAGCCGCTGTTGTAAGTCCTTACTCCTCCTGCCTTGAACTGATTGGTGCTGTGATGTGTTCATTTAACTACTTGGTTTGCAGCCAATGTCAGTTACTCTGTTCACTGTTATACACAGTTGTCTTAATGTATCATTTCGCCTTACATGGTTTAAAAGAGATGAAGGATATTCTTTTGGTCTTGATCTGTAATCTAGTTGTTATGTTCACGTGCGCACACAATGATAAAATAGCCTGTTTGTTTTATATCTGTTTGCCCATGATATGAATGATGTCATACTATGTTCATCCTACTTTAAACCATGTCTCTTTATCCTTAGATGTCAATGAATGTGAGGAAATAGACAATACAGTAGGCATGCTACATGGACATATGTTCCGAAAGTGATTTTATTATGTAGTTGGCACTACAATACATGCTAATGTATTACAGTAGTTCACCAAAATAAGTTATGTATAAACGTTTAACCTACTTTGTTTGTTTTTGTCTCATTAGTAACTCATTGGTACACTAATCTACAAGTTCAAACTTTCAGGAAGCTATGGAACAAATGATTGAACAGCCACAACCACCTGAAGATGACGAAGCTACTACAGGCACAATGTCACCTCTTGCTGCAGTGCGTCAGTATCTCTCCACTAACAGTGCAAAAAGCACCTTCCTGCGTAATTCTGGGTTGGTTGTCAAGGTAACCTCGTCCAAATCGCCTACTGAACAAAATCTTCCTGCTAGACAGAGTGATATATCTGTGTTCCAGACACAAGTCTAATCCCTAATGGATGTTGTTCCGGAAACAAGAATAGTGGTTCAGAAATGTCGTCAAGATATGAATGGTTTTGAAACCAGACTATCAGACATTCACTTCGTTGTTGAAGAGCAATGGCAGAAAAAAGGTGGAGATCGTGCTGCTCCATCAGATTCTACAGCCCGAAATATTAGCACTCAGGTCAAATGGCTTGTGCTTCTATACATCTGATGGTGCTTTTATCTGGAAGGACTGTAAACTTTATGCCAACAGGCCTTTTGTTGTATGATTGGAATTTATTTTGTTGTGATACAACATTTATGATGCTGCCACAGGCTGCAGTAATTATGATGCTATTTTTGTATAGTGTAGGTTTATATTAGTAATGTATTCGGACGAAAGCTTCGTAGGAGCCCAACATGCCAACATTCGTCGGGCCCATTCCAATTGGGCTAAAAACGATTACGGGCCGAAATTGGCATGTAGCCCACTAAAAATATCTGGGCTTAAATTAGCATAAGCTTCCAAATTTTTCTGGTAGGCCTGTGCCCATAGTGGGCCTTTAACAGGCCTAAACATAATTTGGGCCCTCAGTAAAAGTAGGCCGTTTACAGGTGTAAATATGTCGAGCCCATAAAAACATGGGCCTTTAATAGACCGAAAGTGAGATTGGGCCCTGATTGTGCCAAATAACCCACTGGACTTAGCAGGCCGAAATGGTGGCCCATTTACGAGGCGGATATTTGACAGGCCGAAATTTGGACGGGCCGTAAATGCGCCGACCTAATACACGGGCCTTTAACAGGCCAGAACTTCGGTCGGGCTAGATTATCGTCATTTTTATATGGGCCGTTAATGGGCCCGATATGACGTTGGGCCACATATGGCCCATGGTTTACGTCCGGCGTTAACGGGCCGAAAATGACAACAGGCCGAAAGTGGGCCAAATCTATAGTGGGCCTCTAACAGGCCGAATGACAGACATGGCCGAATATGACCCAAATCCTTCACGGTCGTTTATGGGCCGAAAGTTTTGATGGCCTGTAAATGGGCCCAAATGAAGCCGGACCTTTAACAGGCCGGAAATACACCGGGCCGTAATTCGGCCCAATTACTTAGCGGACTGTTAACGGGCCAGAAGTGACCATGGGCTGCATTGATGACAAGTTTAGACCAGGCCGTTGACGGGCCGATTTGACAGAGAATGTTGGGCCTTTAGCTGGGTCGGCCCATTATGGTCTGCAGAATCTTGTGGGCCTTTAGCTGGGCCAGCCCATTGTGGTCCGCAAAATCTTGTGGGCCTTTAGCTGGGCCGGCCCATTATGGTCCGATAAATTTTGTGGGCCTTTAGCTGGGCCAGCCCATTATGGTCCGCTAAATCTTATGGGCCTTCGGTTGGGCCGGCCCATTTAAACTTTGTGGGCCACTTTTGGGCCGGTCCACGTGTCAACATATCATAGGCCCATCTCGACCATTGGATGAGTGACACCTGTGCCAACGCGGAGCTGACACATGGATCTGCCAGCCAATGAGAATTTTACACGTGGAAAATCGGCATTGGTCGTGGCTGTTAACGGGTTATCGGATCCAAAATCCGACCCGATAGGTTAACGGCGTTCCGTTACGGTGGATGCCACGTGTCGGTCACCCTTGACGAAAGCACTTCTGTGACGCGCGATTTATCGTCATGGAAGTGGACACTTCCGTGATGATAATTTTGGTAATGTCATGGAACACTTCTACGACAGCACATGTATGACTATCTTGATTCTGTCATAAATTTTTCATGGATGTACATGCATGACAAAAAACGCGACCTACTGTGACAAACACGTATCATCACGGAAGTGTATTTTTTGTACTGCTAAGAACAACTCCAAACCGGTCGGCTGACTGAACCCCTTTCTTCATGGTGTATGGCGTTGAAGCTGTGCTTCCGACTGACTTGCTGCACAACGCTCCCCGAGTGGAACTTTTCTCAGAAGCTGAAGCAGAACAGGCACGCCAGGACGCAGTTGATCTCCTGGAGGAGGAACGTGAGATGGCTCTGATCCAGTCGACCATCTACCAACAAGATCTGTGTCGATTCCATGCCCGCAATGTCAGTGGTCGAGCGTTCCAGGAAGGAGACCTTGTGCTCCTAGTGGATCAGAAACGGCCTCACAAGCTCACTCTGGCCTGGGAAGGTCCATTCATCATCACTAAGGTGCTCCACAATGGGGCATATCACCTCTACAACGTCGCCAAGAAAGTGGACGAGCCACGCGCGTGGAACGCGGAGCTGCTTCACCATTTCTATACCTAAACCACTCGGATCGACGAGTTGTAATAAGAGTCCTTCAGTTTTCTTATCAAAGACAAGATTTTTGCAGTATCTTAATGATTGTTTTTCCATAAACACATGTGTTCAAATCCCCCAGTGGGTTGCTTAGCTGCGAACCTGATTCGCCTAAGTTTCAAAGCCATTCCGAGTGAAGAGCAACCCTCTCACTCGGAGACTTAGCCGTGAACCTGATTCTCCTAAGTTCTAAAACCATTCCGAGTGAAGAGCAACCCTCTCACTCGGAGACTTAGCTGCGAACCTGATTTGCCTAAGTTTCAAAACCTCTCCGAGTGAAGAGCAACCCTCCCACTCGGGGGCTTAGCTGTGACCCTGTACTCGCCTAAGTTAAAAACCACTCCGTGTGGAGAGTAATCCTCCCACTCGGGGGCTTAGCTGCGACCCCGTACTCGCCTAAGTTAAAAAACACTCCGAGTGGAGAGCAATCCTCCCACTTAGAGGCTTAGCCGCGACCGCGTACTCATCTAAGTTAAAAATCACTCCGAGTGGAGAGCAATCCTCCCACTCAGGGGCTTAGTTGCGACCCCGTACTCGCCTAAGTTAAAAACCACTCCGAGTGGAGAGCAATCCTCCCACTCGGAGGCTTAGCCGTGACCCCGTACTCGCCTAAGTTAAAAACCACTCTGAGTGGAGAGCAATCCTCCCACTCAGGGGCTTAGCTGTGACCCCATACTCGCCTAAGTTAAAAATTATTCTGAGTGGAGAGCAGTACTCTCACTCAGGGGCTTAAGTGCGACCCCGTACTCGCCTAAGTTAAAAACACTACTCTGAGTGGAGAGCGATCCTCCCACTCGGGGACTTAGCTGCGACCCTGTACTCGCCTACGTAGCAAAGATCCTCTGAGCTGCATCACAAGTACAATGTCCGCTCCATCCTGATCTACAAGGAGATGAGGTGCCAATCAAGCACGTCGTCCGAGCTGCATCACAAGTACAACGTCCGCTCCAATCCGCAAGGACGGTGAGGTGCCAATTGAGCACATCGTTTGAGCTGCGTCACAAGTACAATGTCGGTTCCGAGTGAGAAGTTAAGTTCCACCCGGAGTTGAAGAAGATCCAAAAGTGGTAATGGAAAATCCACCATATTCAAGAAAAACCAAGTTCAGATAAACCCCACAAAGTTCAGAACCGCGGACAGAAGTACTCAGGAATCAAACCTGAAAGAGTTTAACGGTTACAAAATCACTCGGCATTCCGAGGCAAATAAGGTGAGGCATAAAGTTTGTTCACTCTTCGGGAGTAGGGCTTGCTGGCTCGACGAAGCTATCAAGGTCAATGTCGTCTGCAATGCGAGTGGCAGCGGCGATGAAGGTCTCCATGAAGGAGTAGAACTGGAGCTTCTTGGTGTTGGCAACCTTGATAGCCGCCAGCTTCTCTTCCCTGACTTCCTTGCAATGGACTCGGACCAAGGACAGAGCCACTTTAGCACCGCAGCGAGCAGACAACTTCTTCCATTCTTGCACTCGACCGGGGATTTCTTTCACTCGAGTCACCAGAGACTCGAGATCATTCCGAAACTCCGCTCAGGGCCAGAGCTCAGTGTCAATCCGCAACATCACCGCTTTCATGCGAGCAAGGTAATTCATAGCACTATCAAGACAAGACTCCAATCGCAGCACGTTCATCGCGACATCATCCTTGATGGGAGAATGATAACCCACAAGTGTAGGGGATCGCAACAGCTTTCGAGGGTAGAGTATTCAACCCAAATTTATTGATTCGACATAAGGGGAGCCAAAGAATATTCTTAAGTATTAGCAGTTGAGTTGTCAATTCAACCACACCTGGATAACTTAGTATCTGCAGCAAAGTATTTCGTAGCAAAATAGTATGATAATAATGGCAAAAGTAAAGATAGCAATTTTGTAGTAATTGTAACAGTAGCAACGGAAAAATAAATGAGCGAAGCACAATATGTTAAAATCTCGTAGGCATTGGATCAGTGATGGATAATTATGTCGGATGCGATTCTCATGTAATAGCTATAACATAGGGTGACACAGAACTAGCTCCAGTTCATCAATGTAATGTAGGCATGTATTCCGAATATAGTCATATGTGCTTATGGAAAAGAACTTGCATGACATCTTTTGTCCTACCCTCCCATGGCAGCGGGGTCCTAGTGGAAACTAAGGGATATTAAGGCCTCCTTTTAATAGAGTACCGGACCAAAGCATTAACACATAGTGAATACATGAACTCCTCAAACTACAGTCATCACCGAGAAGTATCCCGATTATTGTCACTTCGGGGTTGTCGTATCATAACACATAATAGGTGACTATAGACTTGCAAGATAGGATCAAGAACTCACATATATTCATGAAAACATAATAGGTTCAGATCTGAAATCATGGCACTCGGGCCGTAGTGACAAGCATTAAGCATAGCAAAGTCATAACAACATCAATCTCAGAACATAGTGGATACTAGGGATCAAACCCTAACAAAACTAACTTGATTACATGGTAAATCTCATCCAACCCATCACCATCCAGCAAGCCTACGATGGAATTACTCATGCACGGTGGTGAGCATCATGAAATTGGTGATGGAGGATGGTTGATGATGACAACAACGACGAATCCCCCTCTCCGGAGCCCCGAACGGACTCCAGATCAGCCCTCCCGAGAGAGATTAGGGCTTGGCGGCGGCTCTGTATCGTAAAACACGATGAACTTTCTCTCTGATTTTTTTCTCCGAGAAACAGAATATATGGAGTTGGAGTTGAGGTCGGTGGAGCATCAAGGGGCCCATGAGACAGGGGGCGCTCCCAGGGGGAGGGCGCGCCCCCACCCTCGTGGACAGGGTGTGGGCCCCCTGGCCTTGATTCTTTCGCTAGTATTTTTTATATTTTCCAAAAGTTATCTCCGTGGATTTCCAGGTCATTCTGAGAACTTTTGTTTTCTGCACAATAAACAACACATGGCAGTTTTGCTGAAAACAGCGTCAGTCTGGGTTAGTTTCATTCAAATCATGCAAGTTAGAGTCCAAAACAAGGGCAAAAGTGTTTGGAAAAGTAGATACGTTGGAGACGTATCAACTCCCCCAAGCTTAAACCTTTGCTTGTCCTTAAGCAATTCAGTTGATAAACTGAAAGTGATAAAGAAAAACTTTTACAAACTCTGTTTGCTCTTGTTGTTGTAAATATATAAAGCCAGCATTCAAGTTTTCAGCAAAGATTATGAACTAACCATATCACAATAACACTTAGGTCTCACATTTAGTCATATCAATGGCATAATCAGCTAGCGAGCAATAATAATAAAACTTGGATAACAACACTTTCTCAAAACAATCATAATATGATATAACAAGATGGTATCTCGCTAGCCCTTTCTGAGACCACAAAACATAAATGCAGAGCACCTTTAAAGATCAAGGACTGACTAAACATTGTAATTCATGGTAAAAGAGATCCAGTCAAGTCATACCCAATATAAACAAATAGTAATGCATGCAAATGACAGCGTGCTCTTTAGCAGGTGCTTTTTAATAAGAGGGTGATGACTCAACATAAAAGTAAAAACATAGGCCCTTCGCAGAGGGAAGTAGTGATTTGTAGAGGTTCCAGAGCTTGATGTTAAAATAGAGATGAATAACATTTTGAGCGGCATACTTTCACTGTCAACACAACAACTACGAGATCTCGATATCTTCCATGCTACATGCATTATAGGCGGTTCCCAAACAGAATGGTAAAAGTTTATGCTCCCTCACCACCAACAAGCATCAATCCATGGCTTGCTCGAAACAACGAGTGCCTCCAACTAACAAAAGCCCTGAGGGAGTTTTGTTTAATTATTTTGATTTGCTTTGATATTTTTGATCATGGGACTGGGCATCCCGGTTACCGGCCATTTTCTCATGAATGAGACGCGGAGTCCACTCCTCTTGAAAATAACCCACCTAGCATGGAAGATACAGACAGCCCTAGTAGAAACATGAGCTGCTCGAGCATACAAAACGAAATTTCATTTGAAGGTTTGGAGTTTGGCACATACAAATTTACTTGGAACGGCATGTAGATACGCATAGGAAGGTATGGTGGACTCATATGGAACAACTTTGGGGTTTATGGATTTTGGATGCACGAGCAGTATTCCTGCTTAGTACAGGTGAAGGCTAGCAAAAGACTAGGAAGCGACCAACTGAGAGAGTGACAACAGTCATGAACATGCATTAAAATTAATTGACACCGAGTACAAGCATGAGTAGGATATAATCCACCATGAATATAAATATCATGAAGGCTATGTTGATTTGTTTCAACTACATGCGTGAACATGTGCCAAGTCGAGTCACTCAATTCATTCAAAGGAGGATACCATCCCATCATACCACATCATAATCATTTTAATAGCATGTTGGCACGCAAGGTAAACCATTATAATTCATAGCTAATTAAGCAGGCACAAGCAACTATAATCTCTAAATGTCATTGCAAATATTTTTACTTCATAATAAGTTGAATCAAGAACGATGAACTCATCACATTTACAAAAACAAGAGAGGTCGAGTTCATACCAGCTTCTCTCATCTCAATTAGTCCATCATATATCGTCATTATTGCTTTCACTTGCACGACCAAACGATGTGTATAATAATAATAGTGCACGTGCATTGGACTAAGCTGGAATCTGCAAGCATTCAATTCAAGAGAGAAGACAAAGTAATATGGTCTCTAAGTTAAATCAACAATCATGCGTATGAGAGCCACTAAGCATTTTCATTATGGTCTTCTCCTCTCGACCCCCAAAGGAAAGAAAAGAAATAAAACTATTTACATGGGAAAGCTCCCAACAAGTAGAAGAAGAATGAGAAATCTTTTTGGGTTTTCATTTTAATTACTACAACCAGCATGGAAAGTAAACTAACTAATTTTTTTAGTTTTCTTAAGGTTTATCAAACACATGAGAAGAAAACTAGAGAAAGAAATTAAACTAGCATGGATAATACAACGAAAGAGTATGAGCACCGACAACTAGAATAGTGTGTGAACATGAATGTAAAGTCGATGAGAAATACGTACTCCCCCAAGCTTAGGCTTTTGGCCTAAGTTGGTCTTCTACCAGGGACCGTGGCTACTCTCCCCGGTGTACTGAGGAGTGTCATCAGGATACCACTGGCTAGCGATCTCCTCCGGATCCCACTGATAAGATGATGGACAATAAGGGTCTAGTGGAGGTTCCGGCTCAGGCTCTGGAGCGGATGCCTGTCCTCGATGAGCGTACACCGCTTCCGGCGAGACAAGATAATTAACTGCAGTCAAATCAAACAACAGAGGCGCAAGCAGGATAATAATCTCATTGTGTTTCTTATTAAATCTCAAGTTATACAGGAGCATCTTATCATCATTGTGAACAATAAACTCATGTGCTACCATGCTCCTGTAATCTAAAAGGGAAAGAGGCAACTTTGTCTCCTCTTTCTCATAGTGCCTAATAGGTATCTCAAAATGTTTAGCAAGGCGTGCAACACAGATACCTCCAAAGATGGAGCCTTTTGCACGGTTCAGGCTTAGCCATTTAGCAATAACGACACCCATACTAAAACTATTATCACCAAACAAGGCATGGAACAGAATAATAATATCAGGAACACTGAAGTTTCCACTATTTCCACGGCCAATTAAGCATCGACTAGCAAATAAGGCAAAGTAGCGTAAAACAGGAAAGTGTATGCTAGTGATTCTCGCATCGAAACCCTTCTTCGGATCTCCTACAGTGATAGTGTTAACAAAACCATCCACATCCTTACAATGTGGTTCATCTAAACTGCCCTCAAAGGTTATTCTACACACCGCGCAAAAATTACGTAAAGACATTTCCTTGAATTCATCATATAAATGAAATGATACTGATGGAGGTGAATTCTTAGGATAATAATAAAAGTTTTGCACGAAAGTATTGATGAGTAAGAGATACTGATCGATGCGGTCATGGAGGAAGTCGGTGAGGCCTGCATTTTCAATCAAAGAATAAAAGTCTTCATAAATCCCGGCTTCTCTCAAGAAATTATCACAAGGCCATTCACACGACCGTACTTCCGCTACGCGAGGAATATCATACTTGGCCTTTTCCTTCTCTTTAGCTTGTTTATCCTGGGAATCTTGGCTAGAAGAGCCCCTCAAAAATCTCCTTATCATTTTCTGAAAATTTCAGAAATTTTTAGTGACTTCAAAATAAAAGTGAATAAAACTAAACAAGATTGGTAGCAACTACTCCTACAAGTGCCTTGAGCCTATATCATGCATTAGAATACTTGGGACCCCATAAATTTAACATGCAAGCTCAAGAACAGGGTCACCTATGCAGCAAAAGTTTGCAATGAATAAAGCACTAGAACAAAAACTAATTGGATCAATGGAGGAGTCATATACCAAGCAACAATCTCCCAAAGCAGTTTTCTAAATGGAGCTTTGAGCAAAGGAGGTCGAAAATCGCAGCAAAACGAGCTAGAACTCGTGCTTGAGCTGGATGGGGATTTTTGGGAGGAAGATGGAGTGTGTGGGTGCAGGAATAAGTGGAGGGGGGCCACCGTGGGCCCACGAGATAGGGGGCGCGCCCATGGGGAGTGGGCGCACCCTCCACCCTCGTGGCCAGGTGCTTGCCCCCCTGCTGTATTTTCAGTGCCTAAAATCCTCAAATATTCCATAAAAAATCATACTAAATTTGCAGGGCATTTGGAGCACTTTTATTTTCGGGATATTTTTTTATTGCATGGATAATTCAGAAAACAGACAAATAATACTAATTTTGCTTTATTTATTCTAAATATCAGAAAGTAAAAATAGGGTACAGAAGGTTGTGCCTTCTAGTTTCATCCATCGCATGATCATCAAAATGAATCCACTAACAAGGTTGATCAAGTCTTGTTAACAAACTCATTCCGAATAACACGGAACCGGAGAAATGTTGAATAACACTAGGTTACCTCAACGGGGATATGAACATCCCCAACAATAAGAATATCATATTTTTTCTTGACAGTAGGAAGAGGAAATTCAAAACCTCCAATAATGATAGTTGGAACTTTTCCAATAGAATTGATGCTATGACCTTGAGATTGTTTCCTCGGAACGTGTACCGTATGCTCATTACCATTAACATGAAAAGTGACATTGCCTTTGTTGCAATGAATAACAGCCCCTGGAGTATTCAGAAAGGTTCTACCAAGGATAATCGACATACTATCATCATCGGGAATATCAAGAATAACAAAGTCCGTTAAGATAGTGACATTTGCAACCACGACAGGCACATCCTCACAAATACCGACAGGTATAGCAGTTGATTTATCAGCCATTTGCAAAGATATTTCAGTAGATCTCAACTTACTCAATTCAAGTCTACGATATAAATAAAGAGACATAACACTAACACCGGCTCCAAGATCACATAAAGCAGTTTTAACATAGTTTCTTTTAATGGAGCATGGTATAGTTGGTACCCCCGGATCCCCAAGTTTCTTTGGTATTCCACCTTTAAAAATATAATTAGCAAGCACGGTGGAAATTTCAGCTTCCGGTATCTTTCTTTTATTTGTAATGATATCCTTCATATATTTAGCATAAGGATTTAATTTAAGCATATGAGTTAAGTGCATACGTAAGAAGATAGGTCTAATCATTTCAGCAAAGCACTCAAAATCCTCATCATCCTTTGTCTTGGATGGTTTAGGAGGAAAGGGCATGGGTTTCTGAACCCATGGTTCTCTTTCTTTACCATGCTTCCTAGCAACAAAGTCTCTCTTATCATAATGTTGATTCTTTGATTGTGGGTTATCAAGATCAACAGCAGGTTCAACCTCTACTTCATTGTTATTGCTAGGTTGAGCATCAACATGAACATTATCATTAACATTATCACCAGGTTCATGTTCATCACCTGATTGTGTTTCAGCATCAGAAATATAAATATCATTGGGATTCTCAGGTGTGTCTACAAGAGGTTCACTAGAAGCATGCAAAGTCCTATCGTTTTTCTTTTTCTTTTTTGAAGAACTAGGTGCCTCTAAATTATTTCTCTGAGAATCTTGCTCGATTCTCTTAGGGTGGCCTTCAGGATACAAAGGTTCCTGAGTCATTCTACCAGTTCTAGTAGCCACTCTAACAGCAAAGTCATGCTTATTATTTAATTCATCCAGCAAATCACTTTGCGCTTTAAGTACTAGCTCCGCTTGAGTGGTAACCATAGAAGCATATTTGCTAATGAGTTTAAGTTCACCTTTAACTCTAGCCATATAATCACTCAAGCGTCCTATCTCGAAAGCATTATTCTTTAATTCTCTACAAACATAAGCATTAAAACTTTCTTGTCTAGCCATAAAGTCATCAAATTCATCTAAGCATGGGCTATGAAATTTAGTAGACGGGATTTCAACTTTATCATATCTATAGAGAGAATTTACCTTTACTACCTGTGTCAGGTTATCAAGACAATGTATTTCTTCAGCAGGCGGTATATTAAGACCATGTATTTCTTCAATAGGAGGTAAATTCTTAACATCTTCAGCTTTAATACATTTTTCTTTCATTGATTTCTTTGCCTCTTGCATATCTTCAGGACTGAGAAATAGAACACCTCTCTTCTTCGGAGTATGTCGGAGTAATGGGCCACGGGTAGGCTAACCCGAGCCCCATAACCTTTCAAGACATCGGGGCAGGCTGCACCCCTCAAGCCGAGTCCCAGGCAGTGACTCCAAGATAAGCTGAGTCCCAGATGGCGACTCCAAGATAAGCCGAGTCCCAGATGGCGACTCCAAGATAAGCCGAGTCTTAGATGGTGACTCCAAGATAAGCCGAGTCTCGGGCGGCGACTCCAAGATAAGCCGAGTCTCAGATGGCGACTCCAAGATAAGCCAAGTCTCGGGCGGCGACTCCAAGATAAGCCGACTCATGGCCGGCGACTTCCGGAGAAGTCATCTATAGAGAGTCGGCCCGCGACTCCACTCTCGTCACGATAGGCGATGCGGGTACGACCACGGCGTGGCCATCACCTCCTGCTTGCGTGGGGCCGGCATGGCTACAGCGTGCCGTACCGCTGGAGATCTCCGACATGGCCCGGCACTGTCACCATGCCTGCCCTGACCTCAGCCAGAGTGGGCGGCACACTGTGGCCACGATGGCCTACCTGTATGGCTCAGAGACGGCGGACCCGCCTGTCAGTGAGAACATGGAAGACTGCGGATACGCCCCGGAGGCGGCCCTGTGGGAGTCGGCTCCCTAGAGTCGGCCGGCCTCTCCCATGGGTCCCACGTGCCATTAACCAGATAAGACGGTGAGTGACGACAGTGATCGCCCGATAGACGGCGGTACTGTTGCCATGATCCCACGACCAAGCCTACATCATCAGAAGCACGGCTACAGTGCCGGACTCGCCGGCGGGGCCCGCAAGTCGGCGGGCCCCAGTAGTTGGCGGAGAAGACGGCGGCCTGAGAGACAGACGGCTGGGACCCGCGCCCAGCCGGATTACCATTGTACCCCCGGGGGGTAGGCCTATATAAACCCCCCGGGGCACCCATGCAAAGGGTTCGCATCCATTAGCATTAGACCAGATCACATAGGAAGGAGAGAGCAAGCCTTGCCTTCTTCTACCTCCGGAATACAGCTCTAGGAGCAACCTTGTAGTCACTACGCCTTAGTGATCATGCGGAGACCCCGCAGAGCAGCAGTAGGGGTGTTATCTCCCCGGAGAGCCCCGAAGCTGGGTAAGATTCGCCTGTGTGCATGCCTTTGCCTCATCCCGTTTCCTGGCACCGACGACGTTCTACTCGCTCCCACCATGATAAGCCATCCTTTGGCATATGTCGCACCCAACCCCCGACATTTGGCGCCCACCGTGGGAAAAGTTGCACCGTCGTCCGGAGACCTACTCTGGACGGGAACCCTCTTCCTCCCCCGCGAGCATAGCCAGCCCGGCACGCCCAATGGTGCTTGCCCTGACGTGCTGCAAGGCGTCGACGACGCCTGCGCGGCGAGCTGCCTCGCTGACCTTCTTGGCGAGGTTTGCATCTCCGACGAGCCTGCATCCGATGCGGGCACGAGTGTCCCCGAAAGCCTCCTCGCGGGCCTCCTCGACCATCTCCATGTCGCCGGCGAGCCTGCCGTGGACTTGGAGTCCGTAGGCTCCACCGACCCGATGCTAGTCGACTCCGACAGCGTGTCGCTCGACACGTTCCCCACCAATGTGGTGATCTACGATGAACCGCTCCCTCACGAGGAGAGCGGCGGAAGCGCCGTCACGAAGGTGCTCGTTATTAGTCATGGCGAGCACTCCGGTGAAGGAGCTCATGACCCGCTCGATGCGGCTCTGCGAGACCTGACGGCGCCCATTCTGGAGGACGCTGATGCCGAGACGCGGGAAGCACGCCGCCTTCAGCTCATCGAAGGCGCGAAGAAGCTGGCAAGCATGAGACGCTTGTCGGAGGCCTACCAACGTGAGATGGATCGCGCCGTGGGCGGCTCGCCAGTCCCGACTGGGCCTAGCCGCCTAGGCGCGGTCCGACAACGCGGTGTGGCTATCGCCAACCTGTTCGGGGCCGATCGCCCCGTGTATGCCATGCCTGCGGAGAACATCCGCGCTTACCAGGCGGCAGCGGACGAACTAGACAACTTCGAAGGCGAAGAGCGCCGCTTGATGACCGAGCGAGTCCAGCGACTCCTCAAAGCGGCTGCCGCACAGAACGAAGCCGGCTGCCGCACGGAGGCGCCGCAACAACAAAATGACGACTTACCTCCCCGCCGAGATCAAGGCGCAACGTCTCGGACGCCGACTGGCGGAGCCCGCAGAAAAAAAGAGAAGGATCCGGCTGTCAGCCACAGTCGGACTCGCATCACCATCGAGCGCGACCAAGACGGTCGCCCGAGAGTAGTGGAATGGCAGGGCGACTACCTGCCTCCCCCACCACGAAGAGAAAGACGAGTCTCCCCGCCGCCTGTTGAGCATCCGACTCTCGGCGACCACCTTGGCCGTCGAGAGGGAGTCGGAGAGAACGACGCCTGTCACCGGATCGACCGACTCCACCGATCCCTGGCACTGGAAGAAGAAGATGAGCTGGGCCCGCCCTGCTTCGGACCCTGCATCCGAGACGAGCCCTTTCCCAAAGGATTCACGCTCCCCCGAGACACGCCCAATTACACCGACTCCGTGAAGCCGGAAGATTGGCTAGTTGACTACTCCACGGCCGTCAACATAGCAAACGGCAACAAGCGCGTTGCCGTGAAGTACGTTCCGCTCATGCTCCAGGGTACGGCCCGGACATGGTTGAACAGTTTGAAGCCCCGCAGCATCAACAGTTGGGTCGACTTCACTGAGGCTTTCATCCGCAACTTCACAAGCACGTACAAGCGACCCCCCAAGCCGCATCAGCTTTCCTTGTGCGTGCAAGGCCAAGACGAGTCGACTCGTGACTACCTCACGCGATGGGGCGAGCTTCAGAACTCCTGCGAGGGCATGCACGAGGTGTAGGCTATCGAGTACTTCACCGCCGGGTGCAGAGAAGGCACCCTCCTCAAGCACAGGCTCCTCTGCGACGAGCCAGAGACCCTCGATGAGTTGCTGGTCATAGCAGACAAGTATGCCACGGCTGACTCCCAGAACTCCGGCCGGAGACACCAGTCGGCGACAGCAGCAGAATGATCACAAGCGCAAGGCCCCACAGCCGACTTCCAGCAGTCGGCAGGTTGCGACAGTCGAAGACCAACAGCCTGAGGGGCAGCCTCCGGCGAAGCGACAGAAAGGCGGCAAGTCCAACTGGTTGCCGGCCTTCTCTTACGAGCAGACTCTAGATGGTCCCTGCAATTTCCACAGCGCCGCGAAGCCGTCAAACCATACCACCCGAAAGTGCCACTGGCTCACCAGAATCGCCAAAGGAGACGGCCTCCTTACTCCTCCGCCTGCTGGGCCGCCGCCTCCACAGCCGCCCTAGCAGCCGGCAGCCAGGCCAGTCGGCACCGTACAAGATGAATACCCAGAAGAGCACGGGGCTTATGTAGTGTTCACCAGTATGGCTGATGATCGACACAGCAGACGGTTGCAGCAGCAAGAAGTAAATGCAGTAGCATCAGATACTCTGGAGTTTATGCATTGGTCCGAGAAGCCTATCAGTTGGAGCAGAGCTGATCACCCAGAGGTGATCCCGAATCTGGGCTCCTACGCCTTGGTTCTGAGTGCTACCTTGGCCACTGATAGGCGGGCCGCTCGCTTCTCACGAGTGTTGATAGACGGAGGCAGCAGCATCAACATCCTATACAAGGATACCATGGAGAAATTAGGAATCGAGCAGAGACAGCTTCAAAGCAGCCGAACTGTTTTCCACGGCATTGTACCTGGCCTTTCTTGCTCCCCAATCGGCAAGATCCAGATAGATATCCTCTTCGGAGACAAAGATCATTTTCGCCGAGAGCCAGTTTGGTTTGAAGTGGTGGACCTTGAAAGCCCATACCAAGCATTGCTTGGCCGACCTGCTTTGGCCAAGTTCATGGCGGTCCCCCACTACGCTTACCTCAAGATGAAGATGCCAAGTTCAAAGGGGATTCTGACCGTGGCCGGCGACTACAGGAAGTCGTCCGCCTGCGCGGCCGAGAGTAGTCGGCTGGCCGAGTCCCTGGTGATCGCAGCTGAGAGGCGGCTCCTTGATCGGGTTGTGGCGATGGCCGGCAAGCAGCCAGAGATGTCGCCCGACCCCAAGGAGTCAGAAGCTGAGGGTTCGTTCAAGCCGGCTAAAGAAACAAAGAGGATACCTTTGGACCCGGAGCACCCGGAGAGGCACGCTGTCATAGGCGCAAACCTAGACAGCAAATAGGAAGGCGAGCTCGTCGATTTCCTCCGTGAGAATCGAGACATCTTCGCATGGTCCCCTAAAGACATGCCAGGTGTACCGACGGAATTCGCCGAGCACAAGTTACATGTCCGATCTGATGTGAAGCCCGTCAGGCAGCCCTTGCGCCGCCTGTCAGAAGAGAAGAGAAGAGTTGTTGGAGAAGAGATAGCCCGACTCCTAGCGGCCGGCTTCATTATGGAGGTGTTCTTTCCAGAATGGCTGGCGAACCCGGTCCTAGTGTTGAAGAAGAACAAGCAGTGGTGGATGTGTATCGACTACACAAGCCTCAACATAGCTTGCCCGAAAGATCCATTTGCTCTGCCAAGAATTGATCAGGTGATAGACTCCACAGCCGGATGCGAGCTGTTGAGCTTCTTAGATGCATATTCAGGATATCACCAGATCAAGCTGAACCCGGCAGACAGACTGAAGACTGCCTTCATCACGCCGTTTGGAGCCTTCTGCTACCTGACTATGACGTTCGGCTTGAGGAATGCCGGCGCCACCTTTCAGCGTTGCATGCAGAAGTGTCTCCTCAAGCAACTGGCAGAAATGCCCACGTCTAAGTGGATGATGTGGTGGTGAAAACGGAAAAGCGTGGGACACTGTTGGAAGATCTCCAAGAAACCTTTGAGAATCTGCGCTGATTCCAGATCAAGCTCAATCCAGAGAAGTGCGTCTTCGGAGTACCAGCCGGCCAGCTCCTCGGCTTCCTGGTCTCTGAACGCGGCATAGAGTGCAACCCTGTAAAGATCAAAGCCAACGAGAGGATGGAAGTCCCCCGCTGACTGTTAGATGTGCAGAAGTTCACCAGCTGCTTGGCGTCCATCAGCCGATTCATCAGTCGGCTGGGCGAGAAGGCTCTCCCTTTGTACCAACTGATGAAGAAGACAACCTTTTTTGAGTGGAACCACAAGGCGGATGAAGCATTTCTCGAGTTGAAAAAGATGTTGACTACTCCCCCTGTGCTGGCGGCTCCGACTCCTAAAGAGCCTATGCTCCTATACATTGCCGCCACCAGCCGGGTAGTCAGCACAGTTATCGTAGTTGAACGCAAGGAGGAAGGCAAGGCGCTCCCTGTCCAGAGACCGGTATATTACCTGAGCGAGGTACTGTCGACCTCCAAGCAGAACTACCCCCACTACCAGAAGATGTGCTACGGCGTGCATTTCGCCGCCAAGAAGTTGAAGCCTTACTTTCAAGAGCATCCAATCACTGTGGTTTGCACCGCTCCACTGGCCGAGATCATCGGAAGCCGTGATGCTTCGGGCCGAGTAGCCAAGTGGGCCATAGATCTGGCTCCCTACACCATCTACTACCAGCCCCGCACCGCCATCAAGTCACAAGCACTGGCCGACTTCCTTGTCGACTGGGCCGAGACCCAGTACCTGCCGCCAGCACCCGACTCCACCCATTGGCGGATGCATTTCGATGGCTCCAAGATGCGCACCGGCTTGGGAGCCGGTGTCGTCCTCACCTCCCCCAAGGGCGACAAGCTCAAGTACGCACTGCAGATCCACTTCGCCGCCTCCAACAACGTTGCCGAATACGAGGCGCTCGTTCACGGGCTCCGGCTTGCCAAAGAACTCGGCATCCGCCGGATCCTGTGCTACGGCGATTCCGATTTGGTGGTCCAGCAGTCGTCTGGCGACTGGGACGCCAAAGATGCAAACATGGCGAGCTACCGCTTCCTGGTGCAGCAACTCAGCGGATATTTTGAGGGGTGTGAATTCCTTCACGTTCCAAGAAATGACAACGACCAAGCAGACGCCCTGGCACGAGTCGGCTCCACCCGTCAAGCAATACCATCCGGCGTCGCCCTTCAGCGCCTCCTCAAGCCGTCTATCAAGCCTTCGCCAGAATCAGACTCCATTTTTGTGCCGGCTCCCCCCGAAGAAGTCGGTTCCGACTCAAGAGCACCAGCAGATGGCACAAGAATTCTTACAGACGGCTCCAAAAATACCGCAGTCGAAGCCGACCCGGGGACTTCAGAACCCGGCCCGGGGACTGCGACGGTCAGCCCAAAGACTCCAGAACTCGGCCGGGGGACTGCGCCAGTCGGCCCGGGGACTCCACCGATCCAGCAAGCGGCCCCGGATCCAGCCCGCCGCCTCCCACCCCAGCTGCCCTTGTCCAAGTCGCAATAGTGGCAATTGAAGAAATAGCAGCACCCTCATGGGCCCAGCCCATACTCAAGTTGCTAGTAAACAGAGAGCTGCCAGCTGATGAAATCCTGGCTCGGCAAGTACAACGCCGAGCGGCAGCTTATACCATAGTCAACAGAGAGCTGGTCAGGCGCAGTGTTACTGGTGTCTACCAATGCTGTGTCGAGGCAGAACAAGGCCAAGCAATTCTCAGAGACATTCATGAAGGCGAGTGCGGCCACCATGCGGCTTCAAGGGCACTCGTCGCCAAAGCCTTCCGACACGGTTTCTTCTGGCCGACTGCCCTAGAAGAGGCCAAGGAATTAGTCCAAAACTGCAAAGGGTGCCAGATGTTCCGTTCCAAGCCACTCCAGCCGGCTTCCGCGCTCAAGACCATTCCCATCGCCTGGCCCTTTGCGGTTTGGGGCCTGGACATGGTGGGACCATTCAAGACGGCACGAGGCGGCCTAACTCACCTACTTGTCGCGGTGGACAAGTTCACCAAGTGGATAGAAGTAAAACCCATCAAGAAGTTGAATGGTCCGACTGCAGTAACCTTCATCGCCGACATTACGACTCGGTACGGCATACCACACAGCATCATCACCGACAATGGCACAAATTTTGCCAAAGGAGCCTTGGCCCGTTTCTGCGCAACGCAGGGCATCCGACTGGACTTAGCGTCCGTCGCCCATCCGCAGTCAAACGGCCAGGTGGAGCGAGCAAACGGCCTCATCCTATCCGGCATCAAGCCCCGCCTGGTCGAACCACTGGAGCGTTCGGCCGGCTGTTGGCTTGAGGAGCTGCCAGCCGTCCTCTGGAGTCTGCGCACGACTCCAAACAAGTCAACCGGCTTCACGCCTTTCTTCCTCGTCTACGGTGCTGAAGCCGTCATCCCGACGGACATAGAATTCGACTCCCCGCGAGTCACCATGTACACCGAGGAGGAAGCAGAAGAAGCACGTCAAGACGGTGTCGATCTGCTGGAAGAGGGCCGGCTGTTGGCACTCAGTCGGTCCGGCATCTACCAGCAGAGCCTGCGCCGATACTACAACAGGAAGGTCAGGCCAAGATCTTTCCAAGAGGGCGACCTTGTGCTCCGACTGATCCAGCGGACAGCCGGCCAGCACAAGCTGTCGACACCTTGGGAAGGCCCCTTCATTGTCAGCAAAGTGCTGGGCAACGACTCCTACTACCTGATTGATGCTCAGAAGCCCCGAGCACGCAAGAGAGACGACTCCGGCAAAGAGTCGGAACGGCCATGGAATGCAAACCTCCTTCAAAGATTTTACAGTTGATTCAGTATGTATCACGCTACCCCTTTGTATTAAAGTACCGAGACTTCGGGCCCCCCGAGACGAGCTCGGGGACTGCCCCTTTTGATTATCTGTATGATAAGAATTATGCCTTCGAGTATGCTACTTCTTGCTACGCCGCTTGGCGCCGGGTTCGACTAGTCGGGGACTCGCCGTCTGGCGCTATGAAATGTTTCCTGAAGTCGGACAAGTAGTGTGCGGCGCCTAAGCCGTCTCCTGCCAGAAGCCGCAGCTCGCAGAGCGACTGTTTGGTAGGCAGGAGTAAGGATGAATGGGCGTTCACACGAAAAATGACTAAGGACCTAAAACATTAACATAGCCTAAGCCGGCTTCCAGCCCCCTTTCACAAGCCGACTCGCGAGTATTCGGCTTGCCGCTTTCTATCCAACTTGTTAAATAAACTCCAATGAAAGGCAAGTACTTGCTTTCCCCAAAGTAGCCAGGCATTTGGTCCAGCGGCAGTCCGCAGAGCGGTTATCCGGCTGACAAAGCGGCAACTAGGGGAAGGCGGCAAAGGAAAAAAGCCAAAGGAGCAATGAGCAAGGAAAGATAGAACTCGGATTAATATTTACATAGCATAGGCCCATTGGCCGAATCTTCAGACAGAAGTTCAAAATACACCCCGAGGGTGGAATTGTGCAAATTAACAAGTTCCTCAAAGACTTTCTAGAGCAGATAAAATAAAGCCAGAAGGCAGCCTAGGGAGCAGCAGACGGGTTCGGAGGGTCGGAGGAGACGACGGTGTCAGGCGCCGGGGCGGCCGGCTGGGCAGTCTCGGCTTGATCGCCGCCAGCGGCAGTCGGCCCGGTCGGACGCGGCTCGTTGCTAGAGGCGCGGTCGAGCTGAGGCTGGTCGCCCGCTCCATCTTCTGGCGCCTCCGTATCGCCTTCGTCCTCCGCCTCGCCTTCTTCCTCGGTGCTGGAGTCAATCACCTCCGCCGAGTCCTCGCCATATTCTGGGTTCATCCCGAACCACTCTGGCGGCACCTCCTCACCGCCTGCAGCCCGCTCAGGGACGAAGACACTGGTGTCTGTATAGTCGGCGATTGCCGCCGCACGCTCGACAAGGGCACCCTCCACGGCCTCCAGCTCGGCCTGGGCCTCTGACCGAAACGCGGCCAGACGGTCCAGGTCCAGCCCCGGATACCATGCCTTGACAAATTCTAAGGCCCGGCGCGCTCCGGCCCGGGCCGAGGAACCCTTCCAGGCCTCAAGACGGCCGGCTGCGACCTCCAGCTAGTCGGCAGTCCGGCTGGCGGTGCGCAGGGCCGGCATGTATGACCACAGGGCGGCAACTGCCTGCGCGCCGGCACGCGGAAGCCGGCGCATCAGCCAATGGGCCGGACGAAGACGGGCCTCGATGCTCAGAAGCTGCTCATCGACAGTCAAGGGAGCATTGGAGGCAATCACCTCGCCGCTTGCCCTCCGCCCCTCACGATCAGCCTCGATGGCCAGAGGGACTGCCTGCGAGTGGCCAGGGAAGAAGTCTGCCAAGACAAAAAAGAAGCAAGTCAAAAAATCAGAAGTCAGCCTGACACATAGTCGGAAACTCAAAAAAAAACTCACCATCAACAATGTCCTCGATTTCATGGAAGCCGGAGGTCAGCATCAACTCCTTGTCGATCCAGGAGGATCGCTCGCTCTCGAACTCGGCCAGAAGAGCAGCCTCCTTCTTCTCGGCCTCGTCCTGCGTTTTCTTGAGCAGCTCCTTCTGCTCGGCCAGCCGCGCAGAAAGCAGATCGCGCTCCGCAGCAAGCTTGTTGCACTCCTCCCCCTTGACGCGCAAGGCAATGTTAACTTCACCCAACTGCTCCTGAAGAGTGGCATTAGCCCCTGAAGAACAAGAGAAAGAGACGAATAAGTCGCCAGCAAAGAAGCTCGCCGGGAAGATCCGGCCCGACTGCTCAGCAGTCGGCCCGAATCTCGGGGACTACAGCCCGCGGGTGCGCCAGCGTGTCCCCGCGAAAAAAGAAGAACAAAGAAGGAGACGTTGAAGTCGTCAAGAAAGAAGATCGCTGGGAAGATCCGGCCCGACGGCTCAGCAGTCGGCCCGAATCTCGGGGACTATAGCCCGCGGGTGCGCCAGTGCGCCACCGCGAAGAAGAGAAAAATAACTTACTCCGGCTTTTCGTCAAGTCGGCAGTCCGCTTGCTCAACTCCTCAACATTGCAGTTGAAGGCAGTGGCGCGGAGGTTGTGATACTCCTGCAAACAAAAATTTCAGACAAAGATAAATACTTGGAACTCGCTAGAGGGAGTTCCGAGCCGCCTGCTCAGCAGCCGGCCCAAAACTCGGGGACTACACCCAGTGGGTGCGCTGGCGCGCCCCCGCAGAGAAGAGCAAGAAAGACAAGAATCAAAGAGGAAAACATACTGGGACGGCCGCTCGCGACGCTAGATGCGCCTTGGTACAGATCTGGAGGGCGTCGCCCTCGGCTGCAGCTTCGCTTGGACATCCAGAAGCGCCTGGTTCAGCGGGCCCGTGCCGCCTCCGCGCACCCACCCAACGGGCGCGGCACTCGTCGCGTCGGTGTCTGGGATGGCCGAGCTGGTGGCACCGACCTCTAGGGGCCGCGGCGCCGAAGTCGCCTTCTGGAGGCGGCGGCGCACTGGCGAGGTACCTTGAAGAAGCAGCCTCGCCTCGACCTCATCCTCAGTCGGCGGCACCGGCGGGCCTGCCGGCTGTTTGCCGTGGGCCCTCCCAGACGGCGGTGGAGGTGGAGGCGGCGGCACAAGCGTGTCCGACATGGAGGCCTCGCCGCTCTCCTTCTCCACGATGGGGTTCTCGGCTCCGGCTTCTCCGGTCTGCCCCGTGAATTCCGGAGGCGGCGGTGCAGAGGATAGTGGGGTGACGAGCAACGCGGCGACATGCCGCTTCCTCAGCTTGCCGTCTCGCCGCAAGGGCGGCTTCAGCCTCCTCCAGCTTCTTCTGAGCGGAGGCAGCCGCCTTCTCGGTCTCCGCCTTCTCCAGGCGGTCGGCCTCCTCCTCGTCGCGCTTCTCCCGCGCGTTTCGCTCCGTCGCCTCCCGGAGGTCGGCGGCGGGGTCGACCCGCCGGTATTGGCAGACGCCTCTGCCGACCCCATGACGGAGGGGACGGCGACCCTTTCAAGGGAAAGAGGGGCCCTGAAGAAAAAAGGGGAGGAGTGTAAAAGAAGAACTCGGACAAGACTCACCGGGGGAAATAAAGACAAAAGTGAAAAAACAACTTACGCAGAGACTAGCGGCGGCCTTCTCACTTCCCTACGGAAGCGGTTGGCCTTCGCGGCCGCCTCCTCCCGCTTGGTCGCGGCGGCCGCACCCTTGAACTTCTTCAACTTACCGCCAGGCGCACTCGGCCCGGCGTGGCGCCTCTCCGCGCCGCCTTGGCCGGCCAAGCCGGCAGAGGAACCCGCGCCCGAGGAGCTGACGCTTGGCTGATGGCGCGGGACAACTTCCCCTTCGGCGTCATCCTCAGGCCAGTCGGCGAAGGTGGCCGAGGGCCTGAGGCCGCTCCCCACTCCTCCTCCGCCTTCGGCGTCGGCTTCCATCGCCGCCGCCCCCAAGTCGGGGTCGTCGATGTCGCTCTCCGCTCGGTCGGGGACGAACTCGCGGGGCGGTCTCGTGACGCCGGCTGCGGCTGTATGAGGGGATTCTAGTTCAGAAGAATCCAATAAAAATTAGAAGTCGGATTCGGCTACAAAGAAGACAAAGCAACAAGGAGATGCGACTTACCACTAGAGGGGGGTTGGCGCGTGAGTACGGCTCCTTGCCGAACTGCCAGTCCTCCCCGAGCTCGCAGTTCGCGTTATGATTCACCATGTTTGCCACCTCCGCGCGAGGCATCTCCTTGGTGCTCATCCGACTCGGGTCTTGATGGCCGCTCATCTGACTGATCAGATGAGGCTGGCCTTGCAGCGGGAGGACTCGGCGCGCCATGAAGGCGGCCAGCAAGTCGGCCCCGACGAGGCCCTCCGACTGCGTCAAGACTCGGAGTCGCGCTACGGCGGCGGCTCCGGCGGGAGTCAGCGCATTGACTCAATGAGACCAGCTGGGAGCATCCCAGCTGGTGCGTCGGCTTCATAAGGCGGCAGATTAACCCAGTCGCCGTCAGGGGTGAGGTTCTTCACGTAGAAGTACGAGCGCTGCCACATCTTCACCGACTTGATCAGCGAGATGGAAGGGAAGGGGTTGTCGGCCGTCGATCGCCGCATCGCGATGAAGGCACCGCATTGAGCCGGCACGCCGGCGACGTGCGTGCCGAGATTAGATGAGAAGAATTCTCCCCACAACTCGATGGTGGGGAGAACACCGAGGAAACCTTCGCACAGAGTGGCGAAGGCGGACAGCAGCACCACCGTGTTCGGGGTGAGGTGGTGCGGCTGGAGCCCGTGAAACTCCAAGAAGGAGCGGAAGAAGCCGCTCGCCGGCAGCCCCAGGCCGCGCATGAGGTGCGAGCGGAAGATGACCCGCTTTCCCTCCTCCGGCGCCGGCGATATCTCCCTCGCCGGCGTGGTGCGGGCTCGCACGAGGTGTGCATCGGGGAGGCGGCGCGTCTTGCGGAGGAACTCGATGAGGTCGTCGTCTACCACCGAGCCGTCCCACGCGCCGGAACGCACGGCTGGAGCCGCGGCGGCGAAGGAAGAGCTCATCGCTGATTGATGCGGTGTGGTTCTGCTCGCCGGTGGCAAGAAGAAGGAGAGGAGACGGGGAGCGGGGAAGATGGGCGCGCGTGCTTTGCCGCTCCACTCCCCCTGCCTACTTATAGCCTTGAAGGCTGAGAAGCCGATGGGGCGAGCGTGGGATTAACTGCGCTCAGAACCCCATGCCGCCCCACGATTTACCCCACGAAGTTTCTGTGTGCAGTAACAACGTGAGAAGCCCAACCGTTGGCACGGACGCAGCGGATCCGTTCGCGTGCCGAGGCGCGATAGTGGCGGGCCCCGCCTGACGACCTGTCCCGTCGCGTGCGTGGGCAAGCAGACTGCCCTCGCCGCATGGCGCCGCGCGATAGGACCGCGGCGGGCGGCCGCGGGGAAGCGTATCAGGCACGCCGCCTGGTCTCCCGCCACGACTTTCGAGCTCTTTATAGAGCAAGACGGCCCTCTGCGGATCCGACTTCGAATAGTCGGCCCGGAGGAAGACGGCAAGCGAAGCCCAGATTCCACCACCGGAAGAATGAAACTGTTGAGGCCCCACAAAGTGTCACTGCCGGAGCCTCACCAGCTTCGGGGACTACTGTCGGAGTAATGGCCACGGGTAGGCTAACCCGAGCCCCAGAACCTTTCAAGACATCGGGGCAGGCTGCGCCCCTCAAGCCGAGTCCCAGGCGGTGACTCCAAGACAAGCCGAGTCCCAGATGGCGACTCCAAGATAAGCCGAGTCCCAGATGGCGACTCCAAGATAAGCCGAGTCTCAGATGGCGACTCCAAGATAAGCTGAGTCTCGGGCGGCGACTCCAAGATAAGCCGAGTCTCAGATGGTGACTCCAAGATAAGCCAAGTCTCGGGCGGCGACTCCAAGATAAGCCGACTCATTGCCGGCGACTTCCAGAGAAGTCGGCTATAGAGAGTCGGCCCGCGACTCCACTCTCATCACGATAGACGAGGCGGCTATGACCACGGTGTGGCCATCACCTCCTGCTTACATGGGGCTAGCATGGCTACAGCGTGCCGTACCGGTGGAGATCTCGGACGTGGCCCGGCACTGTCGCCATGCCTGCCATGACCTCAGCCATAGTGGGTGGCGCACTGTGGCCACGATGCCGGCCTCTCCCACGGGTCCCACGTGCCATTAACCAGACAAGACGGGGAGTGACGACAGTGATCGCCTGATAGACGGCGATACTGTTGCCATGATCCCACGACCAAGCCTGCGTCATCAGAAGCACGGCTACAGTGCCGGACTCGTCGGCGGGGCCCGCAAGTCGGTGGGCCCCAGCAGCCGGCGGAGAAGATGGCGGCCTGAGAGACAGACGGCTGGGACCCGCGCCCAGCCGGATTACCATTGTACCCCCGGGGGGTAGGCCTATATAAACCCCTGGGGCACCCATGCAAAGGGTTCGCATCCATTAGCATTAGACCAGATCACATAGGAAGGAGAGAGCAAGCCTTGCCTTCTTCTACCTCCCGAATACAGCTCTAGGAGCAACCTTGTAGTCACTACGCCTTAGTGATCATGCGGAGACCCCGCAGAGTAGTAGTAGGGGTGTTATCTCCCTGGAGAGCCCCGAAGCTGGGTAAGATTCGCCGGCGTGCATGCCTTCGCCTCATCCCATTTCCTGGCACCGGCAACGTTCTACTCGCTCCCACCATGATAAGCCATCCTTTGGCATATGTCGCACCCAACCTCCGACAGAGTAGGTTTAGGAATGGGCTCAGGAGTTGGCTCAATTGGTTCAGGAATTGCCACAGGAATTGGCTCAGGAAGAGTCCAATTATTTTCATTAGTCAACATATTATCCAATAACAATTCAGCTTGGTCGACTGTTCTTTCCCTGAAAACACAACCAGCACAACTATCCAAGTGGTCCTTGGAGGCATCAGTTAGTCCATTATAAAAGATATCAAGTATTTCATTTTTCTTAAGAGGGTGGTCAGGCAAAGCATTAAGTAATCGGATAAGCCTCTCCCAAGCTTGTGGGAGACTCTCTTCTTTGATTTGCACATTATATATATTTCTCGCAAGGCAGCTTGTTTCTTATGAGCAGGGAAATATTTAGCAAAGAAGTAATAAATCATATCCTTGGGACTACTCACACAACCAGGATCAAGAGAATTAAACCAAGTCTTAGCACCACCCTTTAATGAGAATGGAAGTATCTTAAGGATATAATAATACTGAGACTTCTCATCATTAGTAAGCAGGGTGGCTATATCGTTTAAGTTGGTAAGATGTGCCACAACAGTTTCAGATTCATAGCCATAAAAAGGATCAGATTCTACCAAAGTAATTATCTCAGGATCAACGGAGAATTCATAATCCTTATCAGCAACACAGATAGGTGAAGTAGCAAAAGCGGGGTCAGGTTTCATTCTAGCATTAAGAGATTGCTGCTTCCATTTAGCTAATAACTTCTTAAGATCATATCTATCTTTGCAAGCAAAAATAGCTCTAGCAGCTTCCTCATCCATAACATAACCCTCAGGAACAATAGGTAATTCATAATCAGCGGGAGAACTTTCATCATCACTATCATCAATAATAGCATCTTCAATAATTTCATTCTCTCTAACCCTAGCAAGTTGTTGATCAAGAAATTCACCTAATGGCAAGGTAGTATCACGCACAGAAGTAGTTTCATCATAAGTATCATGCATAACAGAAGTGGCATCATCAATAACATGCGACATATCAGAATTCATAGCAGTAGCAGGTTTAGGTGTCACAAGCTTACTCAAAACAGAAGGAGAATCTAGTGCAGAGCTAGATGGTTCCTTAACTCTCCTCGTAGTTAAGGGAAAAATCTTAGTTCTTTCGTCTTTCAAGTTCCTCATAGTGATCAACAGATATAAATCCCAAGTGACTCAAATAATAGAGCTATGCTCCCCGGCAACAGTGCCAGAAATTAGTCTTGATAACCCACAAGTGTAGGGGATTGCAACAGCTTTCGAGGGTAGAGTATTCAACCCAAATTTATTGATTCGACACAAGGGGAGCCAAAGAATATTCTTAAGTATTAGCAGTTGAGTTGTCAATTCAACCACACCTGGATAACTTAGTATCTGCAGCAAAGTATTTAGTAGCAAAATAGTATGATAATAATGGTAACAGTGGCAAAAGTAAAGGTAGCAGTTTCGTAGTAATTGTAACAGTAGCAACGGAAAAGTAAATAAGCAAAGCACAATATGTGAAAAGCTCATAGGCATTGGATCTGTGATGGATAATTATGTCAGATGCGATTCCTCATGTAATAGCTATAACATAGGGTGACACAGAACTAGATCCGGTTCATTAATGTAATGTAGGCATGTATTCCGAATATAGTCATACGTGCTTACGGAAAAGAACTTGCATGACATCTTTTGTCCTACCCTCCCGTGGCAGCGGGGTCCTAGTGGAAACTAAGGGATATTAAGGCCTCCTTTTAATAGAGTACCGGACCAAAGCATTAACACATAGTGAATACATGAACTCCTCAAACTATGGTCATCACCGAGAAGTATCCCGATTATTGTCACTTCGGGGTTGTCGGATCATAACACATAATAGGTGACTATAGACTTGCAAGATAGGATCAAGAACTCACATATATTCATGAAAACATAATAGGTTCAGATCTAAAATCATGGCACTCGGGCCCTAGTGACAAGCATTAAGCATAGCAAAGTCATAGCAACATCAGTCTCAGAACATAGTGGATACTAGGGATCAAACCCTAACAAAACTAACTTGATTACATGGTAAATCTCATACAACCCATCACCGTCCAGCAAGCCTACGATGGAATTACTCACGCACGGCGGTGAGCATCATGAAATTGGTGATGGAGGATGGTTGATGATGACGACGGTGACGAATCCCCCTCTCCGGAGCCCCGAACGGACTCCAGATCAACCCTCCCAAGAGAGATTAGGTCTTGGCGGTGGCTCCATATCGTAAAATGCGATGAACTTTCTCTCTGATTTTTTCTCCGTGAAACGGAATATATGGAGTTGGAGTTAAGGTCGGTGCAGCATCAGGGGGCCCATGAGACAGGGGGCGTGCCCAGGGGGGAGGGCGCGCCCCCCACCCTTGTGGACAGGGTGTGGGCCCCCTGGCCTTGATTCTTTCGCCACTATTTTTTATATTTTCCAAAAGTTATCTCCGTGGATTTTCAGGTCATTCCGAGAACTTTTGTTTTCTGCACATTAAACAACACTGATGACCCACAAGTATAGGGGATCTATCGTAGTCCTTTCGATAAGTAAGAGTGTCGAACCCAACAAGGAGCAGAAGGAAATGACAAGCGGTTTTCAGTAAGGTTTTCTCTGCAAGGACTAAAATTGTAGGTAACAGATAGTTTTGTGATAAGATAAATTGTAACGAGTAACAAGCGATGAAAGTAAATAAAGTGCAGCAAGGTGGCCCAATCCTTTTTGTAGCAAAGGACAAGCCTGGAAAATTTCTTATAATGAGAAAAGAGCTTCCGAGGACATATGGGAGTTATCGTCAAGCTAGTTTTCATCACGCTCATATGGTTCACGTTCGGTACTTTGATAATTTGATATGTGGGTGGACCGGTGCTTGGGTACTGCCCTTACTTGGACAGAAAACCCACTTATAATTAACCCCTATTGCAAGCATCCGCAACTACAAAAGAAGTATTAAGGTAAACCTAACAACAGCATTAGACATGTGGATCCAAATCAGCCCCTTACGAAGCAACGCATAAACTAGGGTTTAAGCTTCTGTCACTCTAGCAACCCATCATCTACTTATTACTTCACAATGCCTTCCTCTAGGCCCAAATAATGGTGAAGTGTCATGTAGTCGACGTTCACATAACACCACTAGAGGAAAGACAACATACATCTCATCAAAATATTGAATGAATACCAAATTCACATGACTACTAATAGCAAGACTTCACCCATGTCCTCAGGAACAAACATAACTACTCACAAAGCATATTCATGTTCATAATCAGAGGAGTAATAATATGCATTAAGGATTTGAACATATGATCTTCCACCAAATAAACTAATTAGCATCAACTACAAGGAGTAATCAACACTACTAGCAACCCACAGGTAGCAATTTGTGGTTTTGGATACAAGATTGGATACAAGAGATGAACTAGGGTTTGTGAGGAGATGGTGCTGGTGAAGATGTTGATGGAGATTGACCCCCTCCCGATGAGAGGATCATTGGTGATGACGATGGTGATGATTTCCCCTCCCGGAGGGAAGTTTCCCCAGCAGAACAGCTCTGCCGAAGCCCTAGATTGGTTCCGCCAAGGTTCCGCTTTGTAGCGGCGAAGTTTCGTCACGTAAGCTTGCCTCTGATTTTTTCCACGGTAAAAGCCTTCATATAGCAGAAGATGGGCACCAGAGGGCCACCAGGGGGCTCAGGAGACAGGGGGCACGCCCAGTAGGGGTGGGTGCGCCCCCACCCTCCTGGACAGGGTGTCGGCCCCCTCTGGTGCTTTCTTCTCTCAATAATTCTTATTAATTCCAAAAATAGCTTTCGTGGAGTTTCAGGATTTTTGGAGCTGTGCAGAATAGGTTTCCAATATTTGCTCCTTTTCCAGCCAGAATTCCAGCTACCGGCATTCCCCCTCTTCATGGTAAACCTTGTAAAATAAGAGAGAATAGCCATAAGTACTGAGATAAAATATGTAATAACATCCCATAATGCAATAAATATTGACATAAAAGCATGATACAAAATGGACATATCAACTCCCCCAAGCTTAGACCTCGCTTGTCCTCAAGCGGAAGCCAAAATTGAAAAATATGTCCACATGTTTAGAGATAGAGGTGTCGATAAAAATAAAATACGGACATGAGGGCATCATGATCATTCTTATAACAGCAACATATATAGATTTTGTCATACGATTTATTATGCTCAAGTAACAATCAATTCACAATGTCAAGTATGGTTCAGAAACTTCATTGGGAACTAACAAACTATAGTCTCAGTCATTGAAGCAATTGCAATTTATCATAACATCTGAAAGAGTCAAGAATAGAGCTTTTCAGCAAGTCCACATACTAAACTATCATATAGTCTTCTACAATTGCTAACACTCACGCAATACTTGTGGTTATGGAGTTTCAACCGGACACTAAGAAAGATAGGGGCTTATTGTGTTACCTCCCAACATATCCACCTTTGGGTGATGTCAACAATAATAATTCATGCTAACTTACATCCAATTGGATATATATATATATATATATATATATATATATATATATATATATATATATATATATATATATATATATATATATATATATATAAGGATCTTTCAAACACGAGGAGCTTGCCAAAGGATAAAATGAAAAAGGGAAAGGTGAAGATCACCTTGACTCAAGCATAAAGTAAAAACATAAAGTAAAAGATAGGCCCTTCACAGAGGGAAGCAGAGGTTGTCATGTGCTTTTAGGGTTGTATGCACAAAATCTTAATGCAAAAGAACGTCACTTTATATTGCCACTTGTATATGGACCTTTATTATGCAGTCTGTCGCTTTTATTGCTTCCATAACAAGATCCTATAAAGCTTATTTTCTCTGCACTATTAAGTCATACATAATTAGAGAGCAATTTTTATTGCCCGCAACATGACAACTTACTTGAAGGATCTTACTCAATCCATAGGTAGCTATGGTGGACTCTCATGGCAAAACGGGTTTAAGGATATTTGGAAGCACAAGTTTTATCTCTACTTGGTGCAAGGAATTTGGCTAGCATGAGGGGGAAAGGCAAGCTCAACATGTTGGGAAGATTAATGACAATATACTTTAACTGAGATGTGAGAAAACATAAACCATTACGTTGTCTTCCTTGTCCAACATCAACTCTTTTAGCATGTCATACTTAATGAGTGCTCACAATCATAAAAGATGTCCAAGATAGTATATTTGCATGTGAAAACCTCTCTTTCCTTATTACTTCCTATTAATTGCAACGATGACCAAAACTACGTTTGTCAACTCTCAACAACTTTTATGCCTCAAACTTTCTGTGTGTGAAGTCGTTACTATCCATAAGATCAATATGAACTCTTTTATTCTTTTTATTTTTTTCTACTTTCTCAAGATCATGGCAAGATAGCAAAGCCCTTGACTCAATTTATTATAGAGAGCTCAGGGACTCGATTACAAAAAGAGATCACAAAGCAAAACTCAAAACTAATTCATACCAAAACTTCAATCTACTAGATCAAGATACTACTAAAAGGATCGAACTAAGTAAAACGGTAAAGATAGGAGTGTGATGGTGATACGATACCGGGGCACCTCCCCCAAGCTTGGCAGTTGCCAAGGGGAGTGCCCATACCCATGTGATTATGTCTCCTTCTTCATAGTTTGTGTTGTGATCTTCTTGGCGATGATGCCCCTCAGGATACGATTCTCCTCCTCGAGCTTATTGACTTGTTGTTTGAGGTCCATAATTTCTTTGCGGAGCTTGCCTGTAATGGCTAAAGCTCCTTTACCCAAGGATGCTGCATAGCTTATGGAGAACAAGTGACGTTCTTTTTCATGTTTTCATAAGAAAGAAATTTAACATTGGAAGGGATGACCAAATTTGGAATAGCCGAGCTATGAAGCCACATTTTTTTACTATTTGTATAGATACTGTCTGACGATGTGGGAGGATGAAGATGTCCAGAGGAGGTACAACAGGCAAATCATGAGGGAGATTTATGCAGGAATGCATAACAGGCGTATTAGGACCTGGGACGGCGTCTATCGATGCCCATTTTGCAACCACAAGCTTCATGACGTGTATCAAAGTGTTCTGCGCACATGCAAGAGGACGGGTCGTTGGCTACTTCAAGCAAAAGTATTCTCGCAGGGTGGCGCACGACGCGTATGCCGAGTATCCGGAGAAGCTTCAGGATCATGCCGGCATGTGAGATGAGATGTGGGATTGAACTATGTACGCTTGAGCATGCTTAATGACAGTTGAACTATGTACTTATGGTTGAAATATGCTTGTGTACGTGTACGCTCATTATCTATGTCTGAGTATGTTTAATCTATATTCACTTATGTCTAGTTGTGGGATATGGATGCAATCAGTTTGGTTGATGGAATCTACCCCCGTCCTCATTTATTGGTCCCCTTTGTAATGCGTGTTAAATTTTGACCAAATGTTAATGCAGGTCAGCAAAAATTATATCGTTGGATGCGTATTTGAACATAGTGTTCAATGATATAATTTTTGGTGACATGCATAAACATTTCTTAGTTAAATATTTGGTTGAAATTTGGTACAAATTATAAAGGGGACCGATAAACTAGGACGGAGTAGTACGTCAATCACACATGGTTCCCAAAATTGGAACCGTGTGCAATGACTTTCATTTTGCCTGTTGCGTCAATCACATATGGTTGGCTCTAGCAAACCGTTGCCTCCGAAATTGTTTGTGGGACAGAAAACCCTCACCACCCAATTCAAAAAAGAAAAAAGAAAACCCTCACCATCCCCACGTCACAAAAACCCTCACCCCGCCCGCCACTCCATCCAGTCCCCATTCACACCTGCACAAGCTCCTCCGCGTCTGGAACCGTCTATCGCGGCAGCAACCACTTAGCTCGATGCTTGCCGCCGCCGCCAGGCTGCCGGCAAACCCTATCGCATTTCGCCACTTACTCTTGCCGCCGCATATCCCCATCAACTTTCTCGACGCTGCTCGCGGTCGACCCAACTCCGCTCGGCTGGGGAATCTGCCATACTGAGGGTTCTTTCTCATGGACAACATGCTAACTAATTTAATGAGATAGTATCTCATCTCTTATCCCAGTTCATCTTCCTCCTTTAATCACCCGGCCTAAATCATCATGGATTCATTTTTATTCGAGATGATTTGAGGGTTTTCTTTCATTCATAGAGTGTATAGTGCGCGGACACATCAGGACATTGTGGACTCTGCCAGACATTCCATCTCACCGTACCAGATGACTTGATAGATGCGTGCGGTATGTTCAACCTCACCCTAAATCAGTTGGCATGGCCTACTTTCCTGAACATATTCTAAATATTGCTACATTTGGATAAAAGGTGCCACATGCACCATATACGTCAAAGGGGATTCCCCCCTCTTCTTTCTATATTAGGCAAATTAATGATGTATTGTTCTTTAAATTACTCTCATATTTCCACGACATCATGTTTACCCTATATGTTTAATTATAGATTTTTGTCCTTCAATTTCAACTGTTGTACAGTTCTTTCAATTTGGGCCCATATTTTCATGTTACCATATTTTCTTTAACAATCCTACCATTTTCTGCAGCGCGTCGCTTTCTATGCAACAGAATCTGTAGTGCACAATCTTTCCCTTCACATAAATCAAGATTGCAGGGATGTCATACTGAACACAAACCATGGATTTACAATCGTTGCTACTGTAAGACTTGATGAACATGGTGACTCCTATTTTGGCACTGGCCTTTGGAAAGAAATTTCTCAGTTTTATGTACTGAAAACTGGCACTAAAATTGCACTGCACATAAAAGAGCCTGGTCATGAGATATATGCTAACTTCCCTGACGATATCATCCGTCCAGACTTTGTTCAAAGTAAGTTTTCTTTTCAAGTATCTGCATGTTGACTTACCCAGCAATATCAAATGAATTGTGTAATATTTACGCAACCAACTGTTATTCTATTTTCTTACTATATTCCTACCTAATAACTTCTAGTTACCAATACATTTTTCTATTACCCTGTTTTAATTAAATATTCCATGTACTCCCACTTCTATCAGAAAGCGCCGCTAACAAGGAGACTCCGGAGGTGGATAATGGGGTTGCCAACAAGCAGAGGTGGGGCGAGCAAGAATCGCAAGCGACTCCAGTAGGCCTGGACTTCATCAGCAGTCTCCCCGATGATATGTTGATAGTCATCATCTCCCTCCTCCCAATTAAATCTGGGGTGCAGACAACCGTCCTTTCCCAATGGTGGTGCCCCCTATGGAACTCCACCCCTCTCGACATCATCGACACCCATGAGCTCTGCCATGGCTATTGCAAAAGCTTGAATGCGTTCTCCAAGATCCTCGGCAGTCACCTTGGCCCAACCAGAGGCCTTAGAATGGACAAGTTTCGTTCCAACGGCAAGGACCGAGCCAAGCTTGACGACTGGTTCTGATCCCCCGTTCTAGACTAGCTCGAGGAGCTCACTTTTTATGATGGGCATATACACTCGCTGCCAACGTCCGCGCTCTACCTCGCACCCATGCTGCGCATCGCCAAGTTCAGGAACTGCCATCCCCCCTAATGACGCGCCCGCTCTTATTCTACCACTACTGAAGCACCTCGAGCTCTTGTCGTCTGCCTCCCAAATGGTGACATGGAGCGCCTGCTCCGTGGCTATACTGCACTCGAGTACCTTCGTCTTCAGGCGATCAATGTGTTGAGTAGCTTCCACATCACCTCCATGACTCTCCGGACTATTTATGTGTGTTGCTGGTGCGGCAGGAAGACATCACAAGATGTGTACCATGGTATGGTCATTGAGGACAAACCTGCACTTGAGAGATTACTTTTAGTTGATCAAGAAGGTCCAACAAGAATCATTGTCATTTCTACACCAAAATTGACAGTGGTGGGCTACTCGTCTGACAAATACTCCAAACTTGTTATTGGATCCAGACCCGTTCAGGTACAACAGCCGCCTTCTACCTCTCCTTCTACAAATTAACATTATTTCTAATTTTGAAGATGTATGTTCGTCTGTCATCCAGAAAATGATTCCGACAAGCTTGACCCCAAAACTGCCCACAGTGAAGGTCTGGGCACTAGAATCTATCGGCCCCAACCTGGAGCAAGTTATCAGTTTCCTGAGATGCTTTCCGTTCCTGGAAAAGCTATATATCGAGGTGATGTTCCTTTCCTGTTAAATGTTAACCATAAGGGAGTTCAATTTGTGACACCTTTTTCCAAGTTTACAATGACAATGTACTACGATCTCTGAAGGATCCTTTTAAAGGATTTCAGTACATACATGTCCCCCCCCCATATTGGTTGCTTGATCCATATGGTTACAATCTATAAGCATTTCTCCTTTGGATTCATCTGTACTAGTTTTCTTAGGGAACTTTTCATCCACTCCAACCTCTTGTGAAGAAGGCTACATTTTTCTAGATTGTAATCAAATGCCCATGTTAATCATGTAAGATCGAAGATGGCATGTTAGTGCATTTTACAAATCCTTTAAACCAAATAGGCATGTAGTAGTGTTCAACACTGCATGTAGGCACTAATACATTTTCTTCTTTTGCAGATAAGATTAGGCCTAGTGGTGGATAATGTGATATAATATAACAATCATGTCGAATGCCTAGATCTGCATCTCTCAGAAATTACTTTGAACTCCTACCGAGGGACCTTACTGAAGATTATATTCGCCAGGCTCTTTGTTGTCAGAGCAAGGGTGCTGAAGGTAATGAGGTTTTTCCTACATTTATTTCGCAAAAATGAATGGTTTGTTGATCAGCGCCGGCGCCGGCGGCAGAATGGAATAGGCTCCAGAAATGCTGAATTTCATTTTGGAACTTCAGATGACAGAGTAATCGGAAGTCATCGTGTCAACCCCATACACGACTTCTCAATGGCTGACCCATTTGCAAAAATTATGAGGTTTCAAAACCAGACTTAGAAGTGGTAATATTAGTTTGAACCTCTCTGATATCCATGTTTAGCGGATCAGCGCGAGCGTTTGCAGCTGATGAGCTAAATTTCATTTCTAATATCAGTTTGAACCTTGTAATCTTCAAATTTGAGCCATATAACTCTGGAATCTGAACCTTGTAATATTTCGAGCATTTGTGGTACAATCGTTGAAATGGCATCGTATGAGACTCGTATATTGGTAGCACTATTTTGACCTTAATATGCAAGGGTCTTAGATTTTATTAACCATTCTCGAATTTTTTTACCTTGTCGATCTCACAGCACACGGTCTGTACAGCTAACTCGACTGCGATCTTTGACATTATTGCACGCAGTTGGTTTCTTCAACCATGTGCCCTGTAGAGCGCAGAATTAATTATCACACTCGAGTGTCCATCATCGTCCTTTTGTGTAACTTTGACCTCATCACCCACGGGTAAACTTATGACCGAATTCATATCACACACTTTGTTTTTACAAAGCTTTTTGCCAATAAACGCCCATGATTTGTCCCTCTTCTAGCCGGCGCATGGCCAAACTAGCCGGGCGGGAAGCTTGCACGGTAAACTGCACGGTAGCGCGGGAACAGGCTCACTGACGATACAGTTGGCGCCTCTTCGATCCCACGCGTGGTCAAACAAAACGCGTGTAGTGCGGTGTTGTCAAGCATGCACTGGAATCCTCCGCTATGAACGTCGTGACAAGACGTGACGATTACAGGCCGACCGGCCCCCATTTATTACAGCGGCCATTTAACCCTTGTGTCTCTTCAACCTTTCGATCACGCCCCACCATTGTAAGAAGCACACCCACCACAACAAATTCTTAGAGGGTATCCTGCGCGGCTCCAATGGCGCTCCGAGCGGTCGCCAACAACGAGTAGCATTTCACAATGCATGCCGCGGTGGACACCCACGAAAGGTTCACGGAGCTCTCGGTGTTGTACACCAACAACCCGGTCTGGGTGGAGCACTCCATCCACATCATGGAGCTGTTACTTGCCGAGGAGAAGTACAGGTGGTCGGGTTCGACCTCGAGTACACCCACGCTCGTGTTGGGTCTAGGTCGTCGTTGCCCAGATGTGCGTGCGCAACCATGTCCTTGTCTACTACTACTGCCTGGGCACAAGGCCTTGCAAGCATTTTGCCAGGTTTGTCAACAACCCCCACTACATGTTCGCTACGGTGGACATCACCAACGATGTAAAGGTGCTCAAAAATTCGGGCATCGCCTGCCAGAATCTTGTTGACATTCAGGGCCAATATAAGATCTGGGGCAGGAAGGAGCATGAGAAGGACTCACTGGTTCACCTCGTCGAGGCCATCATCGACGCATACTATAGAGACATGAAGGATTCCTGCAACAAGGACAAGCGTGCCTGGCACTCGGCCCGGATGGAGAAACTCAACAAAGCTCACGTCGTGTACACGGCCAAGGAGGCGTACATGAGCTACGACATGTACAGGCGGATCATTGACATGAGGAAGTGCCTCCTTCGCCAAAATGGTCAGGGATCCAGCTGGAAGCAGAGCAATGGCAAGCGTCGTCGCAACAAGAAGTAGATGATTAGATCCTCGTTTCTCCTAGTTTAGTATGCATGTAATTGCTTACTTTGGTGTGTTGAAATGTTATGTGTAGTCACTTGTGTAATTGTATGCTTAATTTGGTTATGCAATGTTGTCTTTTTAAGTACATATGCTGATGCTCTGTAGATAGAGCATAGATGTTGTGCGGACAAAGAAAATCACATCGCACACAGACTAAACAATGGAAACCGTCGGTGATGTTTTTATCAATCACTCAAAATTGTGTACCAACAATCGTTTGCTCACAACACACACGTCTTGTTAATAAGAAACATCTGTGTTGTTATTGGTCTTCCCACACATTTCCAATTACAGACCTGTTTGTTGTGTATCACACACATCTTGTTAAGTTGAACCATTTCTGTTATCTTGGCTGAACCGTATGCCCGTCATCACACACGAAACTAAAATCTGGACTGTGTTTGATGTATCCTTCATCGCGAATATTTTTCATCTTTTTTGATAGTTATTTTACATCACGGTTTACGATTAATACATCATACACAGTTTCGTTAAAGGTTCTCTGATCGTAGTGTCGCGTTAGTAGCATCCTGCAGTAGTGATAGGTAGGTATGGTGGACTCATTCAGCACAACTCTGTTTTAAGGAGTTTGGATGCACAAAGAGTATTCCCACTTAATACAAGGAAAGGCTAGCAAATACTACCTCCGTAAACAAATACAAGAGCATTTATAATACTAAAGTAGTGATCTAAACGCTCTTATATTAGTTTACAGAGGGAGTAGATTGAGAAGCAACCAACCAAAAAAATGAAAACTCTTATAAACGAGCATTAAACATAACTAACACCAAATAATGCACCATGATGTCTATGATGCAACTTTATTCTTGTAGACACGTGTTGGGCCTCCAAGCGCAGAGTTTTGTATGACACCAGCAATTTTCCCTCAAGTGGATGACCTAAAGTTTATCAATCCATAGGATGCGTAGGATGAAGATAGTCTCTCTCAAGCAACTCTGCAATCAAATACAAGAAATCTCTTGTGTCCCCAACACACCCAATACAATGGCAAATTGTATAGGTGCACTAGTTCGGCGAAGAGATGGTGATAAAAGTGTAGTATGGACAGTAGGTATGAGTTTTCGTAGTGCGAATAATAAAAAACAGCAAGGTAGTAAATAGTAAAACAGAGCACAAACGGTATTGCAATGATGGAAAATGAGGCCTAGCGTGCATACTTTCACTAGTGCAATCTCTCAACAATGCTAACATAGTTGGATCATATGATTATCCCTCAAAGTGCAATAAAGAATCACTCCCGAGTTCCTATTAGCGGAGAACAAAAGATAGAAATTGTTTGCAGGGTATGAAACCACCTCAAAGCTATTCTTTCCGATCAATCTATCCTAGAGTTCGTACTAAAATAACAGCAAGCTATTCTTTCCGGTCGATCTAATCAAGAGTTCGTACTAAAATAACACCATATCATGCATATCAACCAACTCTAATGTCACCTAGATACCCCAATGTCACCGCGAGTGCCCGTGAGTTAATTATACGATATGTATCAAACAATTTCAGATTCATAATACTCAATCCACACAAAGAACTACAAGGAGACCCCAAAGTTTCTATCGAAGAAAAGATAATAAAAACATGCATCAACCCCTATGCATAGATTACCCCAAAGTCACCTCGGGAATCCGTGCCATAACATATATCAAGTGAATCAAAATAATACCCCATTGTCACCACGGGTATTCATATGTAAGACATATATCATGTGTTCTCAGATCTGAACATTCAATCCGACAAGAGAAAACTTCAAAGGGTAAAGACTCAATTCCTCACAACAAGTGCAGAGAGGGGAGAAACATCATATGATCCATCTACATTAACAAAGACCATGATACATCAAGATCGAGACATCTCAAGATCGCACACGAGAGAGATTAAACACATAGCTACTGGTACAAACCCTCAGCCCCGAGGGTGGACTACTCCCTCCTCATCGTGGTGGCCGCCGGGATGATGAAGATGGCCATCGGAGATGATTCCCCCCTCCGGCAGGGTGCCGGAACGGGATCTTGATTCGTTTTTGGTGGCTACAAAGGCTTGCGGCGGAGGAACTTATGATCTGGGGTCTCCCCGAGGGTTTTCGGAATATTTGGGAATCTATAGGGCGAAGAAGGGGTATGGGAAGCCACAAAGGTGGGCACAACCTACCAGGGCGCGCCTGGGGGCCCAGGCACGCCCTGGTGAGTTGTGCCCCCCTCGGGGCACCCCCCAGGTGCTTCTCTGGCCCAATGATTCTCTTCTGGTCCACAAAAAATCCACAAAAAGTTTGGGGGTGTTTGGAGAACTTTCATTTATGCACAAAAAAACAACACCACGGTAGTTCTGCTGAAAATAGCGTCAGTCCGGGTTAGTTCCATGCAAATCATACCAAAACCATATAAATTATTGTAAACATGGCATGAATACTTCATAAATTATAGATATGTTGGATACGTATCAGCATCCCAAGCTTAATTCCTACTCGTCCTCGAGTAGGTAAATGATAAAAGAAATAATTTATGAAGTGTGAATGCTAGCAAAGTGCACAAGTTTGATCAATTATAATTTCAATCACTTTTCCTAGCATCATAACAGCAATTCTTTCTTATAAAACTTCTCATGTTATAGTAGCAACCAATTCAGATGTTAAGGTTCAAACAATGAATTCTCTTGAAACTCAACAACCTATGTTCTCAGTCACCAAGCAATTGCAATTCAACTTATTCAACAGAGTCTAAGTAAGAGCTCCGCATACTCAACCATCATATAGTCTTCTATTATTGCTAACACTCACCGCATACACATGAGCAAAACGTTTCAATTGGACACACAGAAAGATAGGGGCTTATAATTTCGCCTCCCAACATATTCACCTCAAGGGTGATGTCAACAATAATAACTCATCCTACCCATATCCAACTGGATATATGTGCCTAGATCTTTCCTCACCACATGATGCTTGCCAAAAGAGAAAAATAAAAATGAATAGAGAGAGAAACTTTGACTCTATGCATAAAAGTAAATACGGAAAGTAAAAGATAGGCCCTTCATGGAGGGAAGTAGAGGTTGCCATGCGCTTATTTGTTTGTATGCTCAACCTCTTAGTGCAAAAGAATGTCACGTTATATTGCCCCTTATGATAGCAACCTTTATTATGCAGTCTGTCGCTTTTATTCTTTGCCATCACAAGTTCGTACAACGCTCAATTTTCTCTTACACTAAATGATCTAACACTTCTAGAAGCAATTTTTATTGCCTTATTGCACCGATGACAACTTACTTGACAGATCTTGCTCAATCCTTAGGAAGGTATGGTGGACTCTTTAAAATAAGATTTTGGTTTAAGGATTTTTTGAATGCACAAGTAGTAGCTCTACTTGGTTCAGAATCTTGGCTAGCAAAGATGGGGGGCAAACACCACATGTTGAAGGATCTATGACAATATAACTTCTATGTGAATATGAACAAACATAAATCATTACGCTGCCTTCCTTGTCTAACGTCAACAATTTTGGCATATAATATTTTGATAGGGGGTCACAATCAAAAAAGATTTTTAGGATAGTGTATTTGCATGTGAAAGTTCTCTTCCTTCTACTAATCATTCATGAATTGCTTGTGTGACCAATATTGTGATTGTCAAGCTTCAAAAGATTTCACTTTCTAAACCCAATGTGAAGCTACCACTAGGCATGATATGAACATATAATTTCAACTTCATGATATTCAATTCGTTCAACAATTTACTCATAGGATATAAGTGAAGCACGAGAGTAAATGACAAACTACTCCAAAAAGATATAAGTGAAGATCAAGTGAGTAGTTATGTAAATGGCTAGCTATTTGAGGACTCTCTTTTATTTAAAAAAATTCAGAACTAAGTATTTCATTAAAACAGCAAGCAAAACAAAACAAAATTATATTCCAAGAATAGCACAACTCATGTGAAGAAGCAAGAACTTAGGCTCAACCGATACTAACCGATAATTGTTGAAGAACAAAGGTGGGATGCCTACCGGGGCATCCCCAAGCTTAGATGCTTGAGACTTATTGAAATATAAATTTGGGATGCCTTGGGCATCCCCAAGCTTGAGCTTTTGTGTCTCCTTGATTCCTCTCATATCACGGTTTCCCTAAATCTCAAAAACTTCATCCACACAAAACTCAACAAGAACTCGTGAGATAAGTTAGTATAAATCAGTGCAAAACCTTATCATTCTCTACTGTAGCAAATTACTAAAATTATTATTCAACATTGCATAATAAATGCCTCTGCATATTTAATACTCCTATCCTCAAATAGAATCATTAAACAAGCAAACATATGCAAACAATGCAAACATAACAGCAATCTGCCAAAACAGTACAGTCTGTAAAGAATGCAATATTCATCATACTTCCCTAACACCAAAAGTTCTGAAAAAATTAGCGAACTTTAGAAAATTTATCATAGATTATTCTGCAAAAAGTTTCAGCACTTTATGACATTCTGAATTTTCTAGGGAATTTTTGCAACAGCGATAAACTTTCTGTTTGGAAACAGCAACATGTATACTTGCAAAATAAGCATGGCAAAGGCTATCATTGCCACTTTTATTGAAATAAAAGATGCAAAACATTATTATAAAGAATCAAATACTAGCAAAATAAATTGATTCTCCAAGCAAAACACATATCATGTGACGAATGAAAACATAGCTCCAAGTGAGGTTACCGATAATGTTGGAGACGAAAGAGGGGATGCCTTCCGAGGCATCCCCAAGCTGTTGCTTGGATCTTCCTTGAATATTACCTTGGAGTGACTTGGGCATCCCAAATCTTAGTGTCTTGTCACTCCTTATTCTCCTCATACCGACATCTCACCCAAAACTTGAAAACTTCAATCACACAAAACTTAACCGAACTTTGTGAGATAGGTTAGTATGATAAAGAGCAAACCATTACACTTTTGGTACTGTCAAAGACAAGATTCATAATTTTTATCACACAATGACTAATGTAGAATATCATTTCTACAATTTATATTGAGCAATATAAGCCATAGAAACAAGGAAACAAGCAAACTATACATTGAAAACAGAATCTGTCAAAAACTGAACAGTCTGTAGTAATATGTACTCAAACCATACTTATGCTACTCCACAAAATATGAAAAAATTAAGGCCACGTGAGAAATTTGTATATTAATCTTCTGCAAAAAGAATCAACTCAAAATCACTCTTCTGTTAAAAATGAGAGTTATTTTCGTGAGCGCAAAAGTTTCTGTTTTTCAGCAAGATCAAATCAACTATCACCCAACATGATCCCAAAGGCTTTACTTGGCACTTTATTGAAACAAAGACAATAAAACATGATTACTACAGTAGCATAATCATGTGAACACACAAAATAGTAGGTGAAAGTGTTGGGTTGTCTCCCAACAAGCGCTTTTCTTTAATGTCTTTTTAGCTAGGCGTGATGATTTCAATGCTGCTCGCATAGAAGATAAAAGTTGAAACATAACAAGAGCATCATAAATCATAAGTTCCTCTCTCATAATAATTTTCAGTAGCATCATTAATAGATTCATACATATAACCATCACATAAAGCATTCTTTTCATGATCCAAAAGCATAGAAGATTTATCACTCTTTATGGCATACATGTCATCATAATAATCATCATAAGTAGCAACTTTGTTCTCATCATAGTAAATTGAAACCTCTTCCAAAATAGTGGATGTATCACTAAATAAAGTCATGACCTCTCGAAATCCACTTTCATCAATATTGTAAGAAGATTCAACACCCTCCAAAATAGTGGGATAACTACTACCTAGAGTTGACACTCTTCCAAACCCACTTTCATCATTGTAATCATCGTAAATAAGAGGCATGCTATCATCATAATAGATATTCTCATCAAAACTTGGGGGTCTAAAAATATCATCTTCATCAAACATAGCATCCCCAAGCTTATGGCTTTGCATATCACTAGCATCATTGATATTCAGAGAATTCATACTAACAACATTGCAATCATGCTCATCATTCGAATATTTTGTGCCAAACATTTTATTGTCTTCTTATTCTAACAATTGAGCACAATTTTCATTTCCATCATTTTCACAAAATACATTATAAAGACGAATAATATGATGCAGCCTCAATTCCATTTTTTTGTAATTTTATTTTTATAAACCAAACTAGTGATAAAACAAGAAACTAAAAGATTCAATTGCAAGATATAAAGATATACCTTCAAGCACTCACCTCCCCGCCAACGGCGCCAGAAAAGAGCTTGATGTATACTACGCAACTTATTCTTTTAGACACGTGTTGGGCCTCCAAGCGCAGATTTTTGTAGGACACCAACAATTTTCCCTCAAGTGGATGACCTAAGGTTTATCAACCCGTGGGACGCGTAGGATGAAGATAGTCTCTCTCAAGCAACCCTGCAATCAAATACAAGAAATCTCTTGTGTGCCAATACAATGGCAAATTGTATAGGTGCACTAGTTCGGCAAAGAGATGGTGATAAAAATGTAGTACAAATAGTAGATATGAGTTTTTATAGTGCAAACAATAAAAAAACAGCAAGGTAGTAAATAGTAAAATGCAGCACAAACAGTATTGCAATGATGAAAAATGAGGCCTAGGGTGCATACTTTCACTAGTGCAATCTCTCAACAATGCTAACATAGTTGGATCATATGATTATCCCTCAAAGTGCAATAAAGAATCACTCCAGAGTTCCTATTAGCAGAGAACAAAAGATAGAAATTGTTTGTAGGGTACGAAACCACTTCAAAGCTATTCTTTCTGATCAATCTATCCTAGAGTTCGTACTAAAATAACAGCAAGCTATTCTTTCTGATCGATCTAATCAAGAGTTCATACTAAAATAACACCATATGATGCATATCAACCAACTCTAATGCCACCTAGATACCCCAATATCACCACAAGTACACGTGAGTTAATTATACGATATGTATCAAACAATTTCAGATTCATAATACTCAATCCACACAAAGAACTACAAGGAGACCCCAAAGTTTCTATCAAAGAAAAGATAATAAAAACGTGCATCAACCCCTATGCATAGATTACCCCAAAGTCACCTCTGGAATCCACAAGTTGAGTGCCATAACATATATCAAGTGAATGAAAATAATACCCCATTGTCACCACGGGTATTCATATGCAAGACATATATCATGTGTTCTCAGATCTGAACATTAGATTCAACAAGACAAAACTTCAAACGGTAAAGACTCAATTCATCACAACAAGTGTAGAGAGGGGAGAAACATCATATGATCCATCTACGTTAACAAAGCCCATGATACATCAGGATCGTGACATCTCAAGATCACGCGAGAGAGAGATTGAACACATAGCTACTGGTACAAACCCTCAGCCCCGAGGGTGGACTACTCCCTCCTCATCGTGCCACCGGGATGATGAAGATGGCCACCGAAGATGATTCCCCCTCCGGCAGGGTGCCGGAACGGGGTCTCGATTCGTTTTCGGTGCCTATAGAGGCTTGCGGCGGTGGAACTTCTGATCTAGGCTCTCCCCGAGGGTATTTGGAATATTTGGGAATTTATAGGGCGAAGAAGGGGTACGAGAGGCCACTAAGGTGGGAACAACCCACCAGGGCGCGCTTGGGGGCCCGGGCGCGCCCCGGTGGGTTGTGCCCCCCTTGAGGCACCCCCCAGGTGCTGCTCTGGCCCAATGGTTCTCTTCTGGTCCATAAGAAATCCACAAAAAGTTTGGCGGTGTTTGGAGAACTTTCATTTCTGCACAAAAAACAACACCACGGTAGTTGTGCCGAAAACAACGTTAGTCCGGGTTAGTTCCATGCAAGTCATACCAAAACCATATAAAATTATTGTATACATGGCATGAATACTTCATAAATTATAGATACGTTGGAGACATATCACACCTCAAGTAGGATGTAACTTTATTGCATAACTATTGAATTTCGTGCTTGCATAGGAAATCACAAACTTTAACACCGATATTCTTACTAAAGCATAATTACTCACCAACATGACCGACATATTATTGTCTTCATATCTCAAAACTATTACAAGGAATCAAGTTTATAATATCCAATGATCTTCATGAAATTTTTATTGTATCCCCCTTGAATATTTATCACTTTGGGACTAATTTCATATATTACCATTGCTTGTGACAAGCTCTCAAACAAATTTAAGTGAAGAACATGAGCATAAATAATCTTTCTTATCTCTCAGGATAATATAAGTGAAGCATGAGAGAATTTTTTCAAAAAATTACTAACTCTCTAATTGATCTAAGTGAAGCATGAGAGTATATTTCTTCAAAACTAAAATACCATCGTACTAAAAAAAGAAATAAGTGAAGCACTAGAGCAATTCCATAGCTAAAAAAATAAGTGAAGAACATAGAGCAATTATAACAAATAATAACATCATTATGGCTCTCTCAAATAGGTGTGTCCAACAAGAATAATTGTGACAAAATTAAAAAGAAAAACAAGCAAAGACTCATATAATACAAGATGCTCCAAGCAAAACTCATGACATGTGATGAATAAAAATATAGGTCCAAGTAAAATTACCGATGGTTGTTAGAAGAAAGAAGGGATGCCTTCCCGGGCATCCCCAAGCTTAGTTGCTTGGTTCTCCTTCAATATTACCTTAGGGTGTCATGGGCATCCCCAAGCTTAGGATCTTTTCACTCTGTATTCCTTTATCCATCATGATCTCACCCAAAACTTGAAAACTCAATCACACAAAACTCAACAAAAACCTTCGTGAGATCCGTTAGTATAACAAAGAAAATCACCACTCTAAGTACTATTGCAAACCCATTCTTATTTTATTGTTGCATTATACCTACTATATTCTAACTTTACCATGCATTATACCCTCCAATACAATACATAGATTCATCAAAATAAGCACACAATGCAATGAAAACAGAATCTGTCAAAAACAGAACATTCTATAATAATCTGGACTTTGTCCATACTTCTGTAACTCAAAAATTCGAAAAAGGACAACGTAGGCAATTTTTATATCAATATTTTGTAAAAACTTCAGAATTTTTTGTCGGTTCTGTGATTTTTTGAAATTCGGCTACTGGACATAAAAATTGTTGTTTTTCAACAAGATCAAATCAACTATCACCAAACATGATCCTGAAGGCTTTACTTGGCCCAAACACTAATTAGAACATAGAAAACACAATCATAACAGAAGTATAATTGCATATGGAATGAAGATGATCAGTCTAACAGACCACCGAATTCTTCGCACGTGCATGACCGACTTGGGATGATTCCAAAGGAGCAAAAACAAGCTTTCTCGAATTCACGACGGCAACTTACATCAAAATGCACGTGAATCAAAGTAAGTCACTCCTTTCATCAAACAAGTACTTCATGAGCTAGCATGAAGAAAATGCTTTCAAAAGTTTCCAACACTAACTTAATGTTCAACAACATCATGGAGGAGATAAGGATGTTGTCAATGGGCTCAATAACAACTCATCGGAATTTCCATATCACTGGACTTCCACCATCATGTGAACATGGTGATAGCATTGGTCAGACCCAAAAGAGATAATGGTGTATACTCGAGGGATCAACCACGAGTAAGACAACATTACGAACATCGTTGGTTCTGACTTGATTTGACGATAGCCCACACTCAAATCAAAAGATTGATAAGACAATAGGTCCAGCAACTGATCACAGGGACCAATCGATGAAGATATCATCTTTCTTCAACACACACTACACAAGAATATCCCTTTGGAACGAACTAAGTCAGGCAAGCTTTTATCTTCCAACCCTCCAAGTTGTCGTTTAGCTTAACCAACTAGCTCAGGGATATCTAACACCGACTCTTGGAGAGAAGGTGGTTCACAAGAAACCAATTTGATCACGAGCTCAACATAGCGGTCAGGTGACAACCTGGTAATACTTCTGAGAAGATATTCAGAAATCACGAACCACCGATATGTTACTAAGCTCGAGAACAATCTCGCTTTTTGAGGGCAAAACGATATGATCAAATGGGTGAGGACTTGACAAGATCCTAACTCATCAATCGAAGGGTGCACCAAAATAAGGACTAGGTAGCACGATCAGTCTTAGAAGGATGATTCAAAAACCAACACGCTAAGAATGAAATTATTATCCTTTAGCTACCAAGCAACGAGGTTACTGGGAGTATTGATTTTTCACACCATGATTCACTTGTCGACATTCCGGTTACAATAACACAGGAACCAAGGAATGAATATCGATGGCGAGAAGTATCACTGTATCAAGAGTTCATCGGATGGTGTGCAATTCCCATGATATTCTTGATATAAAGATGGTAATACTCCAAGGTAGAACAGATCAAAAGTTGGATTAGCAACTTGATCTGCAGAGTACAACTACTTTGACCCAATCCTAGATATGGATGAGGTACTGGAGTTTGTTTCTCCTAGTCACTCTCTGGAATAGAATGGCTTGACGGACCACAAGAGTAACAGGCATCGATGAATGAATGCACGCATACTCTTGACTATCAATTGATAGACGAGGGTCAGAAGACAACTAAAGAGGGACAACTCAAAGGACATACGATTTTCTGAGTTGTGGATGCATGGTTTAGCATGTCGAACGAATTCCACATATTTCTTCCGGATAACCCATGCAGAAAGGTAGAACTGGCAGAGTCACAATGTAGAATCGAGAACCCATCGAGAGCACTCTGATTGTGATCTTTCGATCAGCGAGGAACATCTGCCATAAACGGTTCATAGTATTTGGAAGAAAGGAATACCACGAACATCGAGGACTAATGCAAAGGTTACTAATAACCTAAAGGAACGAGCAAAACTATCAACATGAAGCAAGTAGGGTGAATCTTGGGTTCAAAACCCAGGGATAGAATACCTACTACTAAATGGCATCACGGGATGCTTTTGATAATGACGGCCAGAGTCATCACACTGGAACATAAATCATGGCTAGACTACTAGATGATCCCCTAAGACACCTAGGGTCATAATAGTAACTCCAACATAATGTCAAGGCAATAGAATACCTCAACTCAACAATTAGTGTGATTGAGCTGGCATAAAGGAACATCGAAACCAGAGGGAAAGGATTTTGCAAATGCATCAGACTATTTAGAAACCTGGAATGACTCGGACAGCATAACGGCTGTAAATGCTCAGAAAAGATTTGAGACATTCACAAAAATGGTGGCATAACCACTCAGAAGCACAATATCAAGGTTTCGAGATCAACAATTAACATACGGAAGTAGTAGGAACTGAACTGAGACTTAAATCCAACAATCTCATAAGTCCACTGATTAGTAACACGTGATCCTGATAGAAAGAAAAAATAGCCTAGTTCTTAATCCCCGCAGGAAAGATAAGATGACTCGGATCAGAAGGCATAAGGTATAAGGAGTAAAAAGAGCCTTACGTTCCATCCCACAATCAATTCCCTTATATAACTAAAGCATTTCTAGACTCAACTTCGACCAGTTTGGCTTGGTAATCCTACAGACAGTCAAGCTCTGATACCAACGCTGTCAGGACCCCGACTCAATGCCACATCGATCTAGCATGTAACACCTCATATCACTTTGCGGCCTCACGCACGGTATTCCCACGGGTGTCGCCTTACCTTAGCCCGGGACCGTTTGCGCCTTTTGGCACACGTATATGACAGTGTCGCTAGCATCCATATGATAAGGAGCCCGGGCTGACATGGCTAGTCGTAAACCCAAAGTGGCACAGACTTACAGGGACAGGCATCCATGACCCAGCATCGAACGTGTCGGTCATCAGCGAGTGAATCCAGGCTGTAGCACTGGGCTAGCAGGACTCCGGTGAACCGGGCTGTAGCAGGCTAACAGGACTCCGGTATTCATCGCGTGACATTTCCCCGAAGGGACAGACACAGGAACGAAGAAGGACACATGCCGGCCAGCCTAAGTGTTCCGGAGCAGTAGCAAGCTACCATGGCTCGGTGGAAACACTAGGAGACATTTCCCGGTAAGAGAGGCTACTAAGGATAAACAACTAGATGGCCAGATCCCACACATACCAAGCATTTCAATAACATACACACAATATGCTCGATATGTGCAAATACAACATGGCATCACAACATGACTCTACGACTCAAGTAATTTATTCAATAGGCTCCGAGGAGCGAGATATTACAAACATGGGTCTCATGACCCAACAATCAGAGCATACAAATCAAAGCACATGCGGAAGCTATCATGTCTGAGTACAGACATCTATAAATGAAAAAGGCTGAGAAGCCTGACTATCTACCAATCCTGCCGAGGGCACAAGATCGTAGCTGAGGTAACAAGCTAAATGTCGAAGTCCAAGCGGAACTACTAGTGAGACTGAAGTCTCTCTGCAAAAACATAAATTAGGCAAACGTGAGTACAAATGTACCCAGCAAGACTTACATCAGAACTAACTACATATGCATCATTATTAACAAAGGGGATGGTGGGGTTTGACTGCAGCAAGCCAGCTTTGACTCGGTGGCTATCCTGAACTACGACTGCAAGTAACTCTTTTGAGGTGGCGCACACGAGTCCACATATTCACCATATCGATACACCACTATGGATCCGCTCCCGTCTCCCTACGAGAACGCCATCCATAGCACTCACGCTTATCTTGCGTGTTTTAGAGTATCCACTTTCACTTGTCTATGAACTGTACAAGGGGTCCAAGTTTCCATATCCGAGGAATCCGGCTATTCGAATAGATAATGATAACCCTGCAGGGGTGTACTTCTTCACACACGCTTTCGCCACTTATCGCCCTGTACACGTCATGTACCTCGGCAACCTTCAAGCGAAAGCCGGGCGAGGGAGTTGGCCACGACCTGACTAACCGAACAAGTCTCTAGTCCAGGTTTATCGCCTATTCGGGTTCCATCCGCAAGGAGATCCGGCCGGGGTGTCGCTTACGGCCCCAAACGATGTGTGCAGGGTTCCCAAGCCCACCAACCGGGTGCCACTTGGTACACCGGGCCACTGTGCCTAGTCTGTCCCAAGCCCACCTGTACCGGGTGCCACTTGGTAGACTACTAACACTACCTACAAACACCAGAAACTAGTTGCAACTCCTGGACAGATATCATGTTGATTAATAAGTCGAGAGGGGCACTTAAGCATTCCAATGTGTGGTAGTAGCTGGTCATGGATCACAAACACAGAACTCAGTTCCTGAGGACGGCTGCAATGAGACAACCCACCATGTACTCCTACATGGCCTCTCACCGCTACCTTTACCAAATCGTGTTCACACACTTAGCTCACACACAGTAGGACATGTTCACACGCCTCTGATTCATCCCCGATGAATCAGACCTGACTCAACTCTAAGCAGTAGCAGGCATGACAATCAAGCATGAATGAGTAGGCACATCAGGGCTCAAACAACTCCTACTCATGCTAGTGGGTTTCATCTATTTACTGTGGCAATGACAGGTCATGCAAAGGATAAAGGGGTTCAGCTACCGCAGCAAGTAACAAATATATCGTTGTTGTCCTAATGCAGTAAACGAGAGCAGGAGCGAGAGAGTGGGATTTTATCGGAATGAACAAGGGGGTTTTGCTTGCCTGGCACTTCTGAAGATAACATTGAGTCTTCATCAGTGTCAACGATCACATCATCGGTATCACGTCTATCGAGAGGGGACAAATACCGGCAACACAAAAAGGAACACAATCAATGCAATGCACAATATGATGCATGATCATGACATGGCAAAATGAATGTGTTTTGGGCTAATGCATCTAAAACCAGATTAAATGAAGTTGGTTTGAATCCAAGATTCAAATTCAAACTCCATATGTGATTATACAAATGCCATTTAATTGATTTGTGCTAAACAGCAGCTATAAGTTGTTCTAACATGCATGAAAATGGTACAGATGGATTCCTTGAATTTTTCTGATAATTTTTCATATATAAATTATTTAATTTGGAGTTACGGTTGAATTTCTATGATTTTTAGAAGTTTTAGCTATTTTCTGGAATTTCCTGATTATTTTTAAATCCAGAAAATACTTATTGCGTCAGCCCCATTTCACAGTGACGTCAGCAGGGTCAACTGGGCTGGCTCGGGTCAAACCTGACGTGTGGGGTCCACACGTCAGTGACTAACTAACTAACCTAATTTTAATTAGAGCCTGGGCCTGCATGTCAGTGTCAGCAGGGGGGTAATTAGTTAAAATAAACTAAACTAATTATCAGGGGGGCTGGCCCCACTTGTCATCGACCCAGGGGGGTCAAACCCCGGGTCAACTGGCCGGAGTTGACCCGCGGCTCGTCGCCGGCGGAGCCAGAGACGGCGGAGGGGGTCGGAAATCCTCCTCCGGCGACCAAATGGCCGGCGGAGGGCAGCTACGTGACGCTGAAGATCCCGCGCGTCGAGTGGTGCGGTCAGTTAGGCCGGGGGCGACCTATATCGACGGCGGCGAGCTCAAAGGCGGCGGCCGGAGTTCCGGCAACCGCGGAGATGGCGTTATAGGGCATGGCAGGGAGCACTCGTGGGTGTTTCGGGTTCGCAGGAGCGCGGTGAGCACGCTGGTGATGCTCGGGCGAGCGGACGAGCTCAGGAGCATGGAGCTCGTCGGCCGTGGCGGCGGCGAGCTTCGGCAGAGGTGGGGAACGGGGCTAGAGCAAGAACGCGAGCAGGAGAGGAGGGGGGATCGATCCAAGAGCTCACTGTGGTTGCAGAGCGCGTCTCAGCGGGCTCGGGGGCGACCTGTCGGCGGTGAATCGAACGGCGATGATCGCCGGCCGTGGCGATGAAGATGGCGGTGATGGCGTCACTGCAGGGCTTCCGGTAGGGCGTGGGTCGGTGGGGAGGGAGAGGGGGTCGAGGCGGAGCCTCTGGTCCGGTCAGAGAAGCGAGGGGAAGGCGGTGGCTGCAGCTATGGCGAACGGCGTCGGCGGCTGCGCTCTGCTTCGGGGGAGGGGGCGAGGAAGCGAGGCAGGGAGAGAGGGAAGAGGTGCACGGGAGAGTGAGGGGGGGTCAGGGGTCCAGAGCGATGCCGAGGAGGCTTCGAGGCGCCTCGGTGAGGCAGGCAAGAAGGGAGGTGGCGTGGCGAGCTCGGCGGCGTCGCGGTGTCCCTTCTCTGCCTACTGGCGCGAGGAGGAAGGCGACAGGAGGAGGGGTGGAGATGGGCTGGGCTGGTCAGGTGGGGAGCTGGGCCAGGCTCTGGTGGGCTGCATGGGTGAGGCCAGGTAGGCTTTACTCTTTTTATTTTTTTCTCTCTATTTTGTTTTAATTCTGTTTTCTATTTTGCAGGTTTGTTTTGAATTTGGTTTTGAAACCAATTCAATTTATTTTGCTTCTGACAATATTTTTAGGAGCTAAAAGAATTAAAACAATGCTCCACAAAAATATTTCAGAATTATTGGACCTATATTTATTTAACAGTAGATATAAGTCCAATTCAAATAGCTATGATTTAAATTCAAAGTCCCAAAAATAAATCCTTAAAAATGTTCAATATTTTGGTTGGGACCAGAACCCTTACCAAAAATTATCAAACATTTAAGAAGAGCCTTTTGGAGCAATGAATAAGATTTCTAGGGTTTTTGCCCCTCTTTTATTTAGGGTTTTTGAGGCTTCCAATATTCCTCAATTCAAGTTTCAAAAATATAGACATGATGCACACATGAAGCTAACCTAGAGCAGTGCCAGAAGCTAGGGATGTGACAACTCACCCCCACTAAACAAGAATCTCGTCTCGAGATTCAAGCGTAGGGTAGGATGAAGGGGAAACGCAAACTAGTACAATCTTCACGATCCAGGGTGCACTTCAGTTGAACGTTGATTCATTCACCATCATTGTCTTGATGTCTTGTTCTGAGAACTCCAGCTAATCATGACAAGAGAGGAATGGAAAAACCCTAAAAGAATCGTTCTTCTCGAAGGTCGAACAACTCAGGATTAACTCACGGAATGGGACATAGCAACATCTCTCGAGCTGAGAGACGAAGCATACCTCTGGAGGGATGGAGTGGAGCAGGTGACGAGGTTTACTAGGTAGACAACAATTCCAGACTTAAGAAGGTGGTGATCGGTTGTCAACGTAGCGAGGAGTTGAGTTGACATGGCACCATTATGATGCACCTTAGGGAAGGTGACTCGAAGATATATCCCCTTAAGTGGCAAAAAGAATTACCTTTGATATAGAGATCATTGAGACTCTCTATATCAGCCTAAGGCAATCACAGCAATCGATTGGCGGGGTCGGTAGAATGGCATACTCGGACTTGGATGATGTGGATTACCTTGTTGAAGACAACGTAATGGATGAATTTGCTTATCACCGGAAATGGGAGGGACCCGTGGTAGAATGGCACATTGGCGGTGCAAGCTGGGAACAAAATGCAAATGCTGGGAATGATTCTGGTAACTGAGGAAGAACCCAACAATAGAGAGTGAATTCACTGTTTGAAAGGATCATAGCATTGCCGAGGAAACTGAGAGCAAACCCAGTTAGTGCCGATGATAACACCTAGCGCTTGTGCGTGCTCTCAAGAACTTGAGCATTTCCATAATCATCAAGGTTTTACCAACATCCGTGTCAAGGATCCTGGCAACACAACTTGCTACCATGATGAATGATGATGGATGAGGCAGATGCACAGGAAGATAACATCAACTCAGATTTCACCCTAGCGAGGCCAAGGAAACAAAATCTGGATGATCGACCGAGAGACATTTAGCACTCCGCTTCTAATGTTCTCCTTGACGTGCTAGTGTAACCCATTCATAGATATGGTTTGCTAACTAGAACATCAAGTAAAGGTCGGACTTCGGGAGCAATAGAATCCATAGAAAACAGTTACGGAGGTAAATCCTACGAAATCCTTATGGGGAGGTGGCTAACTTCCTCAAACAAGATACTACAATAATAGGTCTTCCGGCTGGGTGTGTTGGCCACGACATCCACTTTACCGGCTATCGAGGAACCAATATTATAGTTCTTGGGAAATGTTCCAACCATCATATCTGCCTGAGATTCAGATCTGGTTGGTGTCAGGTTATTCCACACTCATCGAGTCCAGGAAGAAAAATGAAAGTTTGCAACACAAATCGACGAGATGACGTTGCGAGATTCTCGGGAAATGAATTACGATAGCAAGCTCCAAAACATGAGCTGGTTCTGCTACAAACATGTGAACACGTTGTCCCAGACAAGCATGCCCACATGGTAGTCTTACAATAAAACACTACCGAGTTCTGGTTGGGAGCCATCATCGAGGATATCGAAGTCTTTACGCAAGTCCATGGATTAGATCCCAAGCATAGACTTCTTTTCCTTGAACAAGTCAATCAGTGGCTTGGTGTGCTAGGATATACATATGGAATGAAGATGATCAGTCTAACAGACCACCGAATTCTTCGCACGTGCATGACCGACTTGGGATGATTCCAAAGGAGCAAAAACAAGCTTTCTCGAATTCACGACGGCAACTTACATCAAAATGCACGTGAATCAAAGGAAGTCACTCCTTTCATCAAACAAGTACTTCATGAGCTAGCATGAAGAAAATGCTTTCAAAAGTTTCCAACACTAACTTAATGTTCAACATCATCATGGAGGAGATAAGGATGTTGTCAATGGGCTCAACAACAACTCATCGGAATTTCCATATCACTGGACTTCCACCATCATGTGAACACGGTGATAGCATTGGTCAGACCCAAAAGATATAATGGTGTATACTCGAGGGATCAACCACGAGTAAGACAACATTACGAACATCGTTGGTTCTGACTTGATTTGACGATAGCCCACACTCAAATCAAAAGATTGATAAGACAATAGGTCCAGCAACTGATCACAGGGACCAATCGATGAAGATATCATCTTTCTTCAACACACACTACACAAGAATATCCCTTTGGAACGAACTAAGTCAGGCAAGCTTTTATCTTCCAACCCTCCAAGTTGTCGTTTAGCTTAACCAACTAGCTCAGGGATATCTAACACCGACTCTTGGAGAGAAGGTGGTTCACAAGAAACCAACTTGATCACGAGCTCAACATAGCGGTTAGGTGACAACCTGGTAATACTTCTGAGAAGATATTCAGAAATCACGAACCACCGATATGTTACTAAGCTCGAGAACAATCTCGCTTTTGAGGGCAAAACGATATGATCAAATGGGTGAGGACTTGACAAGATCCTAACTCATCAATCGAAGGGTGCACCAAAATAAGGACTAGGTAGCACGATCAGTCTTAGAAGGATGATTCAAAAACCAACACGCTAAGAATGAAATTATTATCCTTTAGCTACCAAGCAACGAGGTTACTGGGAGTATTGATTTTTCACACCATGATTCACTTGTCGACATTCCGGTTACAATAACACAGGAACCAAGGAATGAATATCGATGGCGAGAAGTATCACTGTATCAAGAGTTCATCGGATGGTGTGCAATTCCCATGATATTCTTGATATAAAGATGGTAATACTCCAAGGTAGAACAGATCAAAAGTTGGATTAGCAACTTGATCTGCAGAGTACAACTACTTTGACCCAATCCTAGATATGGATGAGGTACTGGAGTTTGTTTCTCCTAGTCACTCTCTGGAATAGAATGGCTTGACGGACCACAAGAGTAACAGGCATCGATGAATGAATGCACGCATACTCTTGACTATCAATTGATAGACGAGGGTCAGAAGACAACTAAAGAGGGACAACTCAAAGGACATACGATTTTCTGAGTTGTGGATGCATGGTTTAGCATGTCGAACGAATTCCACATATTTCTTCCGGATAACCCATGCAGAAAGGTAGAACTGGCAGAGTCACAATGTAGAATCGAGAACCCATCGAGAGCACTCTGATTGTGATCTTTCGATCAGCGAGGAACATCTGCCATAAACGGTTCATAGTATTTGGAAGAAAGGAATACCACGAACATCGAGGACTAATGCAAAGGTTACTAATAACCTAAAGGAACGAGCAAAACTATCAACATGAAGCAAGTAGGGTGAATCTCGGGTTCAAAACCCAGGGATAGAATACCTACTACTAAATGGCATCACGGGATGCTTTCGATAATGACGGCCAGAGTCATCACACTGGAACATAAATCATGGCTAGACTACTAGATGATCCCCTGAGACACCTAGGGTCATAATAGTAACTCCAACATAATGTTAAGGCAATAGAATACCTCAACTCAACAATTAGTGTGATTGAGCTGGCATAAAGGAACATCGAAACCAGAGGGAAAGGATTTTGCAAATGCATCAGACTATTTAGAAACCTGGAATGACTCGGACAGCATAACGGCTGTAAATGCTCAGAAAAGATTTGAGACATTCACAAAAATGTTGGCATAACCACTCAGAAGCACAATATCAAGGTTTCGAGATCAACAATTAACATACGGAAGTAGTAGGAACTGAACTGAGACTTAAATCCAACAATCTCATAAGTCCACTGATTAGTAACACGTGATCCTGATAGAAAGAAAAAATAGCCTAGTTCTTAATCCCCGCAGGAAAGATAAGATGACTCGGATCAGAAGGCATAAGGTATAAGGAGTAAAAAGAGCCTTACGTTCCATCCCACAATCAATTCCCTTATATAACTAAAGCATTTCTAGACTCAACTTCGACCAGTTTGGCTTGGTAATCCTACAGGCAGTCAAGCTCTGATACCAACGCTGTCAGGACCCCGACTCAATGCCACATCGATCTAGCATGTAACACCTCATATCACTTTGCGGCCTCACGCACGGTATTCCCACGGGTGTCGCCTTACCTTAGCCCGGGACCGTTTGCGCCTTTTGGCACACGTATATGACAGTGTCGCTAGCATCCATATGATAAGGAGCCCGGGCTGACATGGCTAGTCGTAAACCCAAAGTGGCACAGACTTACAGGGACAGGCATCCATGACCCAGCATCGAACGTGTCGGTCATCAGCGAGTGAATCCAGGCTGTAGCACTGGGCTAGCAGGACTCCGGTGAACCGGGCTGTAGCAGGCTAACAGGACTCCGGTATTCATCGCGTGACATTTCCCCGAAGGGACAGACACAGGAACGAAGAAGGACACATGCCGGCCAGCCTAAGTGTTCCGGAGCAGTAGCAAGCTACCATGGCTCGGTGGAAACACTAGGAGACATTTCCCGGTAAGAGAGGCTACTAAGGATAAACAACTAGATGGCCAGATCCCACACATACCAAGCATTTCAATAACATACACACAATATGCTCGATATGTGCAAATACAACATGGCATCACAACATGACTCTACGACTCAAGTAATTTATTCAATAGGCTCCGAGGAGCGAGATATTACAAACATGGGTCTCATGACCCAACAATCAGAGCATACAAATCAAAGCACATGCGGAAGCTATCATGTCTGAGTACAGACATCTATAAATGAAAAAGGCTGAGAAGCCTGACTATCTACCAGATCCTGCCGAGGGCACAAGATCGTAGCTGAGGTAACAAGCTAAACGTCGAAGTCCAAGCGGAACTACTAGTGAGACTGAAGTCTCTCTGCAAAAACATAAATTAGGCAAACGTGAGTACAAATGTACGCAGCAAGACTTACATCAGAACTAACTACATATGCATCATTATCAACAAAGGGGATGGTGGAGTTTGACTGCAGCAAGCCAGCTTTGACTCGGTGGCTATCCTGAACTACGACTGCAAGTAACTCTTTTGAGGTGGCGCACACGAGTCCACATATTCACCATATCAATACACCACTATGGATCCGCTCCCGTCTCCCTACGAGAACGCCATCCATAGCACTCACGCTTATCTTGCGTGTTTTAGAGTATCCACTTTCACTTGTCTATGAACTGTACAAGGGGTCCAAGTTTCCATATCCGAGGAATCCGGCTATTCGAATAGATAATGATAACCCTGCAGGGGTGTACTTCTTCACACACGCTTTCGCCACTTATCGCCCTGTACACGTCATGTACCTCGGCAACCTTCAAGCGGAAGCCGGGCGAGGGAGTCGGCCACGACCTGACTAACCGAACAAGTCTCTAGTCCAGGTTTATCGCCTATTCGGGTTCCATCCGCAAGGAGATCCGGCCGGGGTGTCGCTTACGGCCCCAAACGATGTGTGCAGGGTTCCCAAGCCCACCAACCGGGTGCCACTTGGTACACCGGGCCACTGTGCCTAGTCTGTCCCGAGCCCACCTGTACCGGGTGCCACTTGGTAGACTACTAACACTACCTACAAACACCAGAAACTAGTTGCAACTCCTGGACAAAGATCATGTTGATTAATAAGTCGAGAGGGGCACTTAAGCATTCCAATGTGTGGTAGTAGCTGGTCATGGATCACAAACACAGAACTCAGTTCCTGAGGACGGCTGCAATGAGACAACCCACCATGTACTCCTACATGGCCTCTCACCGCTACCTTTACCAAATCGTGTTCACACACTTAGCTCACACACAGTAGGACATGTTCACATGCCTCTGATTCATCCCCGATGAATCAGACCTGACTCAACTCTAAGCAGTAGCAGGCATGACAATCAAGCATGAATGAGTAGGCACATCAGGGCTCAAACAACTCCTACTCATGCTAGTGGGTTTCATCTATTTACTGTGGCAATGACAGGTCATGCAAAGGATAAAGGGGTTCAGCTACCGCAGCAAGTAACAAATATATCGTTGTTGTCCTAATGCAGTAAACGAGAGCAGGAGCGAGAGAGTGGGATTTTATCGGAATGAACAAGGGGGTTTTGCTTGCCTGGCACTTCTGAAGATAACATTGAGTCTTCATCAGTGTCAATGATCACATCATCGGTATCACGTCTATCGAGAGGGGACAAATACCGGCAACACAGAAAGGAACACAATCAATGCAATGCACAATATGATGCATGATCATGACATGGCAAAATGAATGTGTTTTGGGCTAATGCATCTAAAACCATATTAAATGAAGTTGGTTTGAATCCAAGATTCAAATTCAAACTCCATATGTGATTATACAAATGCCATTTAATTGATTTGTGCTAAACAGCAGCTATAAGTTGTTCTAACATGCATGAAAATGGTACAGATGGATTCCTTGAATTTTTCTGATAATTTTTCATATATAAATTATTTAATTTGGAGTTACGGTTGAATTTCTATGATTTTTAGAAGTTTTAGCTATTTTCTGGAATTTCCTGATTATTTTTAAATCCAGAAAATACTTATTGCGTCAGCCCCACGTCACAGTGACGTCAGCAGGGTCAACTGGGCTGGCTCGGGTCAAACCTGACGTGTGGGGTCCACACGTCAGTGACTAACTAACTAACCTAATTTTAATTAGAGCCTGGGCCCGCATGTCAGTGTCAGCAGGGGGGGGGTAATTAGTTAAAATAAACTAAACTAATTATCAGGGGGGCTGGCCCCACTTGTCATCGACCCAGGGGGGTCAAACCCCGGGTCAACTCGCCGGAGTTAACCCGCGGCTCGTCGCCGGCGGAGCCAGAGACGGCGGAGGGGGTCGGAAATCCTCCTCCGGCGACCAAATGGTCGTCGGAGGGCAGCTACGTGACGCTGAAGATCCCGCCCGTCGAGTGGTGCGGTCAGTTAGGCCGGGGGCGACCTATATCGACGGCGGCAAGCTCAAAGGCGGCGGCCGGAGTTCCGGCAACCGCGGAGATGGCGTTATAGGGCATGGCAGGGAGCACTCGTGGGTGTTTCGGGTTCGCAGGAGCGCGGTGAGCACGCTGGTGATGCTCGGGCGAGCGGACGAGCTCAGGAGCATGGAGCTCGTCGGCCGTGGCGGCGGCGAGCTTCGGCAGAGGTGGGGAACGGGGCTAGAGCAAGAACGCGAGCAGGAGAGGAGGGGGAATCGATCCAAGAGCTCACTGTGGTTGCAGAGCGCGTCTCAGCGGGCTCGGGGGCGACCTGTCGGCGGTGAATCGAACGGCGACGATCGCCGGCCGTGGCGATGAAGATGGCGGTGATGGCGTCACTGCAGGGCTTCCGGTAGGGCGTGGGTCGGTGGGGAGGGAGAGGGGGTCGAGGCGGAGCCTCTGGTCCGGTCAGAGAAGCGAGGGGAAGGCGGTGGCTGCAGCTACGGCGAACGGCGTCGGCGGCTGCGCTCTGCTTCGGGGGAGGGGGCGAGGAAGCGAGGCAGGGAGAGAGGGAAGAGGTGCACGGGAGAGTGAGGGGGGGTCAGGGGTCCAGAGCGATGCCGAGGAGGCTTCGAGGCGCCTCGGTGAGGCAGGCAAGGAGGGAGGTGGCGTGGCGAGCTCGGCGGCGTCGCGGTGTCCCTCCTCTGCCTACTGGCGCGAGGAGGAAGGCGACAGGAGGAGGGGTGGAGATGGGCTGGGCTGGTCAGGTGGGGAGCTGGGCCAGGCTCTGGTGGGCTGCACGGGTGAGGCCAGGTAGGCTTTACTCTTTTTATTTTTTTCTCTCTGTTTTGTTTTAATTCTGTTTTCTATTTTGCAGGTTTGTTTTGAATTTGGTTTTGAAACCAATTCAATTTATTTTGCTTCTGACAATATTTTTAGGAGCTAAAAGAATTAAAACAATGCTCCACAAAAATATTTCAGAATTATTGGACCTATATTTATTTAACAGTAGATATAAGTCCAATTCAAATAGCTATGATTTAAATTCAAAGTCCCAAAAATAAATCCTTAAAAATGTTCAATATTTTGGTTGGGACCAGAACCCTTACCAAAAATTATCAAACATTTAAGAAGAGCCTTTTGGAGCAATGAATAAGATTTCTAGGGTTTTTGCCCCTCTTTTATTTAGGGTTTTGAGGCTTCCAGTATTCCTCAATTCAAGTTTCAAAAATATAGACATGATGCACACATGAAGCTAACCTAGAGCAGTGCCAGAAGCTAGGGATGTGACAGTAGGATTCTATGATATCAAGTTTGGAAGGAATATGTTCCTCCTTCGGCCCTTTATATTTGATGATTATGTCTTCATTATAAACATTCATTTGATTGAACTCCCTAAGTTTGTCCCTAAGCACAAACCTTAATCCATTATTTTGTATAGCAAAATTATCATTGAGTTCAGAAATCTTATCAACCAAAACATCGGGAGGAACCCTTTTTCTTAGATTTTCATTATAAGCTACATAATCTGGAGATTGTAATCTCCTAATCTTGATTAAAAAGGATCTCCTCTATAGGAGGGCAACCACAATTTATATTGCAATGAGCAAAAATTCCATATGTTTCTTTCATAATATGCCCAAATTCATAAGCTAAAAATATTATGATAACATGTTTAACAGAAGGATCATGAATATTTGAGAATTCTAAAAAGATCTCTTGTATGCAAGGATGCATGTGAACAATTTGTGTTTCAAGTTAAACTATTAGAAAACATATTGCATCCGCAAGACTAGAGGTTTTATTAAGGATTGACCCTCCTAACATAGGTAATGTACCGGCACAAGTAAAGAAATCTTGAATAACACGTTTTCCAATAATATTTCTGCTACCTACACGGAGTTTTTTTAGTATGCAAGATAGTAGTTTCCTCTTCATCATCAATTTTTTTCTTTATTAACTTCATGAATATTTTCTTTATTTTTCATAAGTTTTAAATGCACGGACGGATTGTCCAAAGAGATTGCACCGGTTGTAAAAGCATTTATATTATTTTCAGATCTAGACATGATGATGAGAGCAAACAAGATCACACGCAAAACAAAAGATCGAATGAGAAAAAAAGCAAACGAAAAAGAAGGCAAATATTTTTGTGCTTTTCGCAAAAACGTTTTAGAAGTGGGGGAGATGAAAACGAGAGGTAAATGGCAAATAATGTAAATTGCAAGGAGATAAGATTTGTGATTAGGAACCTCGTAGATGTTGATGATGTCTCCCTGGCAACGGCGCCAGAAATTCTTCCTGATTCCTTGTATCTGCATTTGTACTTCCCCGAAGAGGAGAGGATGATGCAGCACAACAACAATAAGTATTTCCCTCAGTTATGAAACCAAGGTTATCAATCCAGTAGGAGAACCAAGTAACACTATGTAAACAGTACATGCACACAAATAACAAATACTTGCAACCCAACGCGTAAGAGGGGTTTTCAATCCCTCCTCGGTATTGACATAGATAAAATTGTATTAGTTTGGATAAATAGATCTGAAAAAACACAAAATAAATTAAATAAATAAAAAGTGCAGCAAGGTATTTTTGGTTTTTTGGAATAATAGATCTAGAAACAATGTGATAGGAAATAGACCCGGGCCCCGTAGATTTCACTAGTGGCTTCTCTCGAGAAAATAGCATATGGTGGGTAAGAAAATTATTGTTGGGCAATTGATAGAAAAGCAAATAATCCTGAAGATATCCAAGGAAATGGTCATGTATATAGGCATCATGTCCAAGATTAGTAGATCGACTCCTGTCTGCATCTACTACTATTACCACACATCGACCGCTATCCAGCATGCATCTAGTGTATTGAGTTCATGGGAAAACGGAGTATAATGCAATAAGAACGATGACATGATGTAGACAAGATCTATTCATGTAGGAATATACCCCGTCTTTTTATCTTTAATAGCAATTATACATGTGTCACTTCTCCTTCTGTCACTGAGATTGAGAACTCCAAGATCGAACCCATCACAAAGCACCTCTTCCCATTGCAAGAAAAATCAATCTAGTTGGCCAAACCAAACCAATGTTTCAGAGAAGAAATACGAGGCTATAAAGATCATGCATAAAAGAGTTTAGAGAAGACTCAAATAATATTCATAGATATAACTGATCATATCGCAATTCATCGGATCCCAACAAACACACCGCAAAAGTCACTACATCAAATAGATCTCCAAGAACATCGAGTAGAACATTGTATTGAATATCAAAGAGAGAGAAGAAGCCATCTAGCTACTGCCTACAGACCCATAGGTCTGTGGTAAACTACTCACGCATCATCGGAGGAGCGCCATTGAGGATGATGAACCCCTCCGTGATCGTTTCCCCCTCCAGCAAGGTGCCGGAAAAGGGATCTACATTGGATCTCGTGGTTCTGAAAATTGCGGCGGCTGGAATTGTTTTTCGTCAACTCTTCTCGTGTTTCTGGAATATCTGGGAATTTATAGAGCTGAGAGGCGGTGGAGAGGACACCTGTGGGCCCCACTACCCACCAGGGCGCACCTGGGCCCTCTAGCGCGCCCTGGTGCCTTGTGGTCCCCATAGGCCTCCCCTCCTGCACTTCCTTGGCTTCCAAGTTGTCTTCTAGGCAGAAAAAATCTCCAAAAAGTTTTGCTGCATTTGGACTCCATTTGATATGGATATCCAACAAAGTAAAAAACAAGCAAAAGAACATCAACTGACACTAGGCACTATGTCAATAGGTTAGCCCCAAAAAATGATATAAAGTTGCTAGTAAATGAATATAAAACATCCAAGATTGATAATATAACAGCATGGAACAATCAAAAACTATAGATACGTTGGAGACGTATCAGCAACACATTGCACTGGCGCACTGCCTGTTGGGTCATACACTACAGTGTACTGTAGTGACCGAAGCACTATATCCATTCAAGTAACATCATAGGGATCACCTATTTAATTACATAGGATATGTTAATGTAGATTCCAGCAGACGCTTTGGTAGGGTACCACGACTAACCGGAAAGTCCATAGGGGAAACATGAAGCAAAAAAACCAGGTTCAGGCCATCGCTCTCGATGAAAAACCTAATGTGCTCTTGTTGTATTGATTGAGTGGGGCATAGAGACTACAATGAGGATCGTAGGTATATCAAAGAGTTGATAATAATGTGTCTATTGACTAGCCCAACCCTGGCTTATAAAGAATACCATGGGGTAGGGTTACAATGTACTAGTCAATATCTAAAGTGTTTTCAAGGTGGCCATGATGATTTGGCCTCCTTTTCTTGCACAACAAGGATGTCAGTTCTTTCCTTTTGGAGGGTCGAGAGACCGGGCCACATATTGTCTGAGGGGTCCTGGGTCGGCCTGAGAGGCTATCTTCTGGTGCCTTGCGGTACCTTTGAGCCATGGCACCGTCAATAGCCCCTGAATGAGGCCAGGGACTTGGCATCTTCAGGTCTAGGATCGAGATGAGTGCACCGTCTTCCAGTAGATTGACAAGGTCCTAGTTGGTTCATGAAGCCCATGGAAAATGGGGTGCAAGCCTCCTTGCCGGTGGGTGATGCATGATATGATCTGCTGGTGTCCAAACATTGCAGGACATCCCAGGCCGACATTCTTGAACTAGCACCAGCCGAGGCCCGGTCTTTTTTTTGTTGAAGTAGATTTTCAGTCTCTATAGGATCCTTCTTTGGAAGCCGGTCTCTATGAGCCAATTTACAGCGACACACTTTGATATTTGATAGTGTAAGCATGGTTCAAGGCCACACCATCCTTGCCATGGGTCGAGCCGGGCCAGTCCCTCTGACCATAGGTTAAAGCAGGAGATGTGATGGGTCATGGGACCCACCCAGGCCACGTCCAATCACTCAGAGGGATGCAACAGGACGGGATGAGACGATGATATTTTGCTTTGTCATTTCTCGCGACACCTATTATATATCGAACCGGAGACCTCAATAGTACAAGCACTGACGGGACAAAGAGGGGTCCCGACCCCCCTCCATGAGAAATTTGCAATGATAAGCCCCTCCTTAAGCCTAAACTACATTCTAATAATCTAATCTCTCTAATCTCCTAGCTCTTTTCCCCCTGGATTTAGTTCACACTCTGCCACTAAGTACAAGCCCACTATATTAACGAGAATATCAACAATTTGAGGATCGCATGTATTAGAGTGCTATTGTGCTGATCCAGTTGACTCGAGGAGGTCATCTTAATTACCTTCCGTTTCCAATGGGACCCTAGTACATGGGAGGTTGGACAATAGATGCATGCCAAGTTCCTAGAAATAAGCTCGTTGAACTAGTCATGCAATAAATTCCTAAAATAATCTGAGAACATGAGCTAGAGATTTCACCCTTGTTTATTCCTCTATTACATAATCAATATCATTCATCTAACATCCCAATATCCATCCACATGCCTACGTTATCCACTACTACTTGCTCTCTTTAAGTCACTTCTACTTGGCAACCGCTATGTATTTATGACTACATACATCACCCCATTCACTATATTGTCATTGCTACTAATAATTTCTTTGAGTAAGTACTTATTCCAGTGTCGTTGAATTGGCAATTCAACTGTTAAAGCTTATATGTATCCTCTGGCTCCCATCATTTAGAATGTAAATTCAGCTTGTAATACTTTTCAACAAAAGACTATTGTGATCCCCTATACTTGTGGGTTGTCAACACACTCCCTAAAATCACCTCTATTTAAGAAGCTCCAAACCATGTAAAATGCATTGCCAGGATAGAGATTTGTTCCACAGGAAGGCGATACCAAACAAATGGCCATTAGGATAATGTTTCTCTTTAAGGAGGCATGCACACAAACATTCTCATTTCGCTAGTAAATATCAAGCATACCTAGCCACAAGAGCTACAAGTCATGAAAAATCATACCTCCATGCCCCTTAGGCCTTGTAGTTTTATCTGTATCTAACAGTCAACTCCCATGCAGTCCTCCATTCGATGTAGCAGCTCGGGTGACGGTGGATGGATCCATTGAGGGCATGTAGACCTTGGTGGAGGAGAAGACACGACGACAACAAAAGGGCGCCTTTGAGGGACACAACATGTTATTGCGTGAGCTTGATGGCAGCACAAGGGTGCACTGTCCATGGATGTGATGGCCGCGGAGGCACTGGTCATGGAACAATTAGCTGTGGAGACACTGGTCATGGAACTGCTGGCCGTGCATACGCTCGTCGCGGCCTCGAGTGCCATTAAGGCGCTGGCCACCAAGATCCAACGATTACAAGCGATAATGCTAGTGGTCTTGTCAGTGGTGGCATATGCGCTCCTCCTGACGGCAAGGGAAGCATAGGGGCAATGGTGGCCTCCATAAGATGCGCTATCACTAGCGGCGATGATGGCCTCCAGTTGTTGTAATGGCATGGGCGGTGATGGCTAGATCTTGTGTGGGCTAGTGATGACGGCAGTGGTGGCCTCTGTTGGTCATTGAGGAAGGGGAAGCGGCCCTCGACAACGGCGATAAGGAGATCATGGGGAGCGACATCATTACCTTGTTGATGGCGTTATCTACTTGTTGATATGTTGGTTTTCATTGATTGGCTCTTTCATCCTTATCTTCGCCATCTAGGGAATGGGGGTGGGGATTGTGTCTCGAGGGATGTGACGACACCATAGACCTAGGGTAGGGTCATAGGCCTGACCTATACACCCCACCCAAGGTCACTACCCTAGAAGCAAAGACATTCAAAGCACAATAGGAAGTATCAACTGAAGCCACCGAGTGCGATCCACTCGACCAGTCACCTCACTCGGATACTCCCACTTCACTCGACCTGGATGGAGTCGTTCGACCATACAGGAACCCACTCGGAGTACAAAAGACCTGGAGTCACTCAGGAGGACAATGGTCAGGTGTTCACTTCGTAGTCTTAAAGGTCATCGAATGCACTTTATAGCTGGTGTTACCAGTAACGCCCTGCCTTAATGTACATTGAACCCCTATAACGAAGGTGGACTGGGGTCCTGGCGCACTCTATATAAGCCAGCCCCTCCTCTGGGATAAGGGTTCGCACCCCTTGTAACACACACCCATATTCCAGTCGACCGCCTCAGGGCACTGGGACATAGGGCTTTTACCTCCTCCGAGAGGGGCCTGAACTCGTAAACTCGTGTGTACAACCTCGCTGTAGCTAGGGCCTTGCCTCCTCATACGTACCCCCTATTCTTACTGTCATACTTAGTACCATGACAGTTGGCGCCCATCATGGGGCAAAGCGTCTTAGCGACTTCCGGTGAGGTTGCATTTTCTCCGATCTTCATCAACATGTTTTCCAGCGGCAGTTTGGTCATGGGCCGCGAGTTCCGACTCGGCGCGCTCACTTTCATCGCCGACGACTCCGCTGGCTCCAGGAGGCCCTCCTCGATGTCGAGGCTCTTCTGATCCATGGTTCATCGCACTTTTGCGTGAGTGCCTGCGGCGTCCTCCTTCGGCAGCCGTCGGCCCTCGCGTCATCTTCTCACCCTGCCGGACACCGCCGTAAGCGATCTGGTCGATCGTGGCTCCAGCGGTGGGTGAAGCACGTGGTAGCTCGTCAAATGATCACCCCCCAAGTCGTGGCAATAGAGCCCGACGTATTTCACTGCGGTCCAGTCAACCTGTCGACTGACTTAGCAGACACATTTTCCGAGAACAGGAGCTGTGACCCCGCGGCAGAAGTCCTTATGGTCAACTCCAATCGCAGCCCACCTGGTTTCCATCGCAGTGGCGGCAACGGTGGCGGCGATGGCCCGTCATTTTGCCACGAGGAGTATCAACCCCAACCTCTATACTCGCAGCAGAGGGAGGAGCTGCACCGCCGCAACGTGGAGGCCCTCCAGACCCCCATCATAGGGGAAACCGCCGAGGCTCGCGCCTTGGAGGCAGTGCGGCTGGTCACACTGGCTGAGTGCACTTGTTTGGACAATCTCCAACATTCTCTCGACGAGCATGCCCGTCGACTGATCCCCGAGTCCAGTCGACGTCCACAACAGTTGTTTCCGCCAGAAACTCAGGTATTCCGCACACCGATCCAGAATCTTGCAGCTGATGCGCGAATAGCAGAGTCCATTCAGCCATCCCATTCAGAGGTTGGAAGAGGCTTGGAACAGACCAGGACGCTGCTCCGAGCAGCGGGAGACCTGAACTCCGTTGTGTCCTAGTCATGGAACAGGATCCACAATAGATCAGTAAGGCAGACACTGTTCAGTCGGCACACAGTCCTGGGTCGCCTTTGCGACGTGAAGATCGTGATCATCGTCGAGATCAACACCTAGGAAGAGATCATGGAGAGTTTGACCGGGAGTACGTCCATGACAACCGCCGTTGAATGCCTTCGCCTCTTCTGAGAGATGGGCCGTACGTGCCCCGGTGGTATGATGACAGGCACTCGTATGGTAATGACTGCAGAGTTCCAGTCGACCCAAGAGAGCCTGGTTTCGATGCAAGGTCAGTCCTTGTTCAGGGTTTGGTTGACCGATACAGAGCATACAGAGAGGGCATGGATAGAGACAGGCCCAACGGAAGCAGGGTCCACGTTTCTGGCCTTGAGTGTTTCGGAAGAGCCATCAGAGCCGCTGAGATCCCTCACAACTTCAGATTGGCGACTAGCATCAGTAAGTTCACAGGAGAATCAAAGCCCAACACTTGGCTTGAGACTACCGAGTGGTTGTGCACATTGGTGGTGGCAGCGATGAGGTGGCTATGAAGCACCTCCCTCTGATGCTTGAAGGTTCTGCCAGGGCCTGGCTAAATCAGCTGGCCCCTGGAAGCATTTTGAGTTGGGATGAGTTGGCCCGAGTATTTACCAGAACATTTGAGGGCACCTGCAAGAGACCTGCTGGTTTGCCATAATTGCAGCATTGCGTGCAGAAACTGAATGAGACCTTGAGAGATTATATCCAGAGATGGATCACTCCGCACCACACAATGGAGAATGTATTAGATCACCAAGCAGTCTGTGCCTTTAAAGAAGGCGTCCGCTGCAGAGAGCTCAATCTGAAGTTCGGTCGGATCGGAGATATGTCTCTGGCTTAGATGATGGAGATTGCCACCAAGTACGCTAATGGCAAAGAAGAAGACCGACTCTGAAGTGGCAAGAACAGACCAGTCGCCCAGGACACCGAAGGAGGGAATTCCAGTCGGAAGCGGAAGCGAAAGGCTGAGGCAGCAGTGTTGAACCAAGGAAAGTTCAAGGGGAAGCCCAAAGGGCCTTGGATCCCTAAGAAAGTGAAGGATCAAGCAGGAAATGATGTGATGGATTTGCCGTGTCATATACACACCAAAAAGGATGAGGAGGGGAACCTGATTCTCCCCAAGCATACGACTCGACAATGTCGACTCCTAATCCAAAACTTCCGAGAAAGCCAACCCAGTGAAAAGGACAAAGAGTCCGATAAGGAGGAAGACACAGATGATGGTGGTGGTTACCCCAATGTTAATGCCACTTTGGTGATTTTTGCTGATCTCGAGAGCAAAAGTCGACTGAAAGTTTTTAACAGAAAGGTGAACATGGTTGCTCCGGCAACACCAAAGTATTTGAAGTGGTCAAAACCCCCTATTACGTTCGACCAGTCCGACCACCCGCCACGCGTTGCTACCCCTGGGCGGCAAGCGTTGGTGGTCGACCCAGTCGTTGGGGGCACCGGACTGACCAATGTTTTGATGGATGGTGGCAGTGGTCTGAATATCCTATACGCTGAGGCCCTCAAAGGGATGGGCATTCCGATGTCCAAGCTCAGCGAGAGCAATATGCGATTCCACGGAGTCACCCCAGGAAAGAAAGCCGACTCACTAGGTCAGATCACTCTTGACGTGGTTTTCGGTGATGAGAAGAATTACCGCAAGGAAAAGTTGACATTTGAGATAGTGGATTTCGAAAATGCCTATCATGCCATTTTGGGCAGACCTGCCTATGCTAGCTTCATGGCTCGACTATGTTATGTGTACCTCAAGATGAAGATGCCTGGCCCCAAAGGCGTGATAACGGTCGTCGGTAACCGGCAGAGGGCAGAAGATTGTCTTCAGGACGGTGCGAAGATAGCACATGAGCAGATGGCAGCAGTAGAGTTTCAAGAGTACTAGAAGACTGCAGATCCAAGTGATTTGCTGTGTGCCAAGAGGCCTGCCTCGGAGTCCGCATTTCAGTCGGTCGGCGAGACCAAGCCAGTCCACTTTCACCCGACCGATCCCAATGCTGCTCCGACCCATATCTCAACAACACTCGACAGCAAATAGGAAGAAGCACTCATCCAGTTCCTCCGTGAGAACTGGGACATCTTTGCATGGAAGCCATCTGACATGACAGGTGTACCCAGGGGACTGGCTGAGCACCATTTGCGAGTCGACCCAAAGGCAAAACCCGTTAAGGAGCATCTCCATCGGCCCGCCGCAAAGAAAAGAAAGGCGATTGGCGAGGAGGTGGCTCGGCTTTTGGCTGCCGAGTTCATCCGCAAGATATACCACTCCGAGTGGCTCGCCAATGTCGTTATGGTTCCCAACAAAGATAAATCACTTTGAATGTGTATTGACTTCAAGCACATCAATCGGGCCTGCCCGAAAGATCATTTTACTCTGCCACGCATCGACCAGATAGTCGATTCAACTGCGGGATGTGAGCGGCTGTCCTTTCTGGACGCTTATTCCGGGTACCATCAGATCCAACTGTATGGACCCGATGAGATAAAGACAGCTTTCATCACCCCATTAGGGTGTTTTTTCTACGTTACTATGCCCTTTGGCCTCAAAAATGCTGGTGCCACATTCATGCGCATGATTCAGAAGTGCCTGCTCACTCAAATTAGTCGGAATGTGGAAGCATCCATGGAGACATAGTGGTTAAGTCACGCAAAGGTTTTGACCTGCTGACTGACCTCACTGAAACCTTTGCCAATTTAAGAAGATATGATATCAAGCTCAATCCATCAAAATGCACATTCGGGGTCCCCGGCGGAAAGTTACTTGGTTTTCTCATTTCTGAACGAGGGATCAACGCGAATCCAGAGAAGATTGGCACAATCCTCCGAATGAAGCGCCCAATGCATATGCACGATGTTCAGAAGCTTACTGGTTGTTTGCTGCATTGAGTCGATTCATCTCACGCCTCGGTGAAAAGGCACTGCCTCTTTACCGACTGATGAAGAAGTCTAACAAGTTCGAGTGGAATGATGAAGCTGAAGCAGCATTTGAAGAGCTCAAAGCTCTGCTTTCCACCCAGTCGGTGCTTGTTGCTCCAGTCAGCAAGGAGCCTTTACTGCTTTACATCGCAGCCACGGGACGGGTTGTTAGCACAGTGCTCACGGTCGAGCGGGAAGAAGAAGGCAAAGCCTTCAAAGTTTAGTGCCCTGTGTATTACATTTAATCTGTCTTGAACCCGTACAAGCAGAGATACCCTCCTTATCAGAAGCTTGTTTATGGGATTTACCTGACCACGAAGAAAGTTGCACACTATTTCTCTGACCACTCAGTTTCAGTCGTCAGCGACGCTCCATTGTCAGAAATTCTGAATAACAGAGATGCAACTAGTCGAGTGGCAAAATGGGCGATTGAAATCCTTCCTTTAGATATCAAGTTTGAGGCAAAGAAGGCCACCAAGTCTCAAGCAATTGCAGATTTCCCCGCAGAGTGGATAGAACAACAGCAGCCGACTCAGATTCAGTCAGAACATTGGACCATGTTCTTTGATGGATCCATGATGTTGAATGGCTCTGGTGCAGGAGTGGTTTTAGTGTCCCCACGAGGAGATAAGCTCAGTTATGTCCTCAAGATCCACTTTGATTCTTCAAACAATGAAGCTGAGTATGAGGCACTGTTGTATGGGTTGCGTATGGCCATTTCACTCGGCGTCCGACTCTTGATGGTCTACAGCAACTCATACTTAGTGGTTAATCAAGTAATGAAGGAATGGGATGTCAGGACTCCAGCAATGACCGGTTATTGCAATACAGTGAGAAAGCTAGAGAAGAAGTTTGAGGGGTTAGAGCTCCACCACATACCACTAATCAAGAATCAAGATGTTGATGATCTAGCAAGGATAGGTTCCACTCGGAAGCCTATCCCCAGTAACGTGTTCTTGGAGCATCTCCACACCCTGTCAGTACAGGAAGATCCCTTCAAGGAAGAGCCCCCGCAACCAATAAGTTCAACCGATCCGACTGAGATTGAGGTTCCAGCTATGGTCGACTTGATCATGGAAGTCTTGGTGATCATGCCTGATTGGACGGTACCGTACATCACGTACATTCTCAGGCAGGAGCTCCCAGAGGATGAGGCTCGCCAGATAGTCCGTCGATTGAAAGCTTTCACCGTGATAAAAGGACAGCTTTACAGAGAAAGTGTCACAGGAGTGGCTCAACGCTGCATCACCCCGGAGGAAGGTCGAATGATCCTAAATGATATCCACTCGGGGACATATGGTCACCATGCGTCCTCTCGGGCCATCATGGCCAAAGCATACCGAGCGGGGTTCTATTGGCCTTGGGCAAATGAGATGGCAAAAGATATAGTCGACAAGTGCGCAGGTTGCCAGTTCTACTCCAACATGTCCCACAAGCCTGTGTCTGCCTTGAGGACTATTCCACTCATCTGGCTGTTTACAGTCTGGGGGTTGGATATGGTTGGACCCTTCAAGACCGGCAGAAGTGGTTTCACTCATTTGCTCGTAGCAGTCGACAAGTTCACTAAGTGGATCGAAGCCAAACCCATCAAAAACCTTGAATCAAGCACTGTCGTCAGTTTCATCAAGGAGTTGATATTCAGATATGGAGTTCCTCACAACATTATCACAGATAGTGACTCCAATTTTGATTTTGATGAGTTCAAGGCATTTTGTGCGTCCCAAGGCACTTGGGTCGACTATGCGTCCATTGCACACCCTCAGTCGAATGGGCAAGCAGAAAGGGCGAATGGTTTGATCTTTCAAGGGTTAAAACCCCGACTGATGCGCGACCTCAAGCACGCTGTTGGAGCTTGGGTGACTGAGTTACCATCCGTCCTATGGGGGCTGAGAACGATGCAGAACCGGTCGACTGGCCGAACCCCTTTCTTCCTAGTGTATGGTGCCGAGGCTGTGCTTCCGAGTGACTTGCTGCACAATGCTCCGCGGGTGGAACTCTTCTCAGAAGCTGGAGCAGAGCAGGCATGCAAAGACGCAGTCGATCTCCTAGAAGAGGAACACGAGATGGCTCTAATTCGATCGACCATCTATCAGCAAGATCTGCATCAATTCCATGCCCGTAATGTCAGAGGTCGAGCGTTCCAGGAAGGAGACCTTGTGCTCCGAGTAGATAAGAAACGGCCTCACAAGCTTGCTCCGGCCTAGGAAGGTCCCTTCATCATCACCAAGGCGCTTCACAATGGAGCGTCACATCTACAACGTAGCCAAGAATATGGACGAGCCTCGTGCGTGGAATGCAGAGCTGCGTCGACCTTTCTATACCTGAAATCACTCGGATCGACGAGTTGTAATGAGAAGTCCTTCAGTTTGCTTACCAAAGACAAGATTTTTGCAGTATCTTAATGATTGATTTCCCATAATCATTTGTGTCCGAATCCCCCAGTGGGTGGCTTAGCCGCGAACCTGATTCGCCTAAGTTAAAAAACACTCCGAGTGGAGAGCAATCCTCCCACTCGGGGGCTTAGCCGCGAACCTGATTTGCCTAAGTTAAAAAACACTCTGAGTGGAGAGCAATCCTTCCACCCGGGGGCTTAGCTGCGACCCGTACTCGCCTAAGTTAAAAAACACTCTGAGTGGAGAGCAATCCTCCCACTCGGGGGCTTAGCTGCGACCCCGTACTCGCCTAAGTTAAAAAACACTCTAAGCAGAGAGCAATACTCCCACTCG